>NC_053023.1:42885465-43006919 GCF_003073215.2 Triticum urartu | reverse complement strand
ATAATTCTTTACCTCCGGACCATTCTGGAACTCCTCGTGATGTCCGGGATCTCATCCGGGACTCCGAACAACATTCAGGTTACTGCATATACATATCCCTACAACCCTAGCGTCACCGAACCTTAAGTGTGTAGACCCTACGGGTTCGGGAGATATGTAGACATGACCGAGACGACTCTCCGGTCAATAACCAACAGCGGGATCTAGATACCTATGTTGGCTCCCACATACTCCACGATGATCTCATCGGATGAACCACGATGTCGAGGATTCAAGCAACCCCGTATACAATTCCCTTTGTCAATCGGTATGTTACTTGCCCGAGATCCGATCGTCGGTATCCCAATACCTCGTTCAACCTCGTTACCGGCAAGTCACTTTACTCGTACCGTAATGCATGATCCCGTGACCAGACACTTGGTCACTCTGAGCTCATTATGATGATGCATTACCGAGTGGGCCCAGTGATACCTCTCCGTCATGCGGAGTGACAAATCCCAGTCTTGATCCATGTCAACCCAACAGACACTTTCGGAGATACCCGTAGTATACCTTTATAGTCACCCAGTTACGTTGTGACGTTTGGTATACCCAAAGCACTCCTACGGTATCCGGGAGTTACACGATCTCATGGTCTAAGGAAAAGATACTTGACATTGGAAAACTCTAGCAAACGAACTATACGATCTCATGCTATGTTTAGGATTGGGTCTTGTCCATCACATCATTCTCCTAATGATGTGATCTCGTTATCAATGACATCCAATGTCCATAGTCAGGAAACCATGACTATCTGTTGATCAACGAGCTAGTCAACTAGAGGCTTACTAGGGACATGTTGGTGTCTATTATTCACACATGTATTACGATTTCCGGATAATACAATTATAGCATGAATAAAGACAATTATCATGAACAAGGAAATATAATAATAATGCTTTTATTATTGCCTCTAGGGCATATTTCCAACAGTCTCCCACTTGCACTAGAGTCAATAATCTAGTTACATTGTGATGAATCGAACACCCATGGAATTCCGGTGTTGATCATGTTTTGCTCTAGGGAGAGGTTTAGTCAACGGATCCGCTACATTCAGGTCCGTATGTACTTTACAAATCTCTATGTCTCCATCTTGAACATTTTCACGAATGGAGTTGAAGCGACGCTTGATGTGCCTTGTCTTCTTGTGAAACCTGGGCTCCTTGGCAAGAGCAACAGCTCCAGTGTTGTCACAGAAGAGCTTGATCGGCCCCGACGCATTGGGTATGACTCCTAGGTCGGTGATGAACTCCTTCACCCATATTGCTTCATGTGCTGCCTCCGAGGCTGCCATGTACTCCGCTTCACATGTAGATCCCGCCACGACGCTCTGCTTGCAACTGCACCAGCTTACTGCCCCACCATTCAAAATATACACGTATCCGGTCTGTGACTTAGAGTCATCCAGATCTGTGTCGAAGCTAGCGTCGACGTAACCCTTTACGACGAGCTCTTCGTCACCTCCATAAACGAGAAACATTTCCTTAGTCCTTTTCAGGTACTTCAGGATATTCTTGACCGCTGTCCAGTGTTCCTTGCCGGGATTACTTTGGTACCTTCCTACCAAACTTACGGCAAGGTTTACATCAGGTCTGGTACACAGCATGGCATACATAATAGACCCTATGGCCGAGGCATAGGGGATGACACTCATCTCTTCTATATCTTCTGCCGTGGTCGGACATTGAGCTGAGCTCAATTTCACACCTTGTAACACAGGTAAGAACCCCTTCTTAGAATGATCCATATTGAACTTCTTCAATATCTTATCAAGGAATGTGCTTTGTGAAAGACCTATGAGGCGTCTCGATCTATCTCTATAGATCTTGATGCCTAATATATAAGCAGCTTCTCCAAGGTCCTTCATAGAAAAACTTTTATTCAAGTAGGCCTTAATGCTGTCCAAGAGTTCTATATCATTTCCCATCAAAAGTATGTCATCTACATATAATATGAGAAATGCTATAGAGCTCCCACTCACTTTCTTGTAAACGCAGGCTTCTCCATAAGTCTGTGTAAACCCAAACGCTTTGATCATCTCATCAAAGCGAATGTTCCAACTCCGAGATACTTGCACCAGCCCATAAATCGAGCGTTGGAGCTTGCACACCTTGTCAGCATTCTTAGGATCGACAAAACCTTCCGGCTGCATCATATACAATTCTTCCTTAAGGAAACCATTAAGGAATGTCGTTTTGACGTCCATTTGCCATATTTCATAATCATAGAATGCGGCAATCGCTAACATGATTCGGACGGACTTCAGCTTCGCTACCGGTGAGAAAGTCTCATCGTAGTCAACCCCTTGAACTTGTCGATAACCCTTAGCGACAAGCCGAGCTTTATAGATGGTCACATTACCATCCGCGTCTGTCTTCTTCTTAAAGATCCATTTATTTTCTATGGCTCGCCGCTCAACGGGCAAGTCAGTCAAAGTCCATACTTCGTTTACATACATGGATCCTATCTCGGATTTCATGGCTTCTAGCCATTTTTCGGAATCCGGGCCCGCCATCGCTTCTTCATAGTTCGAAGGTTCACCGTTGTCTAACAACATGATTTCCAAGACAGGGTTGCCGTACCACTCTGGTGCGGAAGGTGTCCTTGTGGACCTTCGAATTTCAGTAGGAGCTTGATCAGAAGTATCTTGATCATCATCATTAACCTCCTCTCTAGTCGGTGCTGGCACCTCAGGAACATTTTTTTGAGTTGCGCCATTTTCCGGTTCAAGAGGTAATACTTCATCAAGTTCTACTTTCCTTCCACTTACTTCTTTCGAGAGAAACTCTTTCTCTAGAAAGGACCCATTCTTGGCAACAAAGATCTTGCCTTCGGATCTGAGGTAGAAGGTATACCCAGTAGTTTCTTTAGGGTATCCTATGAAGACGCATTTTTCCGACTTGGGTTCGAGCTTTTCAGGTTGAAGTTTCCTGACATAAGCATTGCATCCCCAAACTTTTAGAAACGACAACTTAGGTTTCTTACCAAACCATAATTCAAATGGTGTGGTCTCAACGGATTTCGACGGAGCCCTATTTAAAGTGAATGCGGCGGTCTCTAAAGCATACCCCGAAAAGGATAGCGGTAAATCGGCAAGAGACATCATAGATCGCACCATATCTAATAGAGTGCGATTACGACGTTCGGACACACCATTACGCTGAGGTGTTCCAGGCGGCGTGAGTTGTGAAACTATTCCACATTTTCTTAAGTGTGTGCCAAACTCGTGACTCAAGTATTCTCCTCCTCGATCTGATCGTAGGAACTTGATTTTCCTGTCACGTTGATTCTCAACCTCACTCTGAAATTCCTTGAACTTTTCAAAGGTTTCAGACTTGTGTTTCATTAAGTAGACATACCCATATCTACTCAAGTCATCAGTGAGGGTGAGAACATAATGATAGCCACCGCGAACCTCAACACTCATTGGACCGCACACATCAGTATGTATGATTTCCTATAAGTTGGTTGCTCGCTCCATTGTTCCTGAGAACAGAGTCTTGGTCATTTTACCCATGAGGCATGGTTCGCACGTGTCAAATGATTCATAATCAAGAGAATCTAAAAGTCCATCTCCATGGAGCTTCTTCATGCGTTTGACACCTATGTGACCAAGGCGGCAGTGCCACAAGTATGTGGGACTATCATTATCAACCTTACATCTTTTGGTACTCACACTATGAATATGTGTAGCAATACGCTCGAGATTCATTAAGAATAAACCATTTACCATAGGAGCATGACCATAAAACATATCTCTCATATAAATGGAACAACCATTATTCTCAGATTTAAATGAGTAGCCATCTCGAATTAAACGAGATCCCGATACAATGTTCATGCTCAAAGCTGGCACTAAATAACAATTATTGAGGTTTAAAACTAATCCCGTAGGTAAATGTAGAGGCAGCGTGCCGACGGCGATCACATCGACCTTGGAACCTTTCCCGACGCGCATTGTCACCTTGTCCTTCGCTAGTCTCCGCTTATTCCGCAGCTCCTGCTTTGAGTTACAAATGTGAGCAACTGCACCGATATCAAATACCCAGGAGCTACTACGAGTGCTGGTAAGGTACACATCAATTACATGTATATCACATATACCTTTTGTTTTGCCGGCCTTCTTGTCTGCTAAGTATTTGGGGCAGTTCCGCTTCCAGTGACCACTTTCCTTGCAATAAAAGCACTCAGTCTCGGGCTTGGGTCCATTCTTTGGCTTCTTCCCGGCAGCTTGCTTGCCGGGCGCGGCAACTCCCTTGCCATCCTTCTTGGAGTTCTTTTTACCCTTGCCCTTCTTGAACTTAGTGGTTTTATTGACCATCAACACTTGATGTTCCTTCTTGACTTCTACCTCTGCTGATTTCAGCATAGCAAATACTTCAGGAATGGTCTTCTCCATCCCCTGCATATTGAAGTTCATCACAAAGCTCTTGTAGCTCGGTGGAAGCGACTGGAGGATTCTGTCAATGACCGCATCATCCGGGAGATTAACTCCCAGCTGAGGCAAGCGGTTATGTAACCCAGACATAGTGAGTATGTGCTCACTGACAGAACTATTTTCCTCCATCTTACAGCTGAAGAATTTGTCGGAGACTTCATATCTCTCGACCCGGGCATGAGCTTGGAAAACCATTTTTAGCTCTTCGAACATCTCATATGCTCCATGTCTCTCAAAACGCTTTTGGAGCCCCGGCTCTAGGCTGTAAAGCATGCCGCACTGAAGGAGGGAGTAGTCATCGGTACGTGCCTGCCAAGCGTTCATAACGTCTTGTTCTGCAGGGAGAACAGGTGCGTCACCTAGCGGTGCTTGTAGGACATAATCTTTCTTGGCAGCTATGAGGATGATCCTCAGGTTCCGGACCCAGTCCGTATAGTTGCTGCCATCGTCTTTCAGCTTGGTTTTCTCTAGGAACGCGTTGAAGTTGAGGACTACGTTGGCCATTTGATCTACAAGACATATTGTAAAGGTTTTAGACTAAGTTCATGATAATTAAGTTCATCTAATCAAATTATTCAATGAACTCCCACGTAGATAGACATCCCTCTTCTAGTCATCTAAGTATAACATGATCCGAGTCAACTAGGCCGTGTCCGATCATCACGTGAGACGGACTAGTCAACGTCGGTGAACATCTTCATGTTGATCGTATCTTCTATACGACTCATGCTCGACCTTTCGGTCTTCTGTGTTCCGAGGCCATGTCTATACACATGCTAGGCTCGTCAAGTTAACCCTAAGTGTTTTGCATGTGTAAAACTGTCTGACACCCATTGTATGTGAACGTAAGGATCTATCACACCCGATCATCACGTGGTGCTTCGAAACGACGAACTTTAGCAACGGTGCACAGTTAGGGGAGAACACTTCTTGAAATTGTTGTGAGGGATCATCTTATTTACTATCGTCATTCTAAGCAAACAAGATGAAAAACATGATAAACATCACATGCAATCAAATAATAATAGTGACATGATATGGCCAATATCACACAGCTCCTTTGATCTCCATCTTGGGGCTCCATGATCATCTTGTCACCGGCATGACACCATGATCTCCATCATCATGATCTCCATCATTGTGTCTCCATGAAGTTGCTCGCCAACTATTACTTCTACTACTATGGCTAACGCGTTTAGCAATAAAGTAAAGTAATTTACATGGCGTTTCTCAATGACACGCAGGTCATACAAAAATAAAGACAACTCCTTATGGCTCCTGCCGGTTGTCATACTCATCGACATGCAAGTCGTGATTCCTATTACAATAGCATGAACATCTCATACATCACATATAGATCATTCATCATTCATCACAACTTTGGCCATATCATATCACAAAGCACTTGCTGCAAAAACAAGTTAGACGTCCTCTAATTGTTGTTGCAAGTTTTACGTGGCTGAAGTAGGGTTCTAGCAAGAACGTTTTCTTACCTACGTGAAAGCCACAACGTGATTTGTCAACTTCTATTTACCCTTCATAAGGACCCTTTTCATCGAATCCGCTCCAACTAAAGTAGGAGAGACAGACACCCGCCAGCCACCTTATGCAACTAGTGCATGTTAGTCGGTGGAACCGGTCTCACGTAAGCGTACGTGTAAGGTTGGTCCAGGCCGCTTCATCCCACAATACCTTGAAGCAAGATAAGACTAGTCGGCAAGAAAGTTGACAATCTACGCCCACAACAAATTGTGTTCTACTCGCGCAAGAAACTACGCATAGACCTAGCTCATGATGCCACTGTTGGGGAACGTTGCAGAAAACAAAAATTTCTACGGTTTCACCAAGATCCATCTATGAGTTCATCTAGCAACGAGTATCGGATGCATCTACATACCTTTGTAGATCGCGAGCGGAAGCGTTCAAAGAACGGGGATGAGGTAGTCGTCACGACGTGATCCAAATCATCGGAGATCCTAGCACCGAACGGACGGCACCTCCGCGTTCAACACACGTACGGAACAGCCACGTCTCCTCCTTCTTGATCCAGCAAGGGGAAGGAGAGGTTGAGGGAGATGGCACCAGCAGCAGCACGACGGCGTGGTGTTGATGGAGCTGCAGTACTCCGGCAGGGCTTCGCCAAGCACTATGGAGGAGGAGGAGGTGTTGGAGAGGGAGAAGGAGGCAACCAAAGGCGTGGAAGCCCTCCTTCCCCCACTATATATAGGAGGGCCAAGGGGGGGGGCGCCGGCCCTAGGAGATCCAATCTCCTAGGGGGGCGGCCAAGGGAGGATCCCTCCTCCCCAAGGCACCTAGGAGGTGCCTTCCACTAGTGGGACTCTTCCCTTGTGAACCCTAGGCGCATGGGCCTCTTGGGGCTGGTGCCCTTGGCCCATGTAGGCCAAGGCGCACCCCCTACAGCCCATGTGCCCCCGGGGCAGGTGGCCCCACCCGGTGGACCCCCGGGACCCTTCCGGTGGTCCCGGTACAATACCGATAAACCGAAACTTGTCCCGATGGCCGAAACAGGACTTCCATATATAAATCTTTACCTCCGGACCATTCCGGAACTCCTCGTGACGTCCGGGATCTCATCCGGGACTCCGAACAACATTCGGTACTGCATACATATCCTACAACCCTAGCGTCACCGAACCTTAAGTGTGTAGACCTACGGGTTCGGAAGACATGTAGACATGACCGAGACGCTCTCCGGTCAATAACCAACAGCGGGATCTGGATACCCATGTTGGCTCCCACATGCTCCTCGATGATCTCATCGGATGAACCACGATGTCGAGGATTCAAGCAACCCCGTATACAATTCCCTTTGTCAATCGGTATGTTACTTGCCCGAGATCGATCGTCGGTATCCCAATACCTCGTTCAATCTCGTTACCGGCAAGTCACTTTACTCGTACCGTAATGCATGATCCCGTGACCAGACACTTGGTCACTCTGAGCTCATTATGATGATGCATTACCGAGTGGGCCCAGTGATACCTCTCCGTCATACGGAGTGACAAATCCCAGTCTTGATCCATGTCAACCCAACAGACACTTTCGGAGATACCCGTAGTATACCTTTATAGTCACCCAGTTACGTTGTGACGTTTGGTATACCCAAAGCACTCCTACGGTATCCGGGAGTTACACGATCTCATGGTCTAAGGAAAGATACTTGACATTGGAAAACTCTAGCAAACGAACTATACGATCTTGTGCTATGTTTAGGATTGGGTCTTGTCCATCACATCATTCTCCTAATGATGTGATCTCGTTATCAATGACATCCAATGTCCATAGTCAGGAAACCATGACTATCTGTTGATCAACGAGCTATTCAACTAGAGGCTTACTAGGGACATGTTGGTGTCTATTATTCATACATGTATTACGATTTTCGGATAATACAATTATAGCATGAATAAAAACAATTATCATGAACAAGGAAATATAATAATAATGCTTTTATTATTGCCTCTAGGGCATATTTCCAACAGGGCGGCCAGCAGCGACCTATACATGGACGCGCTGCTATGGTGTGACAGCTGGGGCGATCAGAGGGTGCCGCAGCGGCGTTGAGCGGAGGTCCGAGCGGCTAGTGTCTGACTACTATGGTGCGTGAAGGGGCGACGCCTTTTACTTTCTAGCTGGTGGTGAAGTGGCTAGAGTGCGGCGAGACGGGGCAGAGGGCTGGGGAGTGGTGAGGAGCCACACTTAGATGCGACGACGGTGGGATGGGCGGTGCACCGGGAGGAGGCACGGTGAGGAGAGCGAGGTGGCGGCGTTGTTCTGTCTCAGAGGTTCTGGTCACTGTCTTGTCTGCCGCTATTCTGATCGAACCAACCAAGTCAAAACAGCCAAGGGACAAAATTGTCCTAAAAATTCTTACTTGTGGGCCCAGACCTAGACCTAAAAATTGAGATAAAAAGTCAATGTGTACCATTTTATCTAACAAGAAGAAGGATATGCCACTGAGTCAAAGAAAAGGAAAAGTGTGTTACTTTAGCAATTTCATATCTCTTTCTAGAAGCCGTAATTTCTCTTTCGTCGACGACCAACACCATGTACTCCGCCACTGCCAACGACAACGTGCGTCACGGTTGAGAATCAAAAGTCATCACCTATTTATATCGAACTTTTATATTTGTTTCGCACTTTCTTTTCACCAATTAGCAACAATTTTTCTTTGTTTGCTCCTCCTTTAATTATTTTAGAATACGTCACCTATTTATTCTCATAAGTTTCACTATTGATATGTTTGCCCGGCTTAAGTTCAGAAATTTTGTCTGATATTCATTGCATCTGAATTGAATACAAACAAGTTACGAAAATGATATACTGGAACATTTTACGAGTGCTCCTAATTTTATTTTAAGCTTAGAAGATGTATATTCTTACTAGAGGGAGCAGCTTCTTTCGGCATTAGCACAATTGTTAGTATATGATACTACATCTATAATTAAATATAAGATGTTTTTGCAGTTCAATTGAACTAAAAAATGTCTTATATTTAGTTATAGAGATAGTATTAACAATGTTTTTCAAACTGTGTCTAGCAAATTCACCTACCGGTTGTGTTGATAATATTGAATTATAGGGTTCCTTCTATTTTAACGCAAATATAATTTTGCTAATATATAAATTTATGTGTTTATAGGAATTATGTGAGATGTTGAAAACATAGTTTATGAGATTACAATAATTGAACTAAATTAAAATCTCTCCTAATCCAAGCAAATTAAAAGAGATGGAATCACATTCCTCAAAAATAATTTATGCCACTTTGACATGTATTATAGCGTGTATATATTGTTTTTAGTATATTTATATATTTTGCTGGAAGGTACTAGAGCATAGCTCTATTTGATATCGTGATATTAAGTTTATAGGGGGTATGGTCAAACTTGGTGTATAAAAAGATAATTTTATGGGCAGCACTAGGCGTCGGTTGAACGGTGAAAGCCTCGACCAGTCACCTTTCCAGCCGTCTGATTGTAGCGTGCAAAGCCGTCTGATTACACCAAGCACGATGACAATGCCAAGGTTGAGATCCATACTGAGGACTTCCAAGAACCAGATATAGGCATTTTAGAGTGTCAAAATATATTGTTTAAAGTGCTCAAATTAAAGATCCAACACTAAGGTGCATTGACATCATTCATGCAAATTCAGCGAGCCCAAGAATTTCAAACTTGGAATTCATATGAAGAAACAGCGATCGTTTTACTATAAAAAAGGTCCGGAGCAAAAGATGACGCTCGGTACGACTGCGCACGGTCGTATTGGCGGTCGTACCAGGCCCAGAAAGCTGCAAAGTCACCCAGATCAGACGCGATTCTTGGTGGAGTTCGTCCCCTTTTGTTTCCGCAACTTCCTTGGCCACCAAGTGAGGTATTGAGATTGGATTTGGCTCATCTACAAACCTTGGATCAAATTGGAGGAGCTGTATCAACGGAGGGACACGAGGAGGCCTCCTATATATACACCTCCAACCGTAGCCGCAGGCATATACACAACCTCCATCTCCATTGCTGCTCCAAGATCACATCCATAGAAGAAGGGACAAGACAAGAACAAGGAAATGGAGGCTCTGCCACCACGCCGCAGCGGCCTTTGGGCCTGTGCCATCTCCATTGATGTAATCTCCATCGACACTGCCTTGGCTTCCCCTTCACCGACTTGGTGTCAGCTTGTATCATGCATCTCCCTTCTATGTTTATCCCTTTCATGTCCGAGTAGCTACATTAGTTCTTGAGGATATGGTTGAACCCTTGCATGATTTGAACTTAATGTTTATGAGCGATCCAGTCATCCTCTTTTGAAGTGTTGCGTTGATTTTCTCATGGTGTTGTGAAGGTTGTGAAGGAAATATGCCCTAGAGGCAATAATAAAGTTATTATTTATTTCCTTATTTCATGATAAATGTTTATTATTCATGCTAGAATTGTATTAACCGGAAATATAATACATGTGTGAATACATAGACAAACAGAGTGTCACTAGCATGCCTCTACTTGACTAGCTCGTTAATCAAAGATGGTTATGTTTCCTAACCATAGACAAAGAGTTGTTATTTGATTAACGAGGTCACATCATTAGTTGAATGATCTGATTGACATGACCCATTCCATTAGCTTAGCACCCGATCGTTTAGTATGTTGCTATTGCTTCCTTCATGACTTATACATGTTCCTATGACTATGAGATTATGCAACTCCCGTTTGCCGGAGGAACACTTTGGGTGCTACCAAACGTCACAACGTAACTGGGTGATTATAAAGGAGCATTACAGGTGTCTCCAAAGGTAGATGTTGGGTTGCGTATTTCGAGATTAGGATTTGTCACTCCGATTGTCGGAGAAGTATCTCTGGGCCCTCTCGGTAATGCACATCACATAAGCCTTGCAAGCATTGCAACTAATGAGTTAGTTGCGAGATGATGTATTACGGAACGAGTAAAGAGACTTGCCGTTAACGAGATTGAACTAGGTATTGGATACCGACGATCGAATCTCGGGCAAGTAACATACCGATGACAAAGGGAACAACGTATGTTGTTATGCGGTCTGACCGATAAAGATCTTCGTAGAATATGTAGGAGCCAATATGGGCATCCAGGTCCCGCTATTGGTTATTGACCGGAGACGTGTCTCGGTCATGTCTACATTGTTCTCGAACCGTAGGGTCCGCACGCTTAAGGTTTCGATGACAGTTATATTATGAGTTTATGAGTTTTGATGTACCGAAGGAGTTCGGAGTCCCAGATGAGATCGGGGACATGACGAGGAGTCTCGAAATGGTCGAGACGTAAAAATTGATATATTGGACGACTATATTCGGACATCGGAAAGGTTCCGAGTGATCCGAGTATTTTTCGGAGTACCGGAGAGTTACAGGAATTCGCCGGGGAGTATATGGGCCTTATTGGGCTTTAGGGGAAAGAGATAGGAGAGGTTGGGCGCCCCCCCAAGGCCTAGTCCGAATTGGACTAGGGGGAAGGGCTGCGCCCCCTCCTTCCTTCTCTCCTCTTTTCCCTTGCCTTGACTCCCACTCCTAATACATGGAAGGACTCCTAGTTGGACTAGGAAAGGGGGAATCCTACTCCCGGTGGGAGTAGGACTCCCCTAGGGCGCGCCATAGAGAGGGCCGGCCCTCCCCTCCTCCACTCCTTTATATACGGGGGCAGGGGGCACCCCATAGACACACAAGTTGATCATTGAGATCGTTCCTTAGCCGTGTGCGGTGCCCCCTGCCACCATATTCCACCTCGATCATATCGTTGTAGTGCTTAGGCGAAGCCCTACGTCGGTAGAACATCAAGATCGTCACCACGCAGTCGTGCTGACGGAACTCTTCCCCGACGCTTTGCTGGATCGGAGCCCAGGGATCGTCATCGAGCTGTACGTGTGCTAAGAACTCGGAGGTGCCGGAGTAACGGTGCTTGGATCGGTCGGATCGGGAAGAATACGTATGACTACTTCCTCTACGTTGTGTCAACGCTTCCGTTGTGATCTACAAGGGTACGTAGATCATACTCTCCCCTCGTTGCTATGCATCACCATGATCTTGCGTGTGCGTAGGAATTTTTTTTGAAATTACTACGTTCCCCAACAGTGGCATCCGAGCCTAGGTTTTATGGTTTGATGTTATTTGCACGAGTAGAACACAAGTGAGTTGTGGACGATATAAGTCATACTGCCTACCGGCATGTCATACTTTGGTTCGGCAGTATTGTTGGATGAAGCGGCCCGGACCGACATTACGCGTACGCTTACGCGAGACCGGTTCTCCCGACATGCTTTGCACAAAGGTGGCTAGCGGGTGACTGTCTCTCCAACTTTAGTTGAACTGAGTGTGGCTACGCCCGGTCCTTGCGAAGGTTAAAACGGAGTCTATTTGACAAACTATCGTTGTGATTTTGATGCGTAGGTAAGATTGGTTCTTGCTTAAGCCCGTAGCAGCCACGTAAAATATGCAACAACAAAGTAGAGGACGTCTAACTTGTTTTTGCAGGGCATGTTGTGATGTGATATGGTCAAAACGTGATGAGATATAAGTTGTTGTATGAGATGATCATGTTTTGTTATCGGCAACTGGCAAAAGCCTTATGGTTGTCTTTATATTGCATAAGATGCAAGCGCCAAATAATTGCTTTACTTTATCGCTATGCGATAGCAATAGTTGCAATAGCAATAGTTGGCGAGACGACCGTGTGACGACACATTGATATAGATCAAGATGATGGAGATCATGGTGTCATGCCGGTGACGATAGAGATCATGACAGTACTTTGGAGATGGAGACCAAAGGCGCAAGATGATGATGGCCATATCATGTCACATATTTTGATTGCATATGATGTTTATCTTTTATACATCTTATTTTGCTTAGTTTGACGGCAGCATTTTAAGATGATCTCTCACTAAATTATCAAGAAGTGTTCTCCCTGAGTATGCACCGTTGCGAAAGTTCTTCGTGCTGAGACACCACGTGATGATCGGGTGTGATAGGCTCTACGTTCAAATACAACGGGTGCAAAACAGTTGCACACGCGGAATACTCAGGTTATACTTGACGAGCCAAGCATATACAGATATGGCCTCGGAACACGGAGACCGAAAGGTCAAGCGTGAATCATATAGTAGATATGATCAACATAACGATGTTCACCATTGAAAACTACTCCATCTCATGTGATGATCGGTTATGGTTTAGTTGATTTGGATCACGTGATCACTTAGAGGATTAGAGGGATGTCTATCTAAGTGGGAGTTCTTAAGTAATCTGATTAATTGAACTTAAATTTATCATGAACTTAGTCCTGGTAGTATTTTGCAAATTATGTTGTAGATCAATAGCTTGCGTTGTTGCTTTCATATGTTTATTTTGATATGTTCCTAGAGAAAAATTGTGTTGAAAGATGTTAGTAGCAATGATGCGGATTGGATCCATGATCTGAGGTTTATCCTCATTGCTGCACAGAAGAATTATGTCCTTGATGCACCGCTAGGTGACAGACCTATTGCAGGAGCAGATGCAGACGTTATGAACGTTTGGCTAGCTCAATATGATGACTACTTGATAGTTTAGTGCACCATGCTTAATGGCTTAGAATCGGGACTTCAAAGACGTTTTGAACGTCATGGACCATATGAGATGTTCCAGGAGTTGAAGTTAATATTTCAAGCAAATACCCGAGTTGAGAGATATGAAGTCTCCAACAAGTTCTATAGCTAAAAGATGGAGGAGAATCTCTCAACTAGTGAGCATGTGCTCAGATTGTCTGGGTACTACAATCGCTTGAATCAAGTGGGAGTTAATCTTCCAGATAAGATAGTGATTGACAGAATTCTCTAGTCACCATCACCAAGTTAGTAGAACTTCGTGATGAACTATAATATGCAAGGGATAACAGAAACAACTCCCAAGCTCTTCGTGATGTTGAAATCAACGAAGGTAGAAATCAAGAAAAACATCAAGTGTTGATGGTTGACAAGATCACTAGTTTCAAGAAAAGGGCAGAGGGAAGAAGGGGAACTTCAAGAAGAACAGCAAGCAAGTTGCTGCTCAAGTGAAGAAGCCCAAGTCTGGTCCTAAGCCTGAGACTAAGTGCTTCTACTTCAAAGGGACTGGTCACTGGAAGCGGAACTACCCCAAGTGATTGGCGGATAAGAAGGATGGCAAAATGAACATAAGTATATTTGATATACATGTTATTGATGTGTACTTTACTAGTGTTTATAGCAAACCCTCAGTATTTGATACTAGTTCAGTTGCTAAGATTAGTAACTCGAAACGGGAGTTGCAGAATAAACAAAGACTAGTTAAGGGTGAAGTGACGATGTGTGTTGGAAGTGGTTCCAAGATTGATATGATCATCATCGCACACTCCCTATACTTTCGGGATTAGTGTTGAACCTGAATAAGTGTTATTTGGTGTTTGCGTTAAGCATGAATATGATTTGATCATGTTTATTGTAATACGGTTATTCATTTAAGTAAGAGAATAAATTGTTGTTCTGTTTACATGAATAAAACCTTATATGGTTACACACCCAATGAAAATAGTTCGTTGGATCTCGATCGTAGTGATACACATAATCATAATATTGAAACCAAAAGATGCAAAGTTAATAATGATAGTGCAACTTATTTGTAGCACTGCCGTTTAGGTCATATTGGTGTAAAGCGCATGAAGAAACTCCATGCTGATGGGATTTTGGAATCACTTGATTATGAATCACTTGATGCTTGCGAACCATGCCTTTTGGGCAAGATGACTAAAACGCCGTTCTCCGGAACAATGAAGCAAGCAACAGATTTGTTGGAGATCATACATATTGATGTATGTGGTCCGATGAATATTAAGGCTTGCAGCAGGTATCATTATTTTTTGACCTTCACAGATGATTTGAGCAGATATGGGGATATCTACTTGATGAAACATAAGTCTGAAACATTTGAACAGTTCAAAGAATTTCAGAGTGAAGTGGAAAATCATCGTGACAAGAAAATAAAAGTTTCTACGATATGATCGCAGAGGTAAAATATTTGAGTTACGAGTTTGGTCTTCAATTAAAACAATGTGGAATAGTTTCACAAACTCATGCCACATGGAACACCACAGCATAATGGTGTATCCGAACGTCATAATCGTACTTTATTGGATATAGTGCAAGCTATGATGTCTCTTACCGATCTACCACTATCGTTTTGGGGTTATGCATTAGAGACAGCTGCATTCACGTTAAATAGGGCACCATCAAAATCCGTTGAGACGACGCCGTATGAACTATGGTTTGGCAAGAAACCAAAGTTGTCGTTTCTTAAAGTTTGGGGCTGCGATGCTTATGTGAAAAAGCTTCAACCTGATAAGCTCGAACCCAAATTGGAGAAATGTATCTTCATAGGATACCCAAAGGAGACTGTTGGGTACACCTTCTATCACAGATCCGAAGGCAAGACTTTTGTTGCTAAATTCGGAAACTTTCTGGAGAAGGAGTTTCTCTCGAAAGAAGTGAGTGGGAGGAAAGTAGAACTTGATAAGGTAATTGTACCTGCTCCCTTATTGGAAAGTAGTACATCACAGAAAACTGTTTCTGTGACACCTACACCAGTTAGTGAGGAAGCTAATGATGATGATCATGAAACTTCAGAACAAGATACTACTGAACCTCGTAGATCAACTAGAGTAAGATCTGCGCCAGAGTGGTACGGTAATCCTTTTCTGGAAGTCATGCTACTAGATCATGATGAACCTACGAACTATGAGGAAGCGATGATGAGCCCAGATTCCGCGAAATGGTTTGAGGCCATGAAATCTGAGATATGATCCATGTATGAGAACAAAGTATGGACTTTGATGGATTTGCCCGATGATCGGCAAGCCATAGAAAATAAATGGATCTTCAAGAGGAAGACGGACGCTGATAGTAGTGTTACTATCTACAAAGCTAGAATTGTCGCAAAAGGTTTTCGACAAGTTCAAGGTGTTGACTACGATGAGAGTTTCTCACTCGTATCTATGCTTAAGTCTGTCCAAATCATGTTAGCAATTGCCGCGTTTTATGAAATCTGGCAAATGGATAAACAAAACTGCATTCCTTAATGGATTTACTAAAGAAGAGTTGTATACGATGCAACTAGAAGGTTTTGTCGATCCTAAAGGTGTTAACTAAATATGCAAGCTCCAGCGATCCATCTATGGACTGGTGCAAGAATCTCGGAGTTGGAATATACGCTTTGATAAGTTGATCAAAGCATATAGTTTTATACAGACTTGCGGTGAAGCCTGTATTTACAAGAAAGTGAGTGGGAGCACTACAGCATTTCTGATAAGTATATGTGAATGACATATTGTTGATCGGAAATAATGTAGAATTATTCTGCAAAGCATAAAGGAGTGTTTGAAAGGAGTTTTTCAAAGAAATACTTCGGTGAAGCTGCTTACATATTGAGCTTCAAGATCTATAGAGATAGATCAAGACGCTTGATAAGTTTTTTCAATGAGTACATACCTTGACAAGATTTTGAAGTAGTTCAAAATGGAGCAGTCAAAGAAAGAGTTCTTGCCTGTATTACAAGGTGTGAAGTTGAGTAAGACTCAAAGACTGACCACGACAGAAGATAGAAAGAGAATGAAAGTCATTCCCTATGCCTTAGTCATAGGTTCTATAAAGTATGCCATGCTGTATACCAGATCTATTGTATGCCCTACCACTGAGTTTGGCAAGGGAGTACGATAGTGATCTAGGAGTAGATCACTGGACAACGGTCAAAATTATCCTTAGTGGAATAAGGATATGTTTCTCGATTATGGAAGTGAAAAAAAAGGTTCATCGTAAAGGGTTACGCCGATGCAAGTTTTGACACTAATCTAGATGACTCTAAGTCTCGGTCTAGATACATATTGAAAGTGGGAGCAATTAGCTAGAGTAGCTCCATGTAGAGCATTGTTGACATAGAAATTTGCAAAATACATGCGGATCTGAATGTGGCAGACCCATTGACTAAGATTCTCTCACAAGCAAAACATGATCACACCTTAGTACTCCTTGGGTGTTAATCACATAGCGATGTGAACTAGATTACTGAATCTAGTAAACCCTTTGGGTGTTGGTCACATGGCGATGTGAACTATGGGTGTTAATCACATGATGATGTGAACTATCGATGTTAATCACATGGTGATGTGATCTAGATTATTGACTCTAGTGCAAGTGGGAGACTGAAGGAAATATGCCCTAGAGGCAATAATAAAGTTATTATTTATTTCCTTATTTCATGATAAATGTTTATTATTCATGCTAGAATTGTATTAACCGGAAATATAATACATGTGTGAATACATAGACAAACAGAGTGTCACTAGCATGCCTCTACTTGACTAGCTCGTTAATCAAAGATGGTTATGTTTCCTAACCATAGACAAAGAGTTGTTATTTGATTAACGAGGTCACATCATTAGTTGAATGATCTGATTGACATGACCCATTCCATTAGCTTAGCACCCGATCGTTTAGTATGTTGCTATTGCTTCCTTCATGACTTATACATGTTCCTATGACTATGAGATTATGCAACTCCCGTTTGCCGGAGGAACACTTTGGGTGCTACCAAACGTCACAACGTAACTGGGTGATTATAAAGGAGCATTACAGGTGTCTCCAAAGGTAGATGTTGGGTTGCGTATTTCGAGATTAGGATTTGTCACTCCGATTGTCGGAGAAGTATCTCTGGGCCCTCTCGGTAATGCACATCACATAAGCCTTGCAAGCATTGCAACTAATGAGTTAGTTGCGAGATGATGTATTACGGAACGAGTAAAGAGACTTGCCGTTAACGAGATTGAACTAGGTATTGGATACCGACGATCGAATCTCGGGCAAGTAACATACCGATGACAAAGGGAACAACGTATGTTGTTATGCGGTCTGACCGATAAAGATCTTCGTAGAATATGTAGGAGCCAATATGGGCATCCAGGTCCCGCTATTGGTTATTGACCGGAGACGTGTCTCGGTCATGTCTACATTGTTCTCGAACCGTAGGGTCCGCACGCTTAACGTTACGATGACAGTTATTATGAGTTTATGCATTTTGATGTACCGAAGGTTGTTCGGAGTCCCGGATGTGATCACGGACATGACGAGGAGTCTCGAAATGGTCGAGACATAAAGATTGATATATTGGAAGCCTATGTTTGGACATTGACGAGGAGTCCCCAAGGCCTAGTCCGAATTGGACTAGGGGGAAGGGCTGCGCCCTTCCTTCCTTCTCTTCTCTTTTCCCTTGCCTTGACTCCTACTCCTAATACATGGAAGGACTCCTAGTTGGACTAGGAAAGGGGGAATCCTACTCCCGGGTGGAGTAGGACTCCCTAGGGCGCCGCCATAGAGAGGGCCGCGGCCCTCCCCTCCTCCACTCCTTTATATATGGGGGCAGGGGGCACCCCATAGACACACAAGGTTGATCATTGAGAATCGTTCCTTAGCCGTGTGCGGTGCCCCCTTCCACCATATTCCACTCGATCATATCGTTGTAGTGCTTAGGCGAAGCCCTGCGTCGGTGTAGAACATCAAGATCGTCACCACGCCGTCGTGTGCTGACGGAACTCTTCCCGACACTTGCTGATCCGGAGCCCGGGGATCGTCATCGAGCTGTACGTGTTGGCTAAGAACTCGGAGGTGCCGGAAGTAACGGTGCTTGGATCGGTCGGGATCGGGAAGATACGTACGACTACTCCTCTACGTTGTTGTCAACACTTCTGTTGCGATCTACAAGGGTACGTAGATCATACTCTTCCTCGTTGCTATGGATCACCATGATCTTGCGTGTGCCGTAGGAATTTTTTTGAATTACTACGTTCCCCAACAGCAAGTACTCTCGCACCTCGAGATTCCTATGCTCGACAAAGGCCTTATATGCCTACATAATTTAGGTTGTTTCTAAGTGAGCAATGCTGAAAATGAACTGAGAATGCTAGAGAGAAAAAGATAAAGGGGAAGTACTTACAGCATGCTGGCGGGCTAAGGGAGTCTGTGAACGCCCCGTACTCTCTAACTGGCTCGGGTTGGTAGACCGAAGCCGTGTGTACGAGATCGAAGGAGTTTATCAAGCCATCGAAACACGGATACCGGCCATGTGACTTCCCCTGGATGGCCACCACCGCCGTGTCGTCGATCTGAGACTGGGCGACCTCAGGAACAGGAACATCCGGATGCAACTTCTGATAGTGCTGAGTGTAAGACTCCAGGTGCTCCTCGGTCTTGCCGTAGTACTGGCTCTCGCCCTCCTTGGGATGACTCCGCTCGCGGGCCAGCTTCCACGACTCAATGTCTGAGAGCGGCCTCTTCAACTTGTCCTCCTGCAACGTCAAACAGAAGTTAGCCATACATAAGAACATGACGGTAAAGAAGAACAAAAATGCATCATGCATATAGATATACCTTCATGGCCTTGAAGCCCCAGTGGTTCCTGTTTCCTTGGCCGTGTGTCCCGTCTTTTCCACGGTTAGCCCGGGCCTTGATGCTCTTGGCAGCAAACTCTGCATCGTCGCCGAGCCACCTATCCACCAAACTCGCCCATCCGTCATGCCTTCCATAGCACCAACGAGGAACAACCTATGCAAATTTTGGAAGCATGACATGTGAGCACGAAACATATAGTTGACTGCTTGAAACAATGATAAGTTAGTAATAGTTACCATCATGAACTGCTCCCTGTTCAAGGTAAGTCGTTGCCTCTGCGCTTGAGTTTTGGTCATCTTTTGTTGCAGGTAGATGTGGTAGTACTGCGAGACGGCAACTGTGACGCCCCCGATTCAAATCGTACACTATCATACACGCCAAATGTGTACGATTAAGATTCAGGGGCTCACGGAAGATATCACAACACAACTCTACAAATAAATAAGTCATTACAATCATCATATTACAAGCCAGGGGCCTCGAGGGGCTCGAATACAAGAGCTCGATCATAGACGAGTGTCAGTGGAAGCAAACAATATCTGAGTACAGCACTAAGTTAAACAAGTTTGCCTTAAGGAGGCTTAGCACAAACTGGGATACAGATCGAAAGAGGTGCAGGCTCCTGCCTGGGATCCTCCTAAACTACTCCTGGATCATCGTCAGCGGCAGCACGTAGTAGTAGGGACCTCCGGTGTGTAGTAGGAGTCGTCGTCGAGGTGGCGTTGGGTCCCTGGGCCTCCAACATCTGGTTGCCGACAACCAGGTAGAAGAGATAGGAAAAGGGGGAGAAAGCAACCGTGAGTACTCATCCAAAGTACTCGCAAGCAAGAGCTATAACTACATATGTATGCATTGGTATCAACTGGAATAAGGCTATTATATGTGGACTGAACTGCAGAGCTGAGAATAGGGGGGATAGCTAGTCATTTCGAAGACTACGCTTCTGCAGCCTCCATTCTTGCAGCATGTAGAAGAGAGTAGACTGAAGTTCCTCCAAGTATCATCCACATAGGCATATCCTAACGATGATTCCTCCCCTCGTCGCCCTGTGAGAGAAGCGATCACCGGTTGTTATCTGCACTTGGAAGGGTGTGTTTTATTAGTATCCAGTTCTAGTGTCATAAGGTCAAGGTTACAACTCCAAGTCGTCCTGTTACCGAAAGATCACGGCTATTCGGAATAGATTAACTTCCCTGCAGGGGTGCACCCACATATCCAACACGCTCGATCCCATTTGGCCCGGACACACTTTTCCTGGGTCATGCCCGGGCTCGGAAGATCAACACGTCGCAGCCCTACCTAGGCACAACAGAGAGGTTCAGCACACCGGTCTAAATCCTTATTGCGCAGGGGTCTGGGCCCATCGCCCATTGCCACACCTGCATGTTTGCGTACGCGGCCGGAAGCAGAACTAGCCCCTTAATACAAGAGCAGGCTTACGGTGCAATCCGGCGCGCGCCACTCAGTCGCTGGATTGTCACGAAGGCTTCGGCTGATACCACGACGTCGAGTGCCCATTAACTGTCCCCGCCGTAGATGGTTAGTGCGTATAGGCCAATAGCCAGACTTCAGATCAAATACCAAGATCTCGATAAACGTGTTAAGTGTCCGCGAACACCGACCAGGGCCAGACCCACCTCTCTCCTAGGTGGTCTCAACCTTGCCTGTCGCTCCGCCACAAAGTAACAGTCGGGCCGTCGGGGAACCAGGCCCACCTCTACCGGGATGGAGCCACCTGCCCTTCAGCCCCCAACTCCGGAACAGTACCACAGGTAATGTAACTGTGTAAAGTATATAGTATATGCCCGTGATCACCTCCCAAAGTGATCCACGGCCCAGTAGGTATAGCATGGCAGACGGACAAGAGTGTAGGGCCACTGATGGAACACTAGCATCCTATACTAAGCAGTAGGATAGTAGGTAATGGTAACAACAGTAGTAGCAAGGACAGGCTATTGCATCAGATAGGAATAAACGGAAAGCAGTAACATGCTACACTACTCTTAATGCAAGCAGTATAGAGAGAGTAGGCGATATCTGGTTGATCAAAAGGGGGGGCTTGCCTGGTGCTCTGGCAAAGGAGGATCGTCAAACCATAGTCGTACTGGGGGTCTCCGGCAGTTCTGGGGTCTACCGGAAAGAAGTAACGGAGGGGGGAACACAATAAATACAGAGCAATCATGTAACAAAAAAGCAAGATGCGGCATTACGTTGTGCTAAGGGTGGCCTGACGCGGTACGAGGTGATACCGGGTGAAGGGGGGAAACATCGGGTAAATATCCCCGGTGTTTCGCGTTTTCGGACAGATGAACCGGAGGGGAAAGTTTGCGTGTTTCGCTATGCTAAGGATGCGTTGGCGGACGAACGGGGTTGCGTATCCGGGTTTCGTCTCGTTCGTTCTGAGCAACTTTCATGTACAAAGTTTTTTCCATCCGAGCTACGAATTATTTTATAATTAATTTTTAAAGTTTTAAATTCATTTTCTAGATTAACATATATTTTAATTCAAAATTGCATTTAATGACGTCAGCATGTCATCAGCAGTTGACCTGGTCAACCTAACATGTGGATCCCATTGTCATTGACTGTTTATCTAAAACAGATTAATTAGTTTTTAAACAGTGAACTAGTTAATTAGATTAGTTAATTAATTAATTAATTATTAATTTAATTTAATTATATTATTTTTTTCTCTTTTTAACAGGGGCGTGGGTGGGGGGCCCACTAGGCAGTGCCCATAGGGGCCAACGGGCGGCGGGCGAACGGGACGCTGCTCGATCGGGCGCACGCCCGAGGGGGCGCTGGGTACGCACGGCGCACGCGGCCAGGGCCAGAGGAGGCGCAGAGGATTGCCGCGGCGAGGTGCTGTCGGCCAGGGCTGCGCGTGGTGGGCGAGGCCGGACGGGCCAGCGCGTGTGCGCATGGCCAGGAGGGCATCAGCGGGGCACGCCGCTACGGCGTGCGACGCGACGACCAGCAAAGGCGGCGGGCGGTTCGAGGCGGGAGGCGGGCAACGCAAGCGCAAACAAGCGGCCGGAAGTGGGCGGCACGGGGAGGCGGCGCACGGGCAAAGGACGGCGCAGAGGGCGCGGTTCTCACCGCAGGCGCACGCGTTGGGCGGTCTAACATGCGGTGACCGAGCGAGGGCGAGGCAGAGAGGGGAGAGGCCCGGGGCCTCACCAGCGTTGATGGGAGAGGGGGCGACGAGGCGTGAGAAGGCCGGTCGTGGAGGAGACGAGACGGGCGGTCCGCCGACGCAACATTCAGGGAGGCGGGGTGACTTCGGGCGAGGTGGCGGCGAGTCCAGCGGCTTCAGAGGTGGGGCGGCCGTCGGGGGCTCGTTGCCCCCTTCCCGATCCAGATCGGGTAGGGGAAGAGATCGAGAGGGGGAGGCGAGCCGGAGACGGGCGGCAGGAGGAGCCCTGTGACGAGCGTCGGCGGCGGCATCAGGCGCGCGAGGTTCTGGGCGGGCGGCCGGCGCAGTTCGGGATGGCTCCTGCGTCGGGATCGGGCGCGACCCCGATCTAGATCGGACCGAGGGGGAGAGAGACGTGGGGGGAGAGTGGAGATCGTGCGGCAGTGGGGTGGATCAGGCTAGGGTTTCCGTCTGTGGGGGGGGGATTATGGAGGGGTTAGGTGGGCCGGCCCGGTTGGAATGGCCAGCTGGCTGAGGCCCATCGTGGGGGGGGGGTCTTTCTTCCTTTTTTTGTTGTTTTGTTTTTGTTAGATTTTTTCTTTTTATTTATTTTCTTTTCTGTTTTATTTCTAGTTTCTTTTAATCTTTAGCTTTTACAAAAATCACCACTAGTACCTAAAGTAGTATTTATAAACAAACTGTTGCCACATCAATTCTTAACCCATAATAAAATATTTTTAATATTTTATAAAATCCAATAGGTATTTGTTTAATTGTTTTCACTATTGTTTTAATTAGTTTAGAGCCCTTAAACATTTTATCAAGGTTTGGTTTCTCCATCGTATTTACACCTGATTTATCTGACCCACTGAACATTTTGGTTTCATTGTTTGAAAACTTTTATTATTTGCCTTTAGTTGAATTTTGAATTTGAAACGGTTTTGAACTAACCTGGGATTAACTAAACTGACAGAGGTGACGTGTCACCATTAACGTGAGATTACTGTAGCATGATTATCCGGGCGTCACAGCAACCCAGCGCACCTCGTACTGCAACTGACGAGCTTTCTTCTTCGCAGCCGCAAGCAAGACCACGTCGGCTCTGGCCTTGTGCTCGTCAAGAACTCTATAGAGTTGCTGCAATCATGCATAAACCAGAAGCAAACAAGGCATGAGTTGAGTGATTCAATGATAAACTATGAACGAAACTGAAGACAAGTGATTCAGAAGAGAACTTACCCAAAATTTGGTGATCACGGCCTTAGCGGCCGTCCCGTACTCCGCGTTGCTGCAAGCCTCGTAGTGGGCCCAGCTCGTGGCCAAAACCCGCAGCTGCGGGTCCCTGTCTGGCCGCGGGCAGAATAGGCCAGGCCAAAACTCCTTCAACAGGACAGTGATAAGGCCGTTCGGTTTACGGCCCTTTCCGCGAAGGATCCAGTTTCTGCAAAAGAATCAAATGATTGCCATGTGTACAATAAGAAAATGTTGTCATGTGTTGAAAATATGATTGAGAGGCACTTACTCTGTCCCCACAGGTTCAATGAGCCACTTGTGCTCCTCGATAGAAGGTGGTGTAGGTAGTCCGGCATTACCACGCAGCCACCCCTGCGGAGCACCCGGTGGCAAGTCACCCCACAACTCGGGATCAACCTCCCCTCCACCCTCCTCGGCCCTCCTCCTCACCCTCCTCCTCCTCGCCTCCTCCTCCTCACCCTCCTCCTCGCCATCAGGAACATACTCCTCCTCCTCAGACTCAGAAGGTGCCTCTGTATAGGAGGGCATCGAAGAAGACCCTCCTATTTCGGACACGCCCGGAGTTTTTTGCCCCGGCTGCCTCTCCCCCACCTCTCCTCCTCTAGGGGCTCTCCCCCACCGCCTCCTCCTCTAGGGTCTCCTCCCCCGACCCCTCCACCTCCCTGTGAGGTGTCATCCTCGCGTAGTCGGGAGGGAACCTTGTGGGCTCGTCCACTCCGAGTAAGTCCTTTGAATTTACTGAGGAAACTGGCGCCGCTGGACTTGCCCATGATTAGCAAACCTGCATTGAGAAGAGAATAAACAATTAGTAAGGATATCAATTAAACAAGCATACAGGAAAAACATTAATACCAGAAGAGCACATTAAGCATACTATTGTAATGATCATTAAAAGAACTTACATTTTCTAGAACCCATATGAATCATCACTATTGTAATCTATTTGTGGACCGGTCTCATCATCACTATCACGCATATCTTCTTCGTTGTCTGACGGAGGTGGAGGCTCTTCCTCATCGTCAGCGTCTTCATTTAACTTTTCAAGCATAATTATGTCTCTTTGATTCACAACTGCCTCACCATCAATCCGTGCGTCGTCGTCGTTTGGGTCCAGGTCAACATAACCCAAGTCATCATCCTCGTTGTTTCGACCACGTCATCATGTTCCTCTTGATAGAACACTCCCTCGTATGTCATGGGGTTTATGTTGTAGTAATCATCATCGTTCGGGTCCGGTAGCTTACCATGCGGCGACACCTTGAACACAACTTCCCAACCCTTTAGGTACTCTTTCTGGCATGGGTAAGGCAGATAATATACTTGTGTGGCCTGGGTAGCGGCGATAAAGAGATCAGCTCCGGCATAGACGGTTGATGGTTTAACTTCAACTAAACCAACAGAAGGCGTATGTCTCAGACCCTTTTTGGGGGTCGAACACTGTTGGGTTTCGTAGTAATTTCAAAAAATTTCCTACGCACACGCAAGATCATGGTGATGCATAGCAACGAGGGGAGAGTATGATCTACGTACCCTTTGTAGATCGCACAGCGTTGACACAACGTAGAGGAAGTAGTCGTACGTCTTCTTCCCGATCCGACCGATCCAAGCACCATTACTCCGGCACCTCCGAGTTCTTAGCACACGTACAGCTCGATGACGATCCCCGGGCTCCGATCCAGCAAAGCTTCGGGAAGGAGTTCTGTCAGCACGACGGCGTGGTGACGATCTTGATGTATTACCGACGCAGGGCTTCGCCTAAGCACTACAACGATCTCAATGAACGGCGAGGTGGAATATGGTGGCAGGGGGCACCGGCTAAGGAACGATCTCAATGATCAACTTGTGTGTCTAGAGGTGCCCCTGCCTCCGTATATAAAGGAGCCAAGGGGGAGAGGTGCGCCGGCCAGGAGGAGGGCGCAGGAGGAGTCCTACTCCTACCGGGAGTAGGACTCCCCCCCAATCCTATTCCAACTAGGATTCCCAAGGGGGAAAGAGGGAGAGGGGTGGCCGGCCACCTCTCCTAGTCCTAATAGGACTAGGGGAGGGGGGGAGGCGTGCAGCCCTTATGGGCAGCCCTTTCACCTTTCCACTAAGGCCCAATAAGGCCCATATGATTCCCGGGGGGTTCCGGTAACCTCCCGTTACTCCGGTAAAATCCCGATTTCACCCGGAACACTTCCGATGTCCAAACATAGGCTTCCAATATATCAATCTTTATGTCTCGACCATTTCGAGACTCCTCGTCATGTCCGTGATCACATCCGGGACTCCGAACAACCTTCGATACATCAAAATGCATAAAATCATAATAACTGTCATCGTAACGTTAAGCGTGCGGACCCTACGGTTCGAGAACAATGTAGACATGACCGAGACACGTCTCCGTCAATAACCAATAGCGGGACCTGGATGCCCATATTGGCTCCTACATATTCTACGAAGATCTTTATCGGTCAGACCGCATAACAACATACGTTGTTCCCTTTGTCATCGGTATGTTACTTGCCCGAGATTCGATCGTCGGTATCCAATACCTAGTTCAATCTCGTTACCGGCAAGTCTCTTTACTCGTTCCGTAATACATCATCTCACAACTACCATATTAGTTGTAATGCTTGCAAGGCTTATGTGATGTGCATTACCGAGAGGGCCCAGAGATACTTCTCCGACAATCAGAGTGACAAAACCTAATCTCGAAATACGCCAACCCAACATGTACCATTGGAGACACCTGTAGTACTCCTTTATAATCACCCAGTTACGTTGTGACGTTTGGTAGTACCCAAAGTGTTCCTCCGGTAAACGGGAGTTGCATAATCTCATAGTTATAGGAACATGTATAAGTCATGAAGAAAGCAATAGCAACATACTAAACGATCGGGTGCTAAGCTAATGGAATGGGTCATGTCAATCAGATCATTCAACTAATGATGTGACCTCGTTAATCAAATAAAAACTCATTGTTCATGGTTAGGAAACATAACCATCTTTGATTAACGAGCTAGTCAAGTAGAGGCATACTAGTGACACTTTGTTTGTCTATTTATTCACACATGTATTATGTTTCCGGTTAATACAATTCTAGCATGAATAATAAAAATTTATCATGATTATAAGGTAATAAATAATAACTTTATTATTGCCTCTAGGGCATATTTCCTTCAGTCTCCCACTTGCACTAGAGTCAATAATCTAGATTACACTGTAATGATTCTAACACCCATGGAGCCTTGGTGATGATCATGTTTTGCTCGTGGAAGAGGCTTAGTCAATGGGTCTGCAACATTCAGATCCGTATGTATCTTGCAAATCTCTATGTCTCCCACCTGGACTAGATCCCGGATGGAGTTGAAGCGCCTCTTGATGTGCTGGTCCTTTTGTGAAATCTGGATTCCTTTGCCAAGGCAATTGCACCAGTATTGTCACAAAAGATTTTCATTGGACCGGATGCACCAGGCATGACACCTAGATCGGATATGAACTCCTTCATCCAGACTCCTTCGTTCGCTGCTTCCGAAGCAGCTATGTACTCCGCTTCACATGTAGATCCCGCTACGACGCTTTGTTTAGAACTGCACCAACTGACAGCTCCACCGTTTAATGTAAACACGTATCCGGTTTGCGATTTTGAATCGTCCGGATCAGTGTCAAAGCTTGCATCAACGTAACCTTTTACGGTGAGCTCTTTGTCACCTCCATATACGAGAAACATATCCTTAGTCCTTTTCAGGTATTTCAGGATGTTCTTGACCGCTGTCCAGTGATCCACTCCTGGATTACTTTGGTACCTCCCTGCTAAACTTATAGCAAGGCACACATCAGGTCTGGTACACAACATTGCATACATGATAGAGCCTATGGCTGAAGCATAGAGAACATCTTTCATTTTCTCTCTATCTTCTGCAGTGGTCGGGCATTGAGTCTGACTCAACTTCACACCTTGTAACACAGGCAAGAACCCTTTCTTTGCTTGATCCATTTTGAACTTCTTCAAAATCTTGTCAAGGTATGTGCTTTGTGAAAGTCCAATTAAGCGTCTTGATCTATCTCTATAGATCTTTATGCCTAATATGTAAGCAACTTCACCGAGGTCTTTCATTGGAAAACTCTTATTCAAGTATCCCTTTATGCTATCCAGAAATTCTATATCATTTCCAATCAATAATATGTCATCCACATATAATATCAGAAATGCTACAGAGCTCCCACTCACTTTCTTGTAAATACAGGCTTCTCCGAAAGTCTGTATAAACCCAAATGCTTTGATCACACTATCAAAGCGTTTATTCCAACTCCGAGAGGCTTGCACCAGTCCATAAATGGACCGCTGGAGCTTGCACACTTTGTTAGCTCCCTTTGGATCAACAAAACCTTCTGGTTGCATCATATACAACTCTTCTTCCAGAAATCCATTCAGGAATGCAGTTTTGACATCCATCTACCAAATTTCATAATTATCAAATGCGGCAATTGCTAACATGATTCGGACAGACTTAAGCATCGCTACGGGTGAGAAGGTCTCATCGTAGTCAACCCCTTGAACTTGTCGAAAACCTTTTGCGACAAGTCGAGCTTTATAGACAGTAACATTACCGTCAGTGTCAGTCTTTTTCTTGAAGATCCATTTATTCTCAATTGCTTGCCGATCATCGGGCAAGTCAACCAAAGTCCATACTTTGTTCTCATACATGGATCCCATCTCAGATTTCATGGCTTCAAGCCACTTTGCGGAATCTGGGCTCACCATCGCTTCTTCATAGTTCGTAGGTTCATCATGATCTAGTAGCATGACTTCCAGAACTGGATTACCGTACCACTCTAGTGCGGATCTTACTCTGGTTGATCTACGAGGTTCAGTAGTATCTTGTTCTGAAGTTTCATGATCATTATCATTAACTTCCTCACTTATTGGTGTAGGTGTCGCAGAAACAGTTTTCTGTGATGTACTACTTTCCAACAAGGGAGCAGGTACAGTTACCTCGTCAAGTTCTACTTTCCTCCCACTCACTTCTTTCGAGAGAAACTCCTTCTCAAGAAAGTTTCCGAATTTAGCAACAAAAGTCTTGCCTTCGGATCTGTGATAGAAGGTGTATCCAATAGTTTCCTTTGGATATCCTATGAAGACACATTTCTCCGATTTGGGATCGAGCTTATCAGGTTGAAGTTTTTCACATAAGCATCGCAGCCCCAAACTTTCAGAAACGACAACTTTGGTTTCTTGCCAAACCATAGTTCATAAGGCGTCGTCTCAACGGATTTTGATGGTGCCCTGTTTAACGTGAATGCGACCGTCTCTAGAGCGTATCACCAAAATGATAGCGGTAAATCAGTAAGAGACATCATAGATCGCACCATATCTAGTAAAGTACGATTACGACGTTCGGACACACCATTACGCTGTGGTGTTCCGGGTGGCGTGAGTTGCAAAACTATTCCACAATTTTTCAAATGTACACCAAACTCGTAACTCAAATATTCTCCTCCACGATCAGATCGTAGAAACTTTATTTTCTTGTTACGATGATTTTCCACTTCACTCTGAAATTCTTTGAACTTTTCAAATGTTTCAGACTTATGTTTCATTAAGTAGATATAACCATATCTGCTTAAATCATCTGTGAAGGTGAGAAAATAACGATATCCGCCACGAGCCTCAATATTCATTGGACCACATACATCTATATGTATGATTTCTAACAAATCTGTTGCTCTCTCCATAGTATCGGAGAACGGTGTTTTAGTCATCTTGCCCATGAGGCACGGTTCGCAAGTACCAAGCGATTCATAATCAAGTGGTTCAAAATGTCCATCAGTATGGAGTTTCTTCATGCGCTTTACACCGATATGACCTAAACGGCAGTGCCACAAATAAGTTGCACCATCATTATCAACTCTGCATCTTTTGGCTTCAACATTATGAATATGTGTATCACTACTCTCGAGATTCAATAAGAATAGACCACTCTTCAAGGGTGCGTGACCATAAAAGATATTACTCATATAAATAGAACAACCATTATTCTCTGATTTAAATGAATAACCGTCTCGCATCAAACAAGATCCAGATATAATGTTCATGCTTAACGCTGGCACCAAATAACAATTATTTAGGTCTAATACTAATCCCGAAGGTAGATGTAGAGGTAGCGTGCCGACCGCGATCACATCGACTTTGGAACCGTTTCCCACGCGCATCGTCACCTCGTCCTTAGCCAATCTTCGCTTAATCCATAGCCCCTGTTTCGAGTTGCAAATATTAGCAACAGAACCAGTATCAAATACCCAGGTGCTACTGCGAGCATTACTAAGGTACACATCAATAACATGTATATCATATATACCTTTGTTCACCTTGCCATCCTTCTGATCCGCCAAATACTTTGGGCAGTTCCGCTTCCAGTGACCAGTCTGCTTGCAGTAGAAGCACTCAGTTTCAGGCTTAGGTCCAGACTTGGGTTTCTTCTCTTGAGCAGCAACTTGCTTGCCGTTCTTCTTGAAGTTCCCCTTCTTCTTCCCTTTGCCCTTTTTCTTGAAACTAGTGGTTTTGTTAACCATCAACACTTGATGCTCCTTTTTGATTTCTACCTCCGCAGCTTTCAGCATTGCGAAGAGCTCGGGAATAGTCTTGTTCATCCCTTGCATATTATAGTTCATCACGAAGCTCTTGTAGCTTGGTGGCAGTGATTGGAGAATTCTGTCAATGACGCAATCATCTGGAAGATTAACTCCCAATTGAATCAAGTGATTATTATACCCAGACATTTTGAGTATATGCTCACTGACAGAACTGTTCTCTTCCATCTTGCAGCTATAGAACTTATTGGAGACTTCATATCTCTCAATCCGGGCATTTGCTTGAAATATTAACTTCAACTCCTGAAACATCTCATATGCTCCATGATGTTCAAAACATCGTTGAAGTCCCGATTCTAAGCCGTAAAGCATGGCACACTGAACTATCGAGTAGTCATCAGCTTTGCTCTGCCAGACGTTCATAACATCTGGTGTTGCTCCAGCAGCAGGCCTGGCACCCAGCGGTGCTTCCAGGACATAATTCTTCTGTGCAGCAATGAGGATAATCCTCAAGTTACGGACCCAGTCCGCGTAATTGCTACCATCATCTTTCAACTTTGCTTTCTCAAGGAACGCATTAAAATTCAACGGAACAACAGCACGAGCCATCTATCTACAATCAACATAAACAAGCAAGATACTATCAGGTACTAAGTTCATGATAAATTTAAGTTCAATTAATCATATTACTTAAGAACTCCCACTTAGATAGACATTCCTCTAATCCTCTAAGTGATCACGTGATCCAAATCAACTAAACCATGTCCGATCATCACGTGAGATGGAGTAGTTTCATCGGTGAACATCATTATGTTGATCATATCTACTATATGATTGACGCTCGACCTTTCGGTCTCCGTGTTCCGAGGCCATATCTGTATATGCTTGGCTCGTCAAGTATAACCTGAGTATTCCGCGTGTGCAACTGTTTTGCACCCGTTGTATTTGAACGTAGAGCCTATCACACCCGATCATCATGTGGTGTCTCAGCACGAAGAACTTTCACAACGGTGCATACTCATGGAGAACACTTCTTGATAATTTAGTGAGAGACCATCTTATAATGCTACCGTCAATCAAAGCAAGATAAGATGCATAAAAAGATAAACATCACATGCAATCAATATAAGTGATATGATATGGCCATCATCATCTTGCGCCTGTGATCTCCATCTCCGAAGCACCGTCATGATCACCATCGTCACCAGCGCGACACCTTGATCTCCATCGTAGCATCATTGTCATCTCGCCAATCTTATGCTTCCACGACTATCGCTACCGTTTAGTGATAAAGTAAAGCATTACATCGCGATTGCATTGCATACAATAAAGCGACAACCATATGGCTCCTGCCAGTTGCCGATAACTTGGTTACAAAACATTATCATCTCATACAATAAAATTTAGCATCATGCCTTGACCATATGACATCACAACATGCCCTGCAAAAACAAGTTAGACGTCCTCTACTTTGTTGTTGCAAGTTTTACGTGGCTGCTACGGGCTTTAAGCAAGAACCAATCTCACCTACGCATCAAAACCACAACGATAGTTTGTCAAATAGACTCTGTTTTAACCTTCGCAAGGACCGGGCGTAGCCACACTCGGTTCAACTAAAGTTGGAGAGACAGTCGCCCGCAAGCCATCTATGTGCAAAGCACGTCGAGGGAACCGGTCTCGCGTAAGCGTACGTGTAATGTCGGTCCGGGCCGCTTCATCCAACAATACTGCCGAACCAAAGTATGACATGCTGGTAGGCAGTATGACTTATATCGTCCACAACTCACTTGTGTTCTACTCGTGCAAATAACATCAAACCATAAAACCTAGGCTCGGATACCACTGTTGGGTTTCGTAGTAATTTCAAAAAATTTCCTACGCACACGCAAGATCATGGTGATGCATAGCAACGAGGGGAGAGTATGATCTACGTACCCTTTGTAGATCGCACAGCGTTGACACAACGTAGAGGAAGTAGTCGTACGTCTTCTTCCCGATCCGACCGATCCAAGCACCATTACTCCGGCACCTCCGAGTTCTTAGCACACGTACAGCTCGATGACGATCCCCGGGCTCCGATCCAGCAAAGCTTCGGGAAGGAGTTCTGTCAGCACGACGGCGTGGTGACGATCTTGATGTATTACCGACGCAGGGCTTCGCCTAAGCACTACAACGATCTCAATGAACGGCGAGGTGGAATATGGTGGCAGGGGGCACCGGCTAAGGAACGATCTCAATGATCAACTTGTGTGTCTAGAGGTGCCCCTGCCTCCGTATATAAAGGAGCCAAGGGGGAGAGGTGCGCCGGCCAGGAGGAGGGCGCAGGAGGAGTCCTACTCCTACCGGGAGTAGGAACTCCCCCCCAATCCTATTCCAACTAGGATTCCCAAGGGGGAAAGAGGGAGAGGGGTGGCCGGCCACCTCTCCTAGTCCTAATAGGACTAGGGGAGGGGGGGAGGCGCGCAGCCCTTATGGGCAGCCCTTTCACCTTTCCACTAAGGCCCACTAAGGCCCATATGATTCCCGGGGGGTTCCGGTAACCTCCCGGTACTCCGGTAAAATCCCGATTTCACCCGGAACACTTCCGATATCCAAACATTGGCTTCCAATATATCAATCTTTATGTCTTGACCATTTCAGGACTCCTCGTCATGCCCGTGATCACAACCGGGACTCCGAACAACCTTCGGTACATCAAAATGCATAAACTCATAATATAACTGTCATCGTAACCTTAGGCGTGCGGACCCTACGGTTCGAGAACCAATGTAGACATGACCGAGACACCTCTCCTGTCAATAACCAATAGCGGGACCTGGATGCCCATATTGGCTCCTACATATTCTACGAATCTTTATCGTCAGACCGCATAACAACATACGTTGTTCCCTTTGTCATCGGTATGTTACTTGCCCGAGATTTCGATCGTCGGTATCCATACCTAGTTCAATCTCGTTACCGGCAAGTCTCTTTACTCGTTCCGTAATACATCATCTCACAACTACCATATTAGTTGTAATGCTTGCAAGGCTTATGTGATGTGCATTACCGAGAGGGCCCAGAGATACCTCTCCGACATTCGGAGTGACAAATCCTAATCTCGAAATACGCCAACCCAACATGTACCTTTGGAGACACTTGTAGAGCACCTTTATAATCACCCATTTACGTTGTGACGTTTGGTAGCACACAAAGTGTTCCTCCGGTAAACGGGAGTTGCATAATCTCATAGTTATAGGAACATGTATAAGTCATGAAGAAAGCAATAGCAACATACTAAACGATCGGGTGCTAAGCTAATGGAATGGGTGATGTCAATCAGATCATTCAACTAATGATGTGACCTTGTTAATCAAATAACAACTCATTGTTCATGGTTAGGAAACATAACCATCTTTGATTAACGAGCTAGTCAAGTAGAGGCATACTAGTGACACTTTGTTTGTCTATTTATTCACACATGTATTATGTTTCCGGTTAATACAATTCTAGCATGAATAATAAACATTTATCATGATTATAAGGAAATAAATAATAACTTTATTATTGCCTCTAGGGCATAAGTTTAATTGAAATTATAGGGTGCATGAGTTTAATTGAAATTATAGGGTGCATGAGTTTAATTGAAATAGGTAATAGGGAAGTGTGAAAAATTACTTTTTCCATGAACCACGCAACGAAATTTTTCCTTCCATCAGCACCCTTTCGGAGAAGAGCAAGTGCCTCCGCTTCAGTAGGAGGCAGCATTCCCGTCCATTCTTCTTCAACGAATCGACTACAATAAGAACAACGGTATAAGAACTAGGCAAAGTGAACATAACGAATTGACTAAAAGAATGGTGCAAAGGTATTACCTCATCCACTCATCCTCAACTTCCTTGATGTTGTGCAAGATATAGAACATGACATCCTCCCACTCATCTCGTGGCATGAGATAAGGTTTCGAGCATCCAGCCCTACCACCTTGCCCGATGAATAGAGGCAACTTGGGTTTATAGTTGGGTTCTTCTATATTGTATCGAGACACCTTATTGTGCAACGTGGGAACATGGTCTGGATAGTAGGCTGTCCTGAGGTCTGCCACCTCCTCTAGGATAACTGCCTCAGCTATGGAAGCTTCAATCTTAGCTTTGTTTCCACATTTCTGTCTCAGATGCTTGTTCTGTCTCTCAGGGCCGTACTACCAACGATTCTGCATAGGCCCCCCAACAATACCTCATTCGGGAGGTGCAAAATGAGATGTGTCATCGGAGTAAAGAAGCCTGGCGGGAAGATCTTCTCTAGCTTGCATATCAACTCCGACGCCTTCTTATGCATTTCTTTTATCTTCTCAGGACATACTTCTTTAGCACAAAGCGTGCGGAAGAAATGGCTTAACTCCGCAAGCACACGCCAGACACGCTCGGGAACATAGCCCCGAACCATCACCGACATAATCCGCTCAATCCATACATGATAGTCATGACTCTTGAGCCCGGTCACTCTGCCCGTTGAAAGATTGACCCCCTTACTTATATTCGACGCATAACCATAAGTGAACTTCACGATGTGTTTCAGCCACTTGAATGCCTCCATCTTATGATCCTTTTTAAGTACGAAGTCAGCATCTGGCTTGAACCAAGATTTTCGACTGCCCGTGGGAGGCTGCATGTGTAGACGTGGTCTATCACAAATATTCTGTTGATCAACTCTAGCATTAACATTATCCTTTGTCTTATCAGGAATGTTAAGGATCGTGTGAAAAAGGGACTCTGCGACATTCTTTTCGGTGTGCATCACGTCTATGTTGTATGGAAGTTTGAGGTCCTTAAAATAGGGAAGCTGCGTGAAGGGGGTAATGTGAGTCCAGTTGTGCGTCTCACCATATCCTTCAATTTTTTTCCCTTTCCCTTTTCCTTTGCCCTCGCCCTCGTCTTCGCCCGTGGCTTTGCCTTTGCCTTTGCCTTTGCCTTTCCCTTCAACGGCAGGCTTAAGAGCTTTCAGCTGAGCAAGCACATCCGCACCAGAAAACATTGGAATCTCGTTTACTTCATGGACAACTTTGCCTTTTGTGAAGTTCTTCTTGTCTTCCCTATCAGGATGGTCTGGAGGGAGAAACTGTCGATGCAGGTCAAATGCAACATACTTGCCACCCTTCTTCAGCCAAATGAAAATCAAGGCCTGCATGCACACTAGGCAAGGCATCTTTCCACTTGTACACCATCCGCAGAACAGGGCATAACCGGGAAAGTCATGCATGCAATATTGTAGCCAAACTTTCATCAAGAAATTTTTCTGCAGATGTCGGTCGTATGTCAACCTCGGGAAGTACCAAGAATGGTGCAAATCATCCACCAACGGCTGCATAAACACACTCAAATTCTTCCCCAGATATTCAGATCCCGGAATTATAAGCGACAGGAACATGGTCTTGCGTTGCATTATGGCGCCGGGAGGGAGATTGAGCGGAATAACAAATATGGGCTAACAGCTATATGGATTAGACGACATACCATATGGATTGAACCCATCACCTGTTATAGCAATTCTGACATTCCCAGCCTCGGCTGCTTCCTCCGGGTACTATCGAATGACTTCCATGCTTCACCTCCTGATGGATGTATAATTTTTTTTGGATTGTACCTTTTCCCTTCCTTGTGCCACTTCATCATTTTGACAGACTCCTCGGTGATGAAAAGGCGCTGCAGTCTTTTTATAAAATCAAGATACCGAAGAACCTTCACAGGGATTTTTAGCTGCTGCTTCTGACCATGCTTATCGACCACCTCAATATACCGAGAGGAACCGTACTTCCTAGAGTACTTTTCATCCGCATACTCATGCCTAAACAAAAGGCAATTCTTTGGACAAACATGTATTTTCTCATAGTCCATGGAGAGCGCCTTCATGATTTTCTTCGTAGCGTATATGGTTTTCGGCAGTTCATGGCCCTCAGGCAGGCTGTTAGCCCATACTCCCAGAAATGCTTCGAAGCAACCTCGGCTACAGCCGTACTCAGCCTTGACTGCCATCAGTTGCGAGATGGCATCCAGCACAGACAGCTTGGCACCCTCATAGAGAGGTTTCTTTGACGAGGCCAAGATTTCCAGGAAGGCCTTTGCGGTTTCCTCCGGTTCCTCCGGTTCATTCGCTGAATGTGACGGAGATGTCGGCTGTGCAGTAAAGACATCATCTAGCATGTCTCTAACCCCATCATCCTCATAACCAGCGACGCGTTGTCGTATCACATCCTCTCTACCACGGTCCTGCTGGGCAAAGTTTATCGGCATATTAAAGTTGGGCATAAATCCATGCGTGCGAAGGTGCTTAGTCATCTCACTCTTATCTCTGCGGATACGTCTCTTACATCTGGCACACGGACATTCTGGCACCATCCTCATTGGACTACGGAATATCTTTTTCAAAAACACATTAGTTTTCTCGACCCACTCTGTTGTTACTTGATTCCGACGAAAAAACCCACTATACATCCACTGATTGTAACCCGACGGCCAGTTTAAGCCGACGGCCAGGACTGGGCTGTCGGCATATCTCGAACTAGGCCGACGGCAGCCGTAGGCATAGCTTTGGCCGTCGGCATATGCCCGTTTTCCGGTAGTGAATCAGTCAACATCTATCGATCCAAGATGGAAGAAGAGAGCTAGAGGGTTAGTCAGTAGGTATCGTACCTCCCAGATGCGGAGCTTGGAGTAGTTGATGACGTAGTACGCCATGGCGAACTGGGTCTGGCTATCCGGCGGGTACACGGGCACGATCTCGCGGACGAGGCAGCCCTGTTCGACCAGCTTGCGGCGGTGATCCATGGGGACGTCGGGGAGCACGGCCACCACGAGCGGGTAGGCGGAGTTGACGGCGCGGAGGCCCTTGGCCAGGCCCACCACGCCCATCCAGTAGTCGCCGGAGCCGGCGAGGAAAGTCACGTACGCCGCCTTCTTCGGCTCGTCCTCCACGATTCGCTTGGGCATGGGAGCCATTGCTCGCTCGATCTCTCTTGTCTTGCTTCAAAGAATGGATGAGATGGGTTCGTTGTGTGTTGTGGACTCGTGCGTGTTTGCGTTTGATGCTTGATGGTGGGGCCTGCTGGGCGCTTTATATAGGCGCCATCCGCGACGAAATGGAAAGCGTAAAAAAAGTCTGGACTGGAACGCTCTGAGATGGACTTTCCTACTATTTTCTCGACCCTTTCATCTAGTTTCCTTTTACTCTTGTGCGGATTTTTCTCGAAGAAGACGGCCATGGCCCCCATTTTCATTACAAAAATATCCCTTGATTTGTGGCGCCACCCTCACTTTGATATTGTTGGCTGATTTGTTTCGGTGGATAAGGTGACAAGAACCAAACATTATCTTCTTCTCGTAGATATCTCGTTGTAGCTGGAGCCAGGACATATGTCGGTTTTACTAAAAAAAGGTGAAAAATCCATGCAGAGTCTAGCTACTTCAACCGACCTCGCGAGGTGCGTCCCGTGAAATCTGTCCACGCCTTCCATTTGTGTCTAATCACCCTGCACCCATCATCACAACAAAATGTTTCTACGGCAGACACCAGACAGAGGAGGTCGATGGAACCTTTTGTGGTTCAGCTACCTTTCCGGGTGTGGCACATGCAAAGGAGCCATCGACAGATCGCGAGATCAACTAATCAGCACATGATGGTGCGGTCAAATCAAACAAGGACACCAGCTAGTGCACTGGTATATTATCAGCTCATGAGGATTACGGAATGATGATCAAGATTAACTCGGACTGTGCAGGTGAATGATAACCGTCCGCCCCGCGCCTGCGTACGTGGAAGAGCTAGGCCAGATCCCAGCCAGCATTTTGTACGAACTAAACTGGAAGCTTTTGATCATGGCCGGTGCAGCAGTTGGTGTCACCGTTTTTCTGGATAACGTACGTGGTGTGGCCGGTTAGTTAATTACACCTCCTATGCCGTGAAAACAACAACACGGCTGGCTGCAGAGAGACGTACGCGTTTTGCCCCGCCGACGCGAGGTCACTCTCTGTCGAGTTAGTAATAGCATCGAGCAGTTTTCAATGGAGAGAAATAGCGAGTCTTGAACTAAAGATTTGGACGGTGAAAGCCCAGTCCGGTGCTTGGCACTTGGCAGCCAAGATAGATTCCAATGCGGAATACCAATATTTGAGACCATGACAAATATTAGCTACTAATTGATCGGTTATCAAGTTGCTAATATTTGACAAGTCTTGCAATTACAAATGTTTGGCAATGCCAACATTTGGAAACCAATCATGCTTTTCGTGTCTTCCTGTCTTTTTCCTCAACCGCTCAACTCTCTTGTTCCTAGTGGTGGGCGTGACCGGGCGTTTAGACATGTGCGGCAATAAGACTCCTCGCGTATCCTGCAGCAACAACAGGAGCCGATGTGTCTCGCCCGCAGCGTGACACAAGCTCATCTCGCCGCCGCCTCCCAACTAATGAACCGGCCCAAGTAGCTTTGCAGGTTAATACTTTTTTCTTCTCTTTTGTTTACATTTTAAAAAATATTCCAAGTACATACATTTCAAAACTTAAATGCACTTAAAGTATTTAAAAACCACAAATCTGAATTTTTTTAACACAGTGTAAATAAATATTAGCATAATTATAAAAAATGATTATGGCAATAAACAAAGACATTTTACATTTTACAAGTACATACATTTCAAAATTTAAGTGCACTTAAGAATTTAAAAACCATAAATTTGAAAATTGTTAACACAGTGTAAATAAATATTAGCGTAATTTTAAAAAAATGATGATAGTGACAAACAAAGATCTTTTTTACATTTAAAAATGCTCACATGATTCAAAAAAGTGTATGTGACATTTAAAAATATGGTTATACAATGTAAAAAATGTTTCGTAATTCATAAAACAAATGTTTGTACCATTCTAAAAAGTATAGGGTACATTTAAAAAATTGTACACACTTTCAGAAATATGTTGTTGATAAAATGCTCAGCACATGTTTTTTTTGCGAGGGTAAAGGGAGTTTATTAAAGAGTTATAGAGTTACAGTCGAGAGGCCACAAGTCCTCAATACAAGGTGAAACCGAGCGCAGCCAGACAGCCGTGGCACGCTCGGTGCGGCTATACTTAGCCAACCGATCGACAACTCTATTTTGAAGTCTAGTGATCTTTTGAGGAAAAAACTCCCTAGTACCAAGATGTGCTTTGATCTCCATGACGATCTGTCCATACGCCGAACGAAGAAGTGCATCATTTGTCAAGCTAGACAAAGCTTCAGACGAGTCCGTCTGAACCACCACCGGCAAGTCAGAGTGTTGTAGTGCTAAGGCCAAACCTTGCATGATCGCATGTAGTTCTGCTTCCAGCGGATCATTGCAATAGAAGATGAAACGGTATGCAGCCATTAGGACATCTCCTTTGTCATTTCTAAGCACCATACCAACAGCAGCAGATCCATCCTCCTTCAGGAACGAGCCATCAACTGATAGAGCCACCCTACCTGGCTGAGGCGCCGGCCATGGAGTCGATATGACCCTGCCCTTTTGGTCTGGTATCGGCATCTCCCCGGTTGACATTTCTCCTTTAATGATCTCCTCTGTAGTGTAGCATGCAGCCAGCTTAATGGACTTGTAGTAACTGTCAAGGAATTCGACGGTGGCTGGAATAGGAGGGAACTCCTTCCCATGGATCAGGTCGTTACGTAGCTGCCAAATCCGCCAAATAAACATAAGTAGCATGTCCTGGACATCGGTCGAGCACTTCGCCAGTAAAGTAGTTAACCATTCTCTCCCATCATGGATTAAGAAATCATCCTTCGGGAGTGGCCAGCGGCAGCGCATGTTAATCCAGAGCAAACGTGCATGTGAGCAAGTCACCAAGGCATGAAATGAGTCCTCCTCCTCCACCCCACAAATCTGACAACTTGATCGTGTCGTCAGATGTCTGTATGCCTTGCAACTCTGCGTTGCCAAAGTCCCTGTCACACATCTCCATGCGTTGATCTTCATTTTTTGAGGAACCCTAGACTTCCAGATGTAGTTCCATCCTGACCGGTTCCCATCTGGGGCAGTACTCGAGGCACCATTTGCTGTAATAACATTGTGATCATATGTAGCCAGCTTGTATGCACTCCTCACCGTAAACCCCCCACTCTTTTCCGGGAACCAGGCAAAAAAGTCCTCACGTTGGCGAGGCGAAGTTCTGATTTTCAGGATGTGATCAACATCCATTTGCCAAAAGAACTCCCTCAGCCGAGTCTGATTCCATGCACCATTATCATCCAAAAAGTCAGAGACTCTGTTAAAATGATAGTTTCCCTTAGGAGTTATCGGACGGAAGGAAAACGGCCAGGGCAGCCAAGGGTCGCGCCAGGTGCGGATCATCATGCCATTACCGACCCGCCAGATGACGCCTTTCTTGACCAACGCAAGGCCATGTAGAATACCTTTCCATACCTCAGAACCAGAGCCCGGGAACACCGTATCCAAAAGCTGACCAGAAGGATAGTATTTTGCCTTCATCAACCGCGCACATAGGCTATCTGGTCTATCCAGGAGCCTCCAGGCTTGCTTAGCTAGTAGCGCTTGGTTAAACGCCCTCATATCCTAAACCCCATGCCCCCCATGGGTTTAGGCAGACGCAGCCTATCCCAGCTCATCCATGCCATCTTCTTCTTGCCGTTCTCTACCCCCACCAATACTGACGTATCATCCTTGTAAGATCATCACAAACAGAAGCCGGGAGTTTGAAGACACTCATTACATATGCTGGTATGGCCTGTGCCACTGACTTAATAAGAATCTCCTTGTTCCCCGACGACATGTACTGTTCACTCCAATCCACAAGCACTTTCCTCAAACGCTCTTGGAGAGTCTCAAATTTCCCTTTATGCATCCTCCCCTCTGGAACCGGCAAGCCCAAGTACTTGGGTTCGAACGCTTCTAGGGTGATATCCAGCGTGTGTTTAACCTCCTGAATAACATCCGGACGACACTGGCTTGAGAAAAGAATGGAACACTTCAACGGGTTTATGAGTTGTCCAGTCGCCGTCGCAAATGTGTTCAACACCCCTTTCACTAACAATGCCTGCTGATTTATAGCATGGAAAAATAGGAGGGAGTCATCCGCAAATAATAGGTGTGTAATCACCGGAGCACCTCTACTGATCTTGACTCCACTAAGACCATTCTCCCTTGCAGCCTTTTCCACCAACGCAGAGAGAGCATCAGCCACAAATAAGAAGAGAAAAGGAGATAAAGGATCACCTTGACGGAGGCCCCTCGATGGAGAGAAGGATTCCAGCAGCTTCCCGTTAAATTTTACCGAGTATTTCACCGACGAAACACCCAATCCATAACCCGAGCAATCCATTCAGGTGAGAAGCCCCACTTGGCCAAGGCTTTTTCCAAGAACACCCAATCCACCCTGTCATAGGCCTTGGAGAGATCAAGTTTGTAGGCACAAATATCCTCTGCACTGTTCCTTATTGACTGGATATGATGAATACAGTCAAACGCAATAATAGAGTTATCAGAAATCAGCCTCCCCGGGATGAAGGCGCTCTGATTTTCAGAGATGAGATCATTGAGAATAGGCCGCAATCTGTTGACAATGCATTTTGAGATGATGTTGTATATAACATTGCACAAGCTTATTGGCCTAAAATCTTTCAGGTCCTTGGGATGAGGAACCTTAGGAATTAGCACAATAGCCGTATCGTTAACATCATCCGGCATAACTCCAGACGCAAAAAACTCATGAACTGCAGCAACAATTTCAGTTTTGAGTAGAGCCCAATTCCGTTGGAAAAACCTAGCAGGTAGTCCATCGCAACCTGGAGCTTTGAGGGGCCCGATCTGAAATAAAGCATTAGAGATCTCCTCTTCGGAATAAGGCCTGCATAACATAATGTTCATCTCCTCTGTAACTTTTGGAGCAATGCAATCCAACACCTCGTTCGGGGATAGGGTTGGATCTTTTGTGAAGATCTCCTTAAAATAGGAGTGAGCCATCCTCTCCATATCCGATGGAACACTGCACCACGTTCCATCCTACATCCGTAGGCGTTGTATCAGGTTCCTACGGGCCCGCCAAACCGCTCTGCGATGCAAATATTTGGTGTTGCGCTCACCTTCCTTCAGCCAGGTGATCCGCGACCATTGTAGCCATAGCATCTCCTCTCTGTATAGGAGCTCATCGAGCTGGTTCATTTTATCCCGGACTGCAGTACGGTCTGCTCCAGCCATCTGAAGGTCTGTCAGTTGTGTGCGGAGCCTCTCAATATCCTTCAACACATTGCCAAACTGCTTTTTACTCCATTCTTTCATATCCTTTAAAACCTCCCGGAGGGACTTGGCCACCGACCCCATGCTGCCTGTAGTTTTGTGTTTGTTCCATGCATCCGCAATCACTTGAGGCAGGCCAGAATCACATTCCCACATAATTTCATAACGCAAGGAGGAGGGTCGACGCTGCTGGTCCTGCAAACCCTCCAAGTGTATCAACAGGGGGCAATGATCCGAACATGAGGTGGCCAAATGAACCACCCTTGCTAACGGGAACGTATCCCGCCAGGCTTCATCAGCACAAGCAGGATCCAACCGCACCTGAACATTACGGTCAGAGTCCTGGCCATTGTTATACGTGAACGGAATCCCCGAGAAGCCTAGGTCTTCGAGTTCACACACCTCCAAACAATCTCTGAAGGCCACCATCTGAGCTTCCGAGCGTTCTGTCCTTGATAGATGTTCATGTTGCCACAAAGCTTCATTGAAGTCGCCGCACACCATCCACGGCTCGCGCGAGAAAGCTCGAAGCCGGCAGATGTGCTCCCACATACGATAGCGGTTTTCCACCCTGGGCTCTCCATAGACAAAGGTGCACCGCCAAGATGTGCCTGATCCACCATCGACCACACTGACATCAATATAACGATTACAAGAATCATTCACCGTGATCGAGAGGGACTCATCCCAGAAGAGTGCTAAGCCCCCACTCCTCCCATCACTACTCACACCATGAAAACCTTTCAGACCAAGTCTCCAACGTAACTTTTCTATTTTCACAGTAGCTTGCCTAGTCTCGCACAGGAAGACAAGCTTGGGGTTATTGGCTTTTGAGAGGGCCAAAACCTCACGAACTGTTCGGCGGTTCCCCCCGGCAGTTCCAAACTAGGGCATTCATTGCATCCGGCGGTCTTCCTCGAGGGAAGCCGCTGATCTCTGAGTTGTTGCATGATCCTTGGTGAGCTTGACACGTTTGCTGCCAGAAGAGCTGCTCGTTGGCGAGGCATTCTCTCCTGGATCTTGACCGCTGCCATCCGTGATGGCCAGCACCTCCTTCTTGCTTTTTGGTTTGTTCAGAGTATCATCTCCCACACTATCCATATTCAATCTCTTCCTCACATCCCTATCAACATCCATGATTGTACCCGGGTTCTTCACCGGGCTTGTTGCTGTGTCGAGCGTATCGGGGTCCAAAGCCTTGAGGCCAGGGTCCAAGGAAGCACTAGGGCTGCTGTTCTTCCTCATCGGGCGAGATTTATCTGCCCTGCTGGGGGTTTGCTCAGGCCTTGGCCGACTGGGGCCGTCAGCGTATAGCCAGTTGCCAAACTTGAGACTTTGCTTCTCATGAACCCCGGATCCGCACTCCTTGTGCTCATGTCCAATCCGACCACAGAAACTGCAAAAACGGGCCAACTTCTCATACCGCACCAAATAAACCTGTCTCTCCTGCGCACGGACAACGCTAACAAACTTTGTCAGAGGCTGCTTGATATCATGGTTTACCCTAACCCTAATATAGTCTCCACGGGTGTTGCCGTTCAAACGCATCTCTAGGATTTCTCCAGCCCCTTTAAGGAGTCGCTCAACAATACCTTGTTTGCAGTAGGGATCAGGTAGTTTGTGGACTTGTAGCCAGATGGGCATATGATCGAAAATCACATCATCCGCCTTGGTGAAACCATCATACGAACACAACAAGACCGCCATGTTGCGGAAGAGCCAAGGGCCCTGCATCATCATCCGCTCCCAGTCGCCCAGGCAGGAAGCTTGGACAACAAATCTGTTGGGTCCGACCGGGCGAAATCTGACCCTTTGCGCCGGATTCCAGGCCGCCCTCATATCCTTGTAGAAGGCTGCCTGCGAGAAATTCTTGTCGGTGTGAACCCTAGCTAGGGCTAGCCACCTAACGCTCTCCCTGATTTCTGGATCCTCCTCATCAATCTCAACATCATTGAACTCCTCATCGTTCAGATCTAACTGATCGAAGAAATCTTCCAGGATGGGGGTTGCGGCCGCCGATGCGCCTCCACTGGTGGCAGAGTTGGCGTCCGAGGGTGAGGCCATCCTGGCGTGGTTGGGGCGCTGCACGATTGACGGAGACGGCGATCAGACTTTGCGGAGGGTGAAAGTACTCAGGGGCGGCAGTTCGCCCGAGAGGATAAAAACCCTAGGCGCGAGGCGTAGGGGATTCATGCTCAGCACATGTTAGGAAAATGTTCAAAACCTTGTATATGAAAAAAATGTTAATCATGTAACTGAAAAAAAAAAGTTAACCTGTCAGCCATCTGACAAAATATTCGACCACGTGTCCACAATATGCACGTGAGTTTCCTCTAGTATATATATTTTGGGTACCCGCATATATAGCCTTTAAGTATCATAAGCCGGGAATTACACTTACATGTGTTCAGCTCAAACACTTGTAACTCTCTAATTACATGTCGAAGTCCAAATATATGCAAGTCATACACATACTACGTATTTGATACACACAATTCTAGTCTAGTCTAGTCTTGTAAAGATGATAGTAGATGGCTACTAAATCAAGAAGAAGGATGATAGTCGTGCGCTACGCTGCTGGTGCCGAGCATCTGGGCCAGCAGAAGAAGCCAATCAGGATCGCTGGGCTTCATGTATCCGACGCACTTCCTTTTGTAGTCGCGAATGGGCAGCGCTCCATTGGCGCGAAGCGCCTCTTCGTTGGCCAGCAGGTAGGTGACAAGCTGAGCTCTGAACCTGCAGAAGCGGTTGAAGCGCCGGTTGGCGGTGCCGTAGTACTCGGCGGCGCTCGTAGAAGAGCAGCGCGTCCGGGAGGTCGTTACGGTCCAGGTGGAACTCGGCCAGGTCGGAGCAGGCGGTGGCGGCCAGCCGCTGGTCGCCGTTCTTGACGAACAGCGCGAGGGCCTCCTCCAGCGCGAGCTTCATGGCGGCGACGTCCTCCTCGCTTTTCTCCTCGATCTCGGCGTAGCATTTCGCCGAACGGAGCAGCGCCGACCCCGCGCTCAGCTCGCTTCCTCTCTGCATCAATGTATGGCGACCATGATATCATATGAAACTGTCCAAAAATAGCTAGGAGTAATTAACACCGATTCCAAAAAAATAAATAACTGAAACGATATTTTACCCTGAGAGAATAGGCGGCTAACTCGCTGTATGCCTGTATCGCTTTTCTCCAGCTTCCGGTTCGGGTGTACATGTAGGACGCGTCAGCCAAGTCCTTCCAGCCGGCGAAGCTCGTCCCGCTCCGCATCTCCAACCAGCACCGGGCCATGAGCCGGTCGCCGCACCCCTCCGGGCCCTCCCCATCCCGCTCTTCCTCGCACTCCACCAGCACCTTCTTGCACCCCTCGCACAGCACGCTTTTGCTCCCGTCCTGTGCCTTTTCGGCTTCCTCCTCCTCCTCCGCGTCGCAACGCGGGATCAGCTTGTAGCCGCGCCGGCGGTTGTAGTAGCGGCGAAACTCGAAAAGCACGCTTTTGCACCCGCCCTGCACCATTTCGGCTTGCTGCTCCTCCGCGTCACACCGCGGGATCGGCTTGTATCCGCGCCGGCGGTTGTAGTAGCGGCGAAACAGCGACGTTATCGTCCCGACGACGTGGCAGCTCGAGTGGACCATCACGGCGGCGGTGAGCCCAGACTTTCGGCGTTGAGATCGATCGGGTTAGGGTTGGATGGGTTCTGCTTGTATGAGCGTGGACGGCGGCGTACCGAGTTTATATATGTAGGACGTGTGCCTGCCATCCGTGCCCTCCCTGGATCAGCCAGAGTTTCGTGCCTATTTCGGCTACCCGAGCGGGTCGGATTGAGATCCCGTGCCCCGCTCAAGGCAGGGCACGCTGTGCCCTGAGGCCCACGATCCACCATCCGCTCTCCATCCGACGAACTGCAGCAAGTTAACCTAAAATTGGACCAGTCCGCTTGATCCTTTCTCTTTCTCACGCAGGCGATGCACGACGCGCGGCTCGTACTTGCCCTCGCCGAGCCCCATCGAGCGGAGGAGCTCCCGAATCACCCGCGTGTCCCGAGGTTGGTCCGCGGCGGAGGCACCCGCCGCCGCTGCCGACGGAAGAGATGGCCGTCCGCCGCCGCCGTCCATGGTTCGCTGGCGTCCCCTTCCTCTGTTCCACGCATGATGACGCGAGGCGAGCTGCTGGTCCCGTTGTCGAGGGGAAGGGAGACGAGCTGCTCCGGCTGCTCCTCCAGGACATGAGGAAACGACCTCGACGGCTGCCCACCTCTGGCTGCTCCGTCCGCCTACCCTCTGGCGGCTGCCTCCGCACGTTCTGACGACCCGTCCGCCTGCCCGCTCGGACTGCCATGGGCGCCCTGGACAGAAGTAGCGAGGACATGTCTGTACTACACACGAACAGCAAATTTAGTTAGTAGTTAACACTGGACAACTCCAGAATACAAAATTCAATAAAATGAAAATAGAGACAACATCAATAAAGTGTTTAATATGCAGAATTTAGTACCGAACATGAACTGAAGAAGAGTTGAACTGAGGCATTCATTATACAATCAATTATAAAATAAAATCAAAATGAATTGAACAATGTACGAACTTTGAGCATTAGTAACTCAAATTTGGCAACAACAATCTGTTCTTACATAATCCTTGAAGTACATAAATTAGGCCAATCTACTTGCACACTTAGGCCACGAAAGACTATAGTCAGCCCCCAAAATCCAAAATACTATAGTCATCTTTGTCCAAAATACTAGTCAAAATGTCCAAAATACTATCTAACAAGCTTGTACATGTTAGAACAGATCTTCATCATAAACACCGTCAGGGGGTGTAACGCCCTCGATGCGGCTATAGCTCCCACGTGTCGAGGCACGACTTAGAGACATAACCGCATTGAAAGCAATGTCGCAAGTCAGGCAATCATTACAACATCCCATGAAATACATAATAAAAGGGGGAGATAACATAGTTGGCTTACACTCGCCACGTCACATCAGAGTACATAATTAACATCCATCATACAATCACTCATGGCCCGACTACGACGCCAAAATAGAAAAGAACCCAACATGCGACAAGGCCCTGAATCAACCCCAACTAGGCACCACTACTGATCATCGGGAAAGGAGACATAATAACGCTGAGAGTCCTCGTCAAACTCCCACTTGAGCTCGTACTCATCACCTGGAGCGGAATCGCCTGGACCTGCATCTGGAGTTATAGTATCTGTGAGCCACAGGGACTCAGCAATCTCGCACCCTCGCGATCAAGACTATTTGAGCTTATAGGAATGGATAAGGCAAATATATGTGGAGCTGCAGCAAGCGACTAGCATATGTGGTGGCTAACTTATACGCAAAAGAGAGCGAGAAGAGGAGGCAAAGCGCGAGCGAGAAACTAGAGGAACAGCCTGCGCAAGCATAACTCCAACACCGTGTCCAGTTCCCGGACTCCGCCGAGAAGAGGCCATCACGGCAACACACACGGTTGATTCATCTTAATTAATTAAGGTTTAAGTTATCTACAACCGGACATTAACAAATTCCCATCTGCCCATAACCGCGGGGACGGCTTTCGAAAGTTCAATCCCTGCAGGGGAGTCCCAACTTAGCCCATGACAAGCTCTCACGGTCAACGAAGGAATAGACCTCCTCCCAAGACGTTCCGATCAGACTCGGTATCTCGGTAACTCAAGACACTTCGACAGGTTAAAACAAGACCAGCAACACCACCCGCTGTGCCGACAAATCCCGATAGGAGCTGCACATATCTCGTTCTCAGGGCACACCGGATAAGCTAAGCGTACGGGAGCCAACATAACCCAAGTTGCCGAGGGACGGCCCCGCACGGTGCTCTAGTTTGGACCAACACTCAGAGAAGCACTGGCCCGGGGGGGTTAAAATAAGATGACCCTTGAGTCTGCAGAACCCAAGGGAAAGAAAAGGCTAGGTGGCAAATGGTAAAACCAATGTTGGGCATTGCTGGAAAAGCTTTAATCAAGGCGAACTATCAAGGGGTTCCCATTATAACCCAACCGCGTAAGGAACGCAAAATCCGGGAACATAACACCGATATGACGGAAACTAGGGCGGCAAGAGTGGAACAAAACACTAGGCGAGAGGCCGAGCCTTCCACCCTTTACCAAGTATATAGATGCTTTAAGATAGCATAGCAATATAGTGATATCAACAAGTAAATAAATGTTCCAACAAGGAAAGGCTCCAATCTTCACCTGCAACTAGCAACGCTATAAGAGGGGCTGAGCGAAGCGGTAACATAGCCAATCAACGGTTTGCTAGGACAAGGTGGGTTAGAGGTTTGACATGGAAATTGGGAGGCTGACAAGCAAATGGTAGGCATCGTAGCATTGGCATAGCAAGAGCGAGCAAACTAGCATAGCAAAGATAGTAGTGATTTCGAGGGTATGATCATCTTGCCTGCACAGTTGTCAGAGTTGACTGGATCCTCACAAGAAAACTCAACGGGCTCCTCAGTAGCGAACTCGTCTCCCGGCTCTACCCAACAAAACAAACAAGCAACAAGGATAGAATCAACCACGTGCAAGACCAAGCAATAAGATGAAATGATGATATGCTAAGCGGGATGCGATGCGGGATGCAAAATGCAAGATATGACAGGAAATGCATGAACCTGGCCTTAACTTGGAATTCCAAGGGTGCCACTGGATAGAGGGGATGAAATCGCTTGAAAACGATATAAAGATCATTGGAATCGGAGTTACGGTTTGGAAATGGCAAGCGTTTTAAGATATGACGCCGGTCTGCGATTTACAGCAAGTAGACATCTAAATGCAACGAAATGAACATGCTACAGCCACCAAACATGACAACAAAATACATGGCAGGGATGCCCACAAGATTCTTAACAAAAGACTAGCACTGAGCCACGGCCAATTCATCCATTATGAGGTTCAAACAAGCATGGCAAAAACGCAAATGCAAAACAGATTCCAGACTTAGTGAAATTAACACTAGTCTGAAATTTCAGATCACGAAGCCCTCTTCGGAGCAGCAAAACAACATGATACAAGACCTGAACATGACAAGTAAGAACATGGAATGGAGCTACTCAACAAGTTTAACAAAAGTCCCAAAGTGACCTGGGGCCAAAAGGGATCACAAAATATATTAACGGACACACGAACATAGCTAAAACACAATCAGTTTTCAGACTTAGTGAAAACTGAGACATGCTGAAATATAACTCACGAAGGCATGTAAACGAGCTCGATGCACTCACCACGGTGCAAGTCATGGCAAGGCAAGCATACATCCATTAAGAAGGCACAAAATACAATCTAGACATGGCAAGAACAATGGCATAGCATGCACGGATCAACTACAATAACGCCGGCAAAATCGCAAACGAGTTGACGATCTGCCCAGATTCACCACGAAGCAAAAGTAGAGCTCGATTGACTCAAGCTATGGTGCTCCATAATTGCAAACAAAGACATGGATGGATAGAGCATAACATGAATAACAAAACTCCTTTACTGATCATCCTCAAAAGAGGCACGGATCACTAGGAAACAAGCTGAACATATGGCATCATGAACTAAAATATCCCAGACTTAGTGAAAACAACTAAGTCCCTGAAAACAGATTTACCGGGTGCCTCACTTTGCAAGCTTGCACAAGTCACCACACACATCCTAAAAATGCATGGGTTGCACCTCTGGAAAGAAGACAAAATGCTTAACAAAACATATGAAGGACTCACAGGCATAGCATGCACACATTAATCATGGTAAAAATGACAAAAGTCTAAGATGAACTAGCAGATCTGACAATTAACTCACGAAGGCTCCTTCTAACAGCATTTTGGGCGTCAAGATGAACTGAAATGAAAATGATGCAATGGAATGAAATGCTCGTCGAGACAATCAACTCACGAAGGCTCCTTCTAACAGCATACGGATGCAAAGTTACGGGGCCTCGAACAGGAGCATATGAGCTAAAAATCTAGGGACTTGGTGAAAAAAAACTAACCCAGATCTAGGGTTTGACCGGCGGGCACGCGAACCGAGGCGAGATCCGAGCTCGCCGGAGCCTTGCCGGCCTTGACGCGGCGCGGCTGCCGGAGGAGGAGGAGATGGCCGGGGAGGAGGAGGCGACGCCGGCGAGTGCGGCGGTGGCCGTGGCGGGCTCGCCCGCCGGAGTTGGAGCGGGGCGGCGGCGATGCGCGTCGGCGGCGGGCGGCGATGGTGGCGTCGGGCGGCGCGGGAGGCGGCGGACGCGGGCCGGGGAGGCAGGAGGCGGCGGAGCAGACGGGCTCGCGGGGGCCCGGTTTGGGCCTCCCGGGCCGGCGCGCGGGTGGCGGCGCGGTGAAGTGGGCGCGGCGGCTCGGCGAATGGGGAGGAGCCACGTGGCGCTGGCGGTCAGGTCGGACACGTCCGGCTCGCGCAGATGTTGTCCGGCGGCGGCGGGGAGGGATGGATCTAGGGTTTCGAGGGGGAGGAGAGATCCGAAAATGGAGGGGGCTATTTATAGGCATAAGTGGAGCTAGGAGAGTCCAAATGAGGTGCGGTTTTCGGCCACGCGATCGTGATCGAACGCTCTAGGACATGGAGCAGAGTTTGGTGGGTTTTGGGCCAAATTTGAGGGGTGTTGGGCTGCAACACACACGAGGCCTTTTCGGTCCCTCGGTTAACCGTTGGAGTATCAAACGAAGTCCAAATGGTACGAAACTTGACAGGCGGTCTACCGGTAGTAAACCAAGGCCGCATGGCAAGTCTCGGTCCAAACCGGAAATGTTTAATCCCCACACACGAAAGAAAGCTAGAAATAGCCACCGGAGAAGAACGAAGCGTCGGAATGCAAAACGGACAACGGGGAAAAAGTTCGAATGCATGAGATGAACACGTATGCAAATGCAATGCACATGATGACATGATATGAGATGCATGAAAAACGAAAACAACACACAGAGACAAAACCCGAACCTGAGAAAATAAATATAACTTAACGCCGGAAACGGCAAGAGTTGGAGTACAAATTGGGAAAGTTACATCCGGGGCGTTACAGGGGGAGCCATCAATAGTTGTGTGTAACTGATATTTGCTTGAGGCTGTACAACATCATCCTTCTCCACTCTTACTTGAGGCCGTGCACCATTTTCTTTTGTTGCTACCATGAAAATTCCAGTATTTAGTCTAGGAATGAGTGGTAACAATATATCATGTATAGATGGGAACATACCTTTGCTGCTTTTTTTGGATGAGGCACCTTTAGTTAGTTTGCGCTTCCCCCTGAGTAACTTATCAAGCCAACCTCTCTTTCTCCTCAAGTTTTTTGATTGAACCTCTTTTTTCTTGAGCTTCGCGGCACTAAGAAACTCACTAGTTAGTTGCACATTTGGGTCAACATTTTCTTGGTCATCACATGGCTTGTTCGTAGCATCCATAGTTGCATTGAGTTTCTCCTCTAGTTGTGGACCAACGCAATCAAGTGCATCTTCTAATATCAAACGACACTCAAGAGAGTTGGCTACTTTAGCTGCCATAGTGTGAAACTTGTGAGACACACCCCTGTACCAAAGTTGAGCTTCAAACTTTGGATTCTCTACCACATTCCTTCCTTGTCTATTTTGTATGCAGCCATGGATCTCTCATATTCACTTTGAAAAGATTCAAAGATAATTGGAGTGTATGCTTTGCTTGCTAGCACCAACATAGGTGTGTGCATCAGGATTCTTGGCAACTTCTTCCTTTGATCAAATTCAGATTACAATTCCATTGTTCTTTTTACCTCCACTGTCCTCTCAAAATGCATCAAGAACCGAACAATATGAATACCTGATTTCAAATGGTTTTTCAATGAATTGTTGAAGCTCTCACTAAGTTGTGTACTTCTTACTCCCAAACTGAACACATCTCTCATATAACATTCAGCCCATTTTTCTTTCAACTTGTAGATACTATCTAACCAAGTTTGCTTGTGCACTTTACTTCTCATATTGTTAAATGCCTCTTCAAACTCTACTTTGTCCTCATAGCCATACATGCATTCACCAAAATCTGTGAGAATATGAGACTCTTCATCTTCATCTTCACCGCTGCCTTCACCCTCCTCTTCATCTTTTTCTTCACCCTTCAATGGACATAAATGCTTAACAGCATTTTGCATTATATGAAAGGTGCACAATCCATGATATGATTCCGTGAAGACTTTCTCTATAGCTTTCCCCATTGCCGCATCTTGATCCGTATAAGTAGTTCTAGGTTGCCTCCCATTATGTGTAGCTAGAAAAGTCTCAAAAAGCCATGTAAATGAGTCACATGTTTCATCAAATAGCAAGGCTGCACCAAAAATGATGGTTTCTCTAAACTGATTGAGTCCAAGAAAAACACCAAATGGCCTATATTATTTATTTGTGCCAAATGTTGTATCAAATGTGACAACATCACCAAAGTGTGCATAATCAAGAACCATTTTAGCATCAACCCAGAATATGTTGGCTATATCTTCCTCACAATCCAACTGCAAAGAATATTGGAAAGATGGGTTCTCAATCATTTTGTCATGAAAATACTTCAACATACTACCGGCTTGACTGAAAGCCAACTCTCTTTGCCGCTTTCTTCGCAAATAATTCTTTTGATCACGACAAGTGTAGCCGAGATTAAATGGTCCACCAACTCGATGACAAGCAAGCTCATGTGCAGCTTTGGGCATGATTCTAGAATCCTCGGCAGCTTCTATTTCAAAAGCTTGTAGTTCCGAAATCTTCCTTTGATGCCATCAAGTGACATGTTTGTGGCAATTGAAGGTAATGATTGTGTTCCAACACAACATTTGTGACTTCGTAATTCATTGCTACTCGATCGAGTGATATAATCATGCGAGTTTTGCAATTTGTTCTTGTTTCAGCTCTAACACGCTTTGGCTCATGATCGATTGTTATCCCTTTCTTTCTTATACCCTCATTGGAACAAACAAATTTGCATGAAGTCACTTGACCATCCATCTTGCTTCCATGTTTGTTTCTCTTCCTCACACCAAACCCAACACGGCCTCCATATGCAACCCAAAATAGCGAAGCTTCATCCGGTTTTCTAAACCTCATGCCAATTTGAGGCATCCCCTTGTCAATTTCCCCATTGCAGAACACTTGCAAATGCACAACACTCACAATTGCATAGCACACTAATCAGCAGGAATTCTGTAAAATAAGACAATAAACACATCAATCAAACCTCAGATTAATGCATGACAATGGAGTCAATATAGGGTAAAGAAACACACAACCAGAAATTTTTTCAGCACTATTTTCAGTATTGAAGTAACAATCCAATGACATGGCTAATTTTCAGTACTAAACTAACAAGCAAGCACAATTTTCAGTTTTGAAATATACATATACAAAGGACACACAGGGGACGGACAAAGGACGGACAGGGGATAACCTACTCTGTACTGGAGTGGTCGCATGGGTCGCAGGGAAGAACCTCGGTTGAGGGGACGCGGTCGTCGGAGCTGAGGGCTCGTCAGAGTGGGGCGGGAGGGCGGACGCGGGAGGACGAACGCGGTCGTCGGAGCTCGTCGGAGCGGGGCGGGGATGAGAAGCCGTGGGGCGGAGGGGATTGCCGATGCCGTTTATCCAGTGGCTGCCGCCGGAGATCCCATGGTGCCCTTGCCCACGACGGCGACGACGACATAGCTCCACGGCAGTTCCCGCGCGAGAGTCCTTCGCTGTGCGCTTCATTTCCCGCGGTTTAGGCTTTCTCACGTGAGAGGATCTAGCGGACTGCTCCAATTTTAGGTTGACTCGCTGTAGTCCGTCGGATGGGGAGCGGATGGTGGATCGTGGGCCTCAGGGCACAGCGTGCCCTGCCTTGAGCGGGGCACGGGATCTCAGTCCGAGCGGGTCCGCGTCCGACACGAAAGACAAAACAAGTCTTCCCAGAAATGACGGTACTTTACATACGCGACGGGCGAGCTGAGCTCGCGAGGAAGTGCTTGGATTTGCGAGGCGTTCTCGAAGATACGGACTTCCGGCGATTGCCGGCGACTGGCATGATTCCGATCACCTTCTTCTCCTCTTCTTCTCTCTTCTCACTTCACCCCCTTCTTGTTCGCGAGCTGATCTCGTCTAGAGTTTTTTTTACGGTACATCATACTATCTGGGTTGGTATCATTTTTGTTCGGTATAGCTACATTTTACTATGCGAGGCCAGCAAATCTAGTGCTAGATATACACTATTGACCTGTCCCCTAGTCCCCACTTCCTTTTCTTTTTCAACCAATAGATCGGTCTATATCAAGTTTGTACTGCGTTTCCATTTATTTTCCTATTAGACAAAGAGACCAGTTGGATAGGCAGTCTCTGTTACTTTTCGCCCCCATTATTTTCTCTTTCGAACAAGTCCTAGATTCAGGTAACAAATCTCCCCACCCCCCGGAACCACACCCTTTCTTCCCTGTTTGAACCAATCAGTACTACAAGATTCGACTGCATGAAGTAGTTTTACCTCTTAACAGTAAAAATTTAGGTGGCTTTCGAACAGCCGATCGATCCTATCTATGAGTGGGCCTAAGAAGTAGTATAAGATACAAATGTAGCGACGTGAGGAGATGGGACAGTAGAGCAGGACCGGTTCCGAAGGAAGTTTTTCCTAAGGGTCGCCGGGATGTCGCTAGGTGGGGGGCGGGAGGCCGGATCTGCCCACACTACGGCAGCGAGGAAGAAGGGGTCGGAGGCCCTCCCTAGCCGGCACTGCGTGGAAGAGAACAACAAGGCACGCTGATCAGGACGCGCCGGCAGTGGGTCAGAGCCGTTGCCGAGGACGACCGCGTGAACGTTGCACCTTATCACCTTCCCCGGCGAAGGGGATCTGGCCGGATCTGTGACCAGCGGTGAGGAGACAGAGAGTGTGGCCACCTCTATCATGTTTAGAATTGGCGAGGAGGAGAGAGTGTGAAGAGAGCAACACTAGAAAGCAAGCATGGAGGCTCTTGCCTATATAGTGGAGTAATTTTTTTCTACCGGAGCCGGTTTAACCTCTTCAATGACTGTCGAGAAGTCTTCATACACGTGCCCCATCACTCTTTGCATTTGAAAACCGAACCAAAAATAAACCAAACCGATCCAATTCTGCGGGTTTTATGGTTTATGGTTTCGGTATGGTATGAACTTTTCATACCTCTTTGAAATTTGGTTTTTATGGTATATACCGAAAAACCGAACGATTAACGTAATAAACCGAAGTAAAGAAATAAATGTATATATCTTCAGATGAACAACGATACAGGTTGTCATTTTTCTTGTACATGAGTCAAATTCACTACTAAGCACGTAAAATTTCCCACGCCGCACGCGGCTATCCAGGAGCCGGATCTGGGAGGATCGAGCCGGACCCGCGCCAGCACGCCACCGCCCAGATCAGGATCCCCCGCGGCCGTCATGCCACAAACGAACCCGCCGCTTGACAGTGCGTCCCGACTAGGCAACCCCGCCGCACCGCTGGTGCTCTTGCGGTCGTCTAGGTCGCCGCCATGATCGCTATCTCTGTACCCCACAAGCTGCAGTTCATTCCTCCACCTCGCTTGTACTTGCAGCCATGATGTACGGTACTGCTGGTATACCATAGAAGATGCCTCACTGCGGCCATGTGCTGCATCGTTGGCGCCTCCATGTAGCGGCTGACAATCCCAACCGCATAGGTGATGTCGGCCCGAGTGTTTGCCAGGTAGCGCAAACTACCCACCACACTCTGGTAGTAGGTCACGTCCCCCGCCGGACTCCCGTCGCTCTTCGACAGCCGCAAGCGATTTTCCATTGGCGTAGAGCAAGACTTGCAACCTGTCATCCCCGTCTGCTCAAGGATCTTGCGGGCATAGCTTCTCTGGCACAGAGTAATGGCGTCGCCCTTCTGCTCGACCTCGATCCCGAGATAATAACTCAGGGGGTCACTCATACTAAAAGTGCGCTGCATCTCCGCCTTGAACTCTGCAATCTCGCCGGCGTTGTCGCTCGTGATGATTAGATCATCCACGTACACCCCCACAAGCAGGAGGGTGTCGCCGTTGCCGCGCTTGATGTGTGATATTAACCCTACTACTCTTGAATAATCCGTAAACGACTCCCATCACCCTTTACTGATTGGAGTAAATATGTCGAAGCTACACTTCACAATTACCAGGAAGATTAAATCATCTGCATATAATTATTATGTGTTTTCTCGTGAGGTCTGATCTTTTTTATTACAACTGGGCTCATCATGTGGTAAACATAAAATAAAACCCACCCTGGCTAGACGGGCCACAACCCCGCACAACCCCGTTGTTACCCTGATCCGTCTCTAAAACTAGTACTAAATAACAATTGCTTGTTCCTAAAAAAGAGTAAATAACAACTGCGCGACCTGCTGGGTCCCTGGTGTCAGCCGCTCGTTGTGTATTTCTCTCGTTTATTGACTATGTTGACAATGGCGTGGGACCTAGATGTCTAACCATTAGGAGGAACCATTTTGGGGGCTTGTAATAACGAGGCACTTGCTTGCGTACTGCCATGACCCTGGTAGGTCCCTACTGTCATCCTCTCCACGTACAGTCATGTCCTCATTGCTCTCGGTTGTTGACCATGTTGACAATGCCAGATGGCGGCGCACCGCGCACAGCGAGCGAACCAAGGCGGAGGACAACGGTGAGGCCTCGGACAGGAACAAACAGGAGCCATGGAAGATGCGGCAGTCTAGTCGCGGGCGGAGGGGGTATGAGGGTTGACTAGTTCGGGTGCGGGTGCGTGTTGGAGCTAACGTCGCCGGAGAATAACAGGACGTGTGGGGGATAGAGGGATGGACTGGCCAACGTTTGAGGTTACGATAGGGCGGCGGAGGCGCAGCCAGCCATGGGAGGCGGGAGCAAGTGAGACCCACGGGGTGGTTTGGTTTGGGCGGCTAGAGGAAGAAGAAGAGATAGAAGATACACGACAGATGTAGGATTGTTGGGGAACGTAGTAATTTGAAAAGGTTTCCTATGCACAAACAGGATCATGGTGATGCATAGCAACGAGAGAGGAGAGTGTTATCTACGTACCCTCGTAGACCGAAAGCGGAAGCGTTAGCGCAACGCAGTTGATGTAGTCGTACGTCTTCACGATCCGACCGATCCAAATACCGAACGCACGTCACCTCCGAGTTCAACACACGTTCAGCTCGATGACATCCCACGAACTCCGATCCAGTAGAGCTTCGAGGGAGAGTTCCGTCAGCACGATGGCGTGATGACAGTGATGATGATGCTACTGACGCAGGGCTTCACCTAAGCACTGCTACGATATGACCGAGGTGGCTTATGGTGGAGGGGGCACCGCACACGGCTAAAAGATTAATGATCAATTGTTGTGTCTCCAAGGGGTGCCCCCTCCCCATATATAAAGGAGTGGAGGAGGGGGAGGGCCGGCCCTCTCTATGGCGCGCCCTAGGGGAGTCCTACTCCCACCGGGAGTAGGATTCCCCTTTTCCTAGTAGAACTAGGAGCCCTTCCAAGTAGTAGGAGTAGGAGAGAAGGAAAGGGAAAAGAGAAGAGAAGGAAGGAGGGGGCGCCGCCCCTCCCCCTAGTCCAATTCGGACTAAGCATTGGGGGGCGCGCAGCCTCTCCTCTCTCTTTCCCCTAAATCCCAATAAGACCCATATACTCTCCGGCGAATTCCCGTAATTCTCCGGTACTCCGAAAAATACCCGAATCACTCGGAACCTTTCCGATGTCCGAATATAGTCGTCAAATATATCGATCTTTACATCTCGACCATTTCGAGACTCCTCGTCATGTCCCCAATCTCATCCGGGACTCCAAACTACCTTCGGTACATCAAAACACATAAACTCATAATACAAATCGTCACCGAAACTTTAAGCGTGCGGACCCTACGGGTTCGAGAACTATGTAGACATGACCGAGACATGTCTCCGATCAATAACCAATAGTGGAACCTAGATTTAACACCAATAGTTCACATCACCATGTGATTAACACCCATAGTTCACATTGTCATGTGACCAACACCCAAAGGGTTTACTAGAGTCAGTAATCTAGTTCACATCGCTATGTGACTAACACCCAAAGAGTACTAAGGTGTGATCATGTTTTGCTTGTGAGAGAAGTTTAGTCTACGGGTCTACCACATTCAGATCCGTATGTATTTTGCAAATTTCTATGTCAACAATGCTCTGCACGGAGCTACTTGTCGTGGTATTTCTCACGGGGGGCTTGCGAGTCGACAGATGCCACAAGGGCTTAGTGTGTGGGTAAGACTGCTGCTGATAGGACCGGGAGCGGGTATGCGAGTAGCACGCGGTGGTTTACCCAGCTTCGGAGCTCTCCAGAGAGATAATACTCCTACTGCTGCATGTCTGAGTGTATCTATCTGGGGTGTACATCGGGCAGTACAAAGTACTCCTGGAGCTGTATCTAGGATCAGTGCCAAGTGCATCTGATCTGGTATATGCCTATGTGAGGCATGCTAGTGGCCGGCCATGCTCATGGCCATGAGCATATGAGTGCTCATGCGTGGGTGTGTGTATCCTGGATGGATGAATGGATGTGTGTGAGGCCTTGTGGCCGTGAGCTAGCTAGCCCTCTTGCTAGCTAGCATGCATGCGTGGGAGTGAATGGCCAGGAGGCCATAGTGGCGCCCCTGTCGTGAGCCTCCCCTGGTGCTCCTTATAAAGGGGAGCCCAGGGGACAAGGGATGGCCCATGTGACCAACTTCACTATTTGGGAGACAACGATGTGATATCTCACACCTGCTACAGTGTATCACTATTGTTCAGCAGTGTCCGGGTACAGCCGTCTTGTCCGCGGTATGGCCATCGTGTTAGGGTCTTGTCAGTGTCGGGTCGTGCTGCAGTCGGCAGGCGGCTGGTTGACGCAGTCGGTAGCCGGCTGGTTGGCGTAGTCGGCAGCCGGCAGTCAGCCGGGCAGAACAGTCGGACGGGAAGCCGGCAGGAGCGGCCGGACAGTCGGACTGAGGGGCTTTGCTAGCCCCGATGTCTTGAAATATCGTCTTGCCGTCCTCGGGGTACCCGTGGTCAATTACTCCGACAATAGCCCCCAAGCCTCCGGGCAACTTGGCAAAGTTGGGCAGAGGTTTTTGGTGAGTGTTCATGGAAATGATCATGAAAAAAGACAAAGTTAGTCCATGCGGATATATCAAATGTTTTCTTTTAGCATTGCAAGTTTTATGCGGAGGGTGCCGACTCGGTTTCGTCCGAGCCTCCTTAATCTTTTTCGTGTTCCCTCCACTTTTTGGCTTGTGCTCTTGCTTGCCGGACAGCCGCTCTGCGGTCTGTGGCTAAGAGTGGGCCGCGAAGTGGAGTGTACAGTACTCAGAGTCTAGGAGCAGATTCAACCGAGTAGATACTTGTAAAGGAAAACGGCTGGGTCGCCCGAACCGTTTTTCTTCCCGGACGTTTTTCGCATGGGTGGCCTCCAGCAGTCACCCTTGCTAGCCGGACAGCCGCTCTGCGGTCTGTGACTAAGAGTGAGCCTTTGGTACTGCGCACGCTACTAAGCCGTCTGCGGGAACTAACGTCTCAGGCCAAGCGGCCAGCCCCCGGGCCAACTCTGGCTGGCACCGGGGCGAACAGTGATGCAACTATAATTAAAATGCGGAGATAGACCTTATCCGTGCTTGCGTGATGCAAAAATATGCGGGCAAGGAGCTTACATTGATTTTCGTGTAGTCGCGGTCGTCGAAGACAGCCGACGCGACTCGGCGCTCGCGGAACGCGTCGGTGCACCCGCTGGGTGTAGCCCTTGAGCCCCCGGGTGCTCGAAGGGGGGTCCCGGCCGGTCAGGCTCGACCGGCCGGGCGGCGAGGCGTCTTGCAACGCCCTTTTTCTTCTTTTCCGCTTCTGCCGGCTGCTGGCAGCCGGACATAACTCTTCTCTTGTCTGCAATCTTCGTGGGGGCGCGCCAGCGCACCCGCTGGGTGTAGCCCCCGAGATTCGGGCCGACTGCTGAGCAGTCGGGCTAGATCTCCCGACAACTACTTTGTCTTCTTCTTCGCGGGGGCGCGTCAGCGCACCCGCTGGGTGTAGCCCCCGAGATTCGGGCCGACTGCTGAGCAGTCGGGCCGGATCTCCCGACGACTACTTTGTCTTCTCTCTCTCGCGGGGGCGCATCAGCGCACCCGCTGGGTGTAGCCCCCGAGATTCGGGCCGACTGCTGAGCAGTCGGGCCGGATCTCCCGGCGACTACTTTGTCTTCTTCTCGCGGGGGCGCGTTAGCGCACCCGCTGGGTGTAGCCCCCGAGATCTGGGCCGACTGCTGAGCAGTCGGGCCGGATCTTCCGGCAACTACTTTGTCTTCATCTTCGCGGGAGCGCGTCAGCGCACCCGCTGGGTGTAGCCCCCGAGATTCGGGCCGACTGCTGAGCAGTCGGGCCGGATCTCCCGGCAACTACTTTGTCTTCTTCTTTTTTCTTCATTTGCGCCGGCTGAGAACAATCAGACACAACTGTTTTTTTAAAAGCCGGGTAGCGACCGTGAGGACCCGGCCTGCCCGGGTGGCAGGAGCCGGCCGTCCGGGAAACGGGCGCGACCCGGCCATCCGGGTGGCGGGAGCCGACCACTTTCTGTTTCTTCTCTCTGTCCGACTCCATGTGGGCAGCCGGACCCTTCTTTTTTTCTTTTTTTTGCAGTCGGCCCTTTGACTTTTCTTTCTTTTCTTTCACTACCTGAGCAGTCGGCAGGAGTGGGACGGCAGTAGCCGGCGTCCGGGTCACGGTAGAAGCCGGCAGGCCGGGAAGCGGGCGGAAGCCGGCCAGCGCGGGAGCCAGCCGGCCGGGGAGCGGGGGAGCCGGCCAAGGCGAAGCCGGCAGGCCGGGGTGCGGAGGATCCGGCATGCCGAGTTGCAGGGGAGCCAGCCAGCGCAGGAGCCGGCCGACCGGGCGCGCGCATAGCCGACGGGCCGGCGGGAGTCCCGCAGGTGCATAGCCGCAGGCGCGGCTGGGCAGCAGTCGGTGCTGCAGCGATGTGGAGCCGGCCCGACATAGGCCGAGTGGCGGAGGTGGCTCGGAGTAGAAGCTGGCGAGGGGCGCGCGAGGCATGCGGAGCAGGCTGCGGACCGACGAGGTGGAGGCGGCCCAGGGCAGCCGGGTCATTGGGGAGGCGCGAACGCGGCGCTGCAGGCAATTGGAGCCGGCTGCCGGAGGCGCGTACGAGATGCCGGCAAGGCCGGCTGGCGGATGGGGCCGGACCCGGAGCAGGTCTGGGCGGGCGCGCGGATACGGAGGAAGCCGGCCGCCGGGCGAAGCCGGCGGAGCGAGGAGTCGATTGGAGCTGGCGCGCCCAGGCGCGGAGGCGGCTGATGCGAGCGCGTGGAGGCGGAGCAGCCGGCCGGCGAGTGGGCGCGGCAGCAACGGAGTCGTCACAGGGGCGGCGCGTGCAGGAGGTGTAAGCGGAGCCGATGGCGAGATGTGTCTGGCCAGCGCACGTAGCCGCATCCCGCGGGCGCTTGCATCGGGCAAGCTAGCTAGCATGCATGCATCCTAATCCATTGGGTTTGCTAGCTAGCTAGCTAGCCATGCACGAAGGCGTGTACTTACAGGAGCGATAGCAAGGCATGGCCGTAACTGCGGCTACAGCGAAACGCTGCATGACAGCGACACCTACAGCGATGCGAGCATGCAGCTACAGCAAGCGGCGGGCAAGCTCATAGTAGAGGCAGGAAAAGAGCCATGGGAGTGGAGGAGGCAGTGAGCGCAGCCACGGAGGCCGGAGCGGCGCAGGAGGGAGCTCAACGGCAGCAGTGGACGACGCTCGAGGAGCTCGGAGAGGCCTGGCCGGGCGCGAGCAACGCGCACGCAGGCATGGGCGCCTCTCGGAGAAGAAAACGAAGCAACGCCGCAGTCGAAGGCACGGACGTGCTGCTCCACGCGGCCGTCCCGGGGGCGTGTTGGTGTCGAACCCTCGGGTGCTACCGGAGAGACGATGGCGATGCCGTGCCAGCAAAGACGAAGATGGCGAGGCCAACGGCGAGGACGTGCCGCCCCTCGCGGCCACACCGGGGGTGTGTCAATGTCGAGCCCCCGACCGCTAACGGAGAGACGGCGCGACGCCGCGGCGGTGGAGACGAAGATGAGGCCGACGTCGAGGGCGCGCCGTCCCGCACGGCCGCTCCGGGGGCGGGTCGAAGTCGAGCCCCCGAGCGCTACCGGAGAGACGACGCAACGCTGCGGCGGGAAAGGCGAAGATGGTCCCGCCCGGACAGCGAAACCAGCAGCAGCGTGGTAGCATAATAGTAGTACCGCCCCACGGTGGGCGCCAACTGTCATGGTATTTCTCACGGGGGGCTTGCGAGTCAACAGATGCCACAAGGGCTTAGTGTGTGGGTAAGACTGCTGCTGATAGGACCGGGAGCGGGTATGCGAGTAGCACGCGGTGGTTTACCCAGCTTCAGAGATCTCCGGAGAGATAATACTCCTACTGCTGCATGTCTGAGTGTATCTATCTGGGGTGTACATCGGGCAGTACAAAGTGCTTCTGGAGCTGTATCTAGGATCAGTGCCAAGTGCATCTGATCTGGTATATGCCTATGTGAGGCATGCTAGTGGCCGGCCATGCTCATGGCCGTGAGCATATGAGTGCTCATGCGTGGGTGTGTGTATCCTGGATGGATGAATGGATGTGTGTGAGGCCTTGTGGCCATGAGCTAGCTAGCCCTCTTGCTAGCTAGCATGCATGCGTGGGAGTGAATGGCCAAGAGGCCATAGTGACGCCCCTGTTGTGAGCCTCCCCTGGTGCTCCTTATAAAGGGAATCCCAGGGGACAAGGGATGGCCCATGTGACCAACTTCACTATTTGGGAGACAACGATGTGATATCTCACACCTGCTACAGTGTATCACTATTGCTCAGCAGTGTCCGGGTACAGCCGTCTTGTCCACGGTATGGCCATCGTGTCAGGGTCTTGTCAGTGTCGAGTCGTGCTACAGTCAGCAGCCGGCTGGTTGGCGCAGTCGGCGGCCGGCAGTCGGCTGGGCAGAGCAGTCGGACGGGAAGCCGGGAGGAGCGGCCAGACAGTCGGACTGAGGGGCTTTGCTAGCCCCGATGTCTTGAAATATCGTCTTGCCGTCCTCGGGGTACCCATGGTCGATTACTCCGACACTACTCTAGCTAATTGCTCCCACTTTCAAAATGTATCCAGATTGAGATTTAGAGTCATCTGGATCAGTGTCAAAGTTTGCATCGACTTAACCCTTTACGACGAACCTTTTGTCACCTCCATAATCGAGAAACATATCCTTATTCTACTAAGGATAATTTTGACCGTTGCCCTTGCTAAACTCAGTGTAGGGTATACAATAGATCTGGTACACAGCATGGCATACTTTATAGAAACTATGGCTGAGGCATAGGGAATGACTTTCATTCTCTTTCTATCTTCTGCCGTGGTCGGGCTTTGAGTCTTACTCAATTTCACACTTTGTAACACAGGTAAGAACTCTTTCTTTGACTGTTCCATTTTGAACTACTTCAAAATCTTGTCAAGGTATGTACTCATTGAAAAAACTTATCAAGCGTCTTGATCTATCTCTATAGATCTTGATGCTCAATATGTAATCAGCTTCACCGAGGTCTTTCTTTGAAGCACTCCTTTCAAATACTCCTTTAAGCTTTCCAGAAAATTCTACATCAATTCTGATCAACAATATGTCATTTACATACACTTATTAGAAAGGTTGTAGTGCTCCCACTCACTTTCTTGTAAATACAGGCTTCACCACAAGTCTGTATAAAACTATATGCTTTGATCAACTCATCAAAGCATATATTTCAACTCTGAGATGCTTGCACCAGTCCATAGATGGATCGCTGGAGCTTGCATATTTTGTTAGCACCTTTAGGATTGACAAAACCTTCTGGTTGCATCATATACAACTCTTCTTTAAGAGATCCATTAAGGTATGTAGTTTTGATATCAATTTGCCAGATTTCATAAAATCGGCAATTGCTAACATGATTCGGACAGACTTAAGCATAGATACGAGTGAGAAACCCTCATCGTAGTCAATACCTTGAACTTGTCGAAAACCTTTTGCAACAATTATAGCTTTGTAGATAGTAACACTACTATCAGCGTCCGTCTTCCTCTTGAAGATCCATTTAATCTCAATGGCTTGCCGATCATCGGGCAAGCCAATCAAAGTCCATACTTTGTTATCATACATGGATCTCATCTCAGATTTCATGGCCTCAAGCCATTTCGCGGAATCTGGGCTCATCATTGTTTCTTCATAGTTCATAGGTTCGTCATGGTCAAGTAACATGACATCCAGAAAAGGATTACCGTACCAATCTGGTGCGGATCTCACTCTAGTTTACCTACGAGGTTCGGTAGTAACTTGATCTGAAGTTACATGATCATCATCATTAGCTTCCTCACTAATTGGTGTAGGAGTCACAGGAACAGATTTATGTGATGAACTACTTTCCAATAAGGGAGCAGGTACAGTTACCTCATCAAGTTCTACTTTCCTCCCACTCACTTCTTTCGAGAAAAACTCCTTCTCTAGAAAGGATCCATACTCAGCAACAAATATATTGCCTTCGGATCTGTGATAGAAGGTGTACCCAACAGTTAATTTTGGGTATCCTATGAAGACGCACTTCTCTGACTTGGGTTTGAGCTTATCAATATGAAACTTTTTCACATAAGCATCGCAATCCCAAACTTTAAGAAACGACAACTTTGGTTTCTTGCCAAACCATAGTTCATATGGTGTCGTCTCAATGGATTTAGATGGTGCCCTATTTTAACGTGAATGCATTTGTCTCTAATGCATAACCCCAAAACGATAGTGGTAAATCGGTAAGAGACATCATAGATTGGACCATATCTAATATAGTATGGTTACGATGTTCGGACACAGCATTACGCTGTGGTGTTCCAGGTGGCGTGAGTTGCGAAACTATTCCGCATTGTTTCAAATGAAGACCAAACTCGTAACTCAAATATTCTCCTCCACGATCAGATCGTAGAAACTTTATTTTCTTGTTATGATGATTTTTCACTCTGAAATTATTTGAACTTTTCAAATGTTTTAGATTTATTTTTCATCAAGAAGATATATACCCATATCTTACTCAAATCATCTGTGAAGGTCAGAAAATAACGATACCTATCGCGAGCCTCAACACTCATCGGACTGCATACATCAGTATGTATTATTTCCAACAAATATGTTGCTTGCTCCATTGTTCCGGAGAACGGAGTCTTAGTCATCTTGCCCATGAGGCATGGTTCACAAGCATCAACCGATTCATAATCAAGTGATTCCAAAAAGCCCATCAGCATGGATTTTCTTCATGCGCTTTACACCAATATGACTTAAACGACAGTGCCATAAATAAGTTGCACTATCATTATTAACTTTGCATCTTTTGGTTTCAATATTATGAATATGTGTATCACTACGATCGAGATTCAATAAACCATTCACCTTGGGTGTTTGACCATTGAAGGTTTTATTCAGGCAGACAGAACAACAATTATTCTATGACTTTAAATGAATAACCGTATTGCAATAAACATGATCAAATCATATTCATGCTTAACACAAACACCAAATAACATTTATTTAGGTTCAACACTAATCCCGAAAGTATAGGGAGTGTGCGATGATGATCATATCAATCTTGGAACTACTTCCAACACACATCGTTACTTCACCCTTAACTAGTCTCTATTCATTCTACAACTCCCGTTTCAAGTTACTACTCTTAGCAACTGAACTAGTATCAAATACTGAGGGGTTGCTATAAACACTAGTAAAGTACACATCAATAACATGTATATCAAATATATCATTGTTCGTTTTGCCATCCTTCTTATCCGCCAAATACTTGGCGCAGTTTCGCCTCCAGTGACCAGTGCCTTTGCAGTAGAAGCACTTAGTCTCAGGCTTAGGTCCAGACTTGGGCTTCTTCACTTGAGCAGCAAATTGCTTGCCGTTCTTCTTGAAGTTCCCTTTCTTTCCCTTTGCCCTTTTCTTGAAACTAGTGGTCTTCTTAATCATCAACACTTGATGCTCTTTCTTGATTTCTAGTTTCATCGATTTCATCATCATGAAAAGCTCAGGAATCATTTTCGTCATCCCTTGCATACTATAGTTCATCATGAAGTTCTACTAACTTGGTGATGGTGACTAGAGAATTCTTTCAATCACTATTTTATCTGGAAGATTAACTCCCACTTGATTCAAGCGATTGTAGTACCTAGACAATCTGAGCACATGCTCACTGCTTGAGCTATTCTCCTCCATCTTTTAGCTATAGAACTTATTGAAGACTTCATATCTCTCAACTCAGTTATTTGCTTGAAATATTAACTTCAACTCCTGGAACATCTCATATGATTCATGACGTTCAAAACGTCTTTGAAGTACCAATTCTAAGCTGTTAAGCATGGTGCACTAAACTATCAAGTAGTCATCATATTGACCTAACCAAACGTTCATAACGTCTGCATCTTCTCCTGCAATAGGTCTGTCACCTAGCGGTGCATCAAGGACATAATTCTTCTGTGCAGCAATGAGGATAATGCTCAGATCACGGATCCAATCCGCATCATCGCTACTAACATCTTTCAACTTAGTTTTCTCTAGGAACATATCAAAAATAAAACAGAGGAGCTAAACGCGAGCTATTGATCTACAACATAGATATGCTAATACTACCAGGACTAAGTTCATGATAAATTAAAGTTCAATTAATCATATTACTTAAGAACTCCCACTTAGATAGACATCCCTCTAATCATCTAAGTGATCACGTGATCCATATCAACTAAACCATGTCTGATCATCACGTGAGATGGAGTAGTTTCAATGGTGAACATCACTATGCTGATCATATCTACTATATGATTCACGCTCGACCTTTCGGTCTCAGTGTTCCGAGGCCATATCTGCATATGCTAGGCTCGTCAAGTTTAACCTGAGTATTCCGCGTGTGCAACTATTTTGCACCCGTTGTATTTGAAAGTAGAGCTTATCACACCCAATCATCATGTGGTGTCTCAGCACGAAGAACTTTCGCAATAGTGCATACCCAGGGAGAACACTTATACCTTGAAATTTAGTAAGGGATCATCTTATAAAGCTACCATTGAACTAAGCAAAATAAGATGCATAAAAGATAGACATCACATGCAATCAAAATATGTGACATGATATGACCATTATTATCTTGTGCCTTTGATCTCCATCTCCAAAGCATCGTCATGATCTCCATCATCTTGATCTTTTATCAACGTGTCGTCACATGGTTGTCTCACCAGCTATTGCTTTTGCAACTATTGCTATAGTATAGCGATAAAGTAACGCAATTACATGGCACTTGCATCTTATGCAAATAAAGAGACAGCCATAAGGCTCCTGCCAGTTGCCGATAACTTTAACAAAACATGATCATATCATACAACAATTTATATCTCATCACGTCTTGACCATAACACATCACAATATGCCCTGCAAAAACAAGTTAGACGTCCTCCACTTTGTTGTTGCAAGTTTTACGTGGCTGCTACGGGCTGAGCAAGAACCGTTCTTACCTACACATTAAAACCACAACCATAGTTTGTCAAGTTAGTGCTGTTTTAACCTTCTCAAGGACCGGGTGCTGAGGACATAGACCTGGGGTAGGGTAATAGGCCTGACCTATACGTCCTACCTAAGGTCCTTGCCCTAGAAGCAAAGAAGTTCAAGAGTAAACAAGGTGGAACCAATAAAGGCATTGAGCGCAATCCACTCGACCTACCATTCACTCGGAGACTACTTCTTCTTTGAGTCACTCGACTATTCAACCACTCGACCATGTAAAGGACCACTCGACGTACAAGAAGACCTAAAGCCGTTCTGCACAGCAATGGTCGGGCATTTACTCATATATTTAATGATCATTTGTAGCACTTTATTACAGACGTTACCTGTAACACTCTCTCTTTATGAACATTGAACCCTGTGCAACAGAGGGGAGCTGGGGACCTGACGCACTCTATATAAGCCACCCCCTCCTCTGGGACAAGGGTTCGCACCCCTGTAACTCACACGCATATAATCCAGTCGACCGCCTCCGGGCTCCGAGACGTAGGGCTGTTACTTCCTCCGAGAAGGGTCTGAACTCATAAAACTCGCGTGTACAACTCCTCCATAGCTAGGATTTTGCCTCTACATTCCTACCCCCCATTCTACTGTCAGACTTAGAACCATGATAGTTGGCGCCCACCTTGGGGCAGGTGTCTTAGCGACTTGTTGGAGAAGTTGCGATTTTTCCAATCCCCATCAACATGGTTTCAGGCGGAGGTTTGGCCGAGGGCCGCGAGATCTGTCTCGGCGCGCTCATATTCGTCGCCGACGACTCCGATTGGCTCCAAGAAGCGCCACTTGACATCGAGGCGCTCCCCGTCCGCGGGCCAACGCACTTTCGCGCGTGCGTCCATGGTGTCCTCCTACGGTAGCCGTCGACTCAGTATCGGTCGGCTCCTATGCTGACCTCCCTCCCTGCAGCCCACCGGAGCAAACGTTCCGGTCGATCGAGGCTTCAGCGGTGGGGGAGGCATGCGGTGGCTCGCTAGTCGGCCACCTCCCAAGTCGCGGCAATCGAGCCTGACGAAACTCTCTACGGCCTGTTCGACTGGCTCCGTAGAGACTGCATCCGAGTGCGACAGCAGTGACCCTGCGGCGGAAGTTTTGATGGTCAATGGACCATGCAGCCCTCCTGGCTTCACCCGTGAAGACAAAGGCGATGGGGGCGGCGATCCGTCGCGTGTTCATGAAGAGTACGACCCTGAACCCCTCTCTTCGCAGCGGAGGGAAGAACTTCGCCGTCGGAACATAGATGCGCTTCACACTCCTATCGTTGGAGAAACCCCTGAGGCCCAGGCCTTGGAGGAGGCGCGCCTGGCCAACTTGGCTGAGCGCACTCGACTGGAGAACCTCCAGCATGCACTCGACGAGCGTGCTCGGCAGCGTATCCCCGAGTCCAGTCGACGCCAACTTTTTCCGCCTCCGACTCAGGTATACCGAACTCTGATCCAGAATCTCGCAGCTGCGGCCCGAACAGCAGAGTCAATTCAACCTTCCCAGTCAGAAGCTGGTCGAGGTTTGGTGCAGATCCGGGCTTTCCTCCGAGCAGCGGGAGAGTAGAATACAACAGTATCTCAGTCGCGGAATAGGATCCATAGCAGATCCGTGGTTGCAGACACAGTCCAGTTGGCTCACAGCCCGAGATCGCCCCCGAGGCCTGAGGGACGTTCGGACCGGCGAGATCAGTATAGAAACCGCGAGCAATATGATCACTGACTCGATCACGATGATCGTCGTCGAGTGCCCATGCCTCCCCCAAGGAGTGGGTCATATGTGCCTCGGCAACATGTTGACAGACGACCTCACAGTGGTGGGCAAAGGATTCCAGTCAACCCCAGGGAACCGGGCTTTGATGCGAGATCTATTCTCGTTCAGGGTCTGGTCGACAGAAACAGAGCTCATAGAGAAGGCCACGGCAGAGATTTTCCAACCAGCAGCAGGGTGCATGTCTCTGGTCCAGAGTGCTTCAGCAGAGCCATCAGGGCTGCGGTGATTCCTCCCAACTTCAGGTTGGCGACTGGAGTCAGTAAGTTCACTGGTGAGTCCAAGCCTGACACTTGGCTTGAGGATTACCGAGTGGCTGTATAGATTGGTGGTGGCAACGATGAAGTTGCCATGAAGCATCTCCCTTTGATGTTAGAGGGCTCGGCCAGAGCGTGGCTAAATCAGTTAGCGCCTGGTAGTATTTATACTTGGGAAGATCTTGCCCGAGTATTTGTCAGAACATTTGAAGCTACTTGCAAACGGCCAGCAGGGCTGACAGAATTACAGTGTTGCGTTTAGAAACCGAATGAAACTCTGAGAGATTATATCCAGAGATGGATCACGTTACACCATACAGTGGAGAATGTGTCGGATCACCAAGCAATTTGTGCCTTCAAAGAAGGCATTAACTATTGGGAATTGAACCTGAAATTTGGTCGGACAGGAGATATGACTCTGACTCGGATGATGGAGATTGCCACCAAATACGCCAATGGTGAAGAGGAAGACCGACTCCGGAGTGGCAAGCACAAAACAGTCGCCCACGAAACCGGAGGAGGGAACTCCAGTCGGAAGCAGAAGCGCAAAGCCGAGCCAGCTGCTCCTGGAGAAGCCTTAGCCGTGACTCAAGGAAAGTTCAAAGGGAAACCCAAAGGACCGTGGAACCCCAAGAAAGTAAAAGATCAAGATGGAAATGATGTGCTAGATTTACCATGCCACATTCACACCAAGAAAGATGAAGAGGGTAATTTCATTTACCCGAAGCATACCACTCGACAGTGTCGACTCCTAATCTAGCAATTCTGAGAGAAACAACCCAAGGAAAAGGAGAAGGAAGTGGACAAAGTTGAGGATGAGGAAGAGGACAATGATGGTTACCCCCACGTCAATTCCGCTCTGATGATTTTCGCTGATGTTGAGAGTAAGAGTCGACTGAAAGTCATCAACAGAGAAGTGAACATGGTCGCTCCGGTGACACCCAGTTATTTGAACTGGTCTCAGACTGCCATTACATTTGACTAGTCCGATCACCCAGCACACATAGCCACCCCTGGGAGGCAAGCGCTGGTGGTCGACCCAGTAGTCGAAGGCACTCGATTGACTAAGGTTCTGATGGATGGTGGCAGTGGTCTGAATATACTGTATGCAGAGACGTTGAAAGGAATGGGCATTCCGATGTCCAGACTCAGTGAAAGCAATATGAGTTTCCATGGAGTTATTCCTGGCAAGAAGGCTGCGTCACTCGGCCAGATCGCCCTTGATGTAGTTTTCGGTGATTCCAAGAATTATCGCAAAGAAAAGTTGACATTTGAAGTTGTGGATTTCCAGAGTGCTTATCATGCTATTCTGGGCAGGCTAGCTTATGCATGTTTTATGGCTCGGCCATGTTACGTGTACCTCAAATTGAAGATGCCTAGTCCTAAAGGGGTGATCACTATTACTGGCAATCGAAAGAAGGCGGAAGAGTGCTTCCAGAAGGGCTCAAAGATTGCCGATGCACAGATGGCAGTAGTGGAGTTGCAGGAGTATATAAAAAATGCAGATCCGAGTGATTTGTTGCGAGCTAAGAAGCCTGCCACAGATTCAGCATTCCAATCGTCTGGTGAAACGAAGCCGATTCATATTCACCCAACGGATCCCAATGCTGCTCCGACTCACATTTCAACAACACTCGACTCCAAATAGGAAGAAGCGCTCATCCAGTTCCTCCGTGAGAACTGGGACATCTTTGCATGGAAACCTTCTGACATGCCAGGTGTTCCCAGGGGACTGGCTGAGAATCATTTGCGAGTCGACCCAAAAGTGAAACCAGTCAAAGAACATCTTCGACGGTCCACCATACAGAAGAGAAAGGCAATCGGTGAAGAAGTGGCTCGGCTTCTAGCAGCTAAGTTTATCCGAGAGATTTACCACTCCGAGTGGTTAGCTAATGTTGTCATGGTCCCAAAGAAGGACGACTCACTGCGCATGTGCATTGACTTCAAACATATCAATCGGTCCTCCCCGAAAGATCACTTTCCTCTCCCTCGCATCGACCAAATAGTCGACTCGACTGCGGGGTGTGAGCGTTTGTCCTTTTTGGACGCTTATTCCGGGTATCATCATATCCGTCTCTATGGACCCGATGAGATAAAAACAGCTTTCATCACCCCATTTGGGTGCTTCTGTTATGTCACTATGCCATTTGTCTTGAAGAACGCTGGAGCCACATTCATGCGGATGATTCAGAAGTGTTTACTCACTCAGATCAGTCGGAATGTGGAAGCATACATGGATGACATTATGGTCAAGTCACGTAAAGGTTTCGACCTACTGGCTGACCTTGCTGAAACCTTGCCAACCTCAGAAGGTATGATATCAAGCTTAATCCATCAAAATGCACGTTTGGAGTTTCAGGCAGAAAATTACTCGGTTTTCTCGTTTCCGAACGAGGGATCGATGTTAACCTAGAGAAAGTGGGTGCCATACTCTGGATGAAACGCCCTGTGCGTGTGCATGATGTCCAGAAGCTTACTGGTTGTTTGGCCGCCCTAAGTCGATTCATTTCTCGCTTCGGTGAAAAGGCACTGCCTCTTTACCGACTGATGAAGAAGTCAGATAAGTTCGAGTGGACTCCTGAAGCTGATGCAGCATTTGCAGAGCTTAAAGCCCTGCTTTTCACCCAGCCGGTGCTTGCTACTCCAATCGGCAAAGAGCCTTTACTGCTTTACATTGCAGCCACTGGACAAGTTGTCAGTACAGTACTTACGGTCGAGCGGGAAGAAGAAGGAAAAGCTTACAAAGTTCAGCGCCCAGTATACTATGTCTCTGAAGTTTTGACTCCATTAAAGCAAAGATATCCACATTACCAGAAGCTTGTTTATGGGATTTATATGACCACGAAGAAGGTTGCACATTACTTCTCTGACCACTCCATCACAGTCGTCAGCGACGCTCCATTATCAGAGATTATGAACAATAGAGATGCAACTGATGGAGTGGCAAAGTGGGCGATTGAACTCCTTCCCTTAGATATCAAGTTCAAGGCAAAGAAAGCTATCAAGTCCCAAGCAATAGAGGATTTCCTCGCCGAGTGGATCGAACAACAACTGCCAACTCAAGTTCACTTGGAGCATTGGACCATGTTCTTTGATGGTTCCAAGATGCTGAATGGTTCCGGTGCTGGGGTAGTACTGGTATCCCCCCGAGGAGACAAGCTCAAATATGTCCTCTAGATTCACTTTGATTCCTCCAATAACGAAGCAGAATATGAAGCACTCTTGTATGGGTTACGTATGGCCATCTCACTCGGCGTCCGTCGCCTCATGGTATATGGCGACTCAGATTTGGTGGTCAATCAAGTGAGGAAGGAGTGGGACGTCAGAAGCCCAGCCATGACTGGCTACTGCAATGCGGTGAGGAAGTTGGAAAAGAAGTTTGAGGGGTTAGAGCTCCGTCATATACCCCGACTGAAAAAACAAGCAGCCGATGATTTAGCAAGGATAGGCTCCAAGAGGGAAGCCATTCCCAGTAATGTGTTCCTGGAGCATATTCATGTTCCTTCAGTTCAAGAAGATCCCTTCACTTAAGAGCCCCCACAGCCAAAGAGTGCCATCGATCTGACTGAAGTCGAGATTCCAGCCGTGGTCGACCTAATCATGGATATTTTAGTTATTACTCCTGACTGGATAGTGCCGTACATTGCGTATATCCTTAGGAAGGAACTCCCAGAGGATGAAGAAGAGGCTCGACAGATCGTCCGTCGATCCAAAGCCTTTACTGTGATAAGAGGACAGCTGTTCAGGGAAAGTATAACCGGAGTCAGCCAGAAATGCATAACCCCGAAAGAAGGTCTAGCGATCCTCAACGACATCCACTCGGGGACCTGTGGCCACCATGCGTCCTCTAGGACCATTGTGGCTAAAGCATACCGAGCTGGATTTTATTGGCCACGAGCAAATGAAATGGCGAAAGATATAGTCGACAGATGTGAAGGCTGCCAGTTTTACTCCAATATGTCCCACAAACCTGCGTCATCCCTAAAGACCATTCCACTCGTCTGGCCCTTTGCTGTTTGGGGATTAGATATGGTTGGACCGCTGAGGACTGGTAGGAGCGGCTTCACTCACGTGCTTGTAGCAGTCGACAAGTTCACCAAGTGGATTGAAGCCAAGCCTATCAAGAATCTGGAAACTAGTACCGCGCAGCTTCATCAGGGAATTGACGTTCAGATACGGAGTTCCACATAGCATCATCACTGACAATGGATCGAACTTCGATTCAGATGAGTTCAGAGCCTTCTGCGCCTCCCGAGGCACACGAGTCGACTATGCTTCAGTCGCCCATCCCCAGTCGAATGGACAAGCAGAGAGAGCAAATGGCCTGATTCACAAAGGATAGAAACCCCGACTGATGCGAGACCTCAAGCATGCAGCAGGCGCCTGGGTTGATGAACTTCCATCGGTTCTTTGGGGATTGAGGACAACTCCCAATCGGTCGACCGGCCGAACTCCATTCTTCTTGGTCTATGGAGCTGAAGCTGTTCTACCGAGTGACTTGCTTCATAATGCACCACGAGTCGAGCTCTTCTCTGAGGATGAAGCAGAACAAGCTCGGCAGGACGCAGTCGACCTCCTAGAGGAGGAAAGAGAGGTGACCTTGATCCGGTCGACCATTTATCAACAAGACTTGGGTCGATTCCATGCCAGAAATGTGAAGGTCGAGCCTTCCAAGAGGGAGACTTGGTTCTTCGAGTGGATCAGCAGAAACCACACAAGCTTGCTCCTGCTTGGGAAGGCCCCTTCATTGTCACCAGAGTGCTCCACAACGGAGCATACCACCTTTACAATGTAGAGCATAAGAAGGACGAGCCACGGGCTTGGAATGCGGAGTTGCTTCGCCCCTTTTACACTTAAGTACTCATTCGAATAAAATGTAATAAGAAATACCTTTGTAATTTTCTTATCAAAGACAAGAGCTTTACAGTCCTCGTAAACAATTGTTGTTGCTTTTATTTGCATCTGAAATCCCCCAGTGGGTGACTTAGCCGTGAATCCGTTTCGCCTAAGTTTAAAAGAAAATCCTACCGAGTGGTGAGCAGGCCTCCCACTCAGAGGCTTAGCCGCGAATCCGTTTCTCCTAAGTTTAAAAAATCCTACCGAGTGGTGAGCAACCTCCAACTCGGGGGCTTAGCTGCAGTCCAGTACTCGCCTAAGTTTGTAAAACCCTACCGAGTGGTGAGCAACCCTCCCACTCGGGGGCTTAGCTGCAGTCCAGTACTCGCCTAAGTTTGTAAAATCCTACCGAGTGGTGAGCAAGCCTCCCACTCGGGGGCTTAGCTGCAGTCCAGTACTCGCCTAAGTTTACAAATCCTATCGAGTGGTGAGTAACCCTCCCACTCGGGGGCTTAGCTGCAGTCCAGTACTCGCCTAAGTTTGTAAAATCCTACCGAGTGGTGAGCAAGCCTCCCACTCGGGGGCTTAGTTGCAGTCCAGTACTCGCCCAAGTTTAAAAAATCTTACCGAGTGGTGAGCAGCCCTCCCACTCGGGGGCTTAGCTGCAGTCCAGTACTCGCCTAAGTTTGTAAAATCCTACCGAGTGGTGAGCAACCCTCCCACTCGGGGGCTTAGCTGCAGTCCAGTACTCGCCTAAGTTTGTAAAATCCTACCGAGTGGTGAGCAACCCTCCCACTCGGGGGCTTAGCTGCAGTCCAGTACTCGCCTAAGTTTAAAAAATCCTACCGAGTGGTGAGCAACCCTCCCACTCGGTGGCTTAGCTACAGTCCAGTACTCGCCTAAGTTTAAAAAATCCTACCGAGTGGTGAGCAACCCTCCCACTCGGGGGCTTAGCTGCAGTCCAGTACTCGTCTAAGTTTAACAAATCCTACCGAGTGGTGAGCAACCCTCCCACTCGGGGGCTTAGCTGCAGTCCAGTACTCGCCTAAGTTTAAAAAATCCTACTAAGTGGTGAGCAACCCTCCCACTCGGGGGCTTAGCTGCAGTCCAGTACTCGCCTAAGTTTAAAAAATCCTACCGAGTGGTGAGTGTTGGAGAACGTTGCAGAAAACAAAAATTTTCCTACGGTTTCACCAAGATCCATCTATGAGTTCATCTAGCAACGAGTGATTAGATGCATCTACGTACCTTGTAGATCGCGAGCGGAAGCGTTCAAAGAACGGGGATGATGTAGTCGAACACGACGTGATCCAAATCACCGGAGATCGTAGCACCGAACAGACGGCACCTCCGCGTTCAACACACGTACGGAATAGCCACGTCTCCTCCTTCTTGATCCAGCAAGGGGATAGGAGAGGTTGAGGGAGATGGCACCAGCAGCAGCACGACGGCGTGGTGTTGACGGAGCTGCAGTACTCCGGCAGGGCTTCGCCAAGCGCTATGGAGGAGGAGGTGTTGGAGAGGGAGAAGGAGGCAACCAAAGGCGTGGGATGAAAGCCCTCCTTCCCCCACTATATATAGGAGGGCGCCGGCCCTAGGAGATCCAATCTCCTAGGGGGTGCGGCCAAGGGGGAGGAATCCCTCCTCCCCAAGGCACCTAGGAGGTGCCTTCCCCTCCTAGGACTCTTCCTCCTTGAAACCCTAGGCGCATGGGCCTCTTGGGGCTGGTGACCTTGGCCCATGTAGGCCAAGGCGCACCCCCTACAGCCCATGTGGCCCCCCGGGACAGGTGGCCCCACCCGGTGGGCCCCCGGGACCCTTCCGGTGGTCCCGGTACAATACCGATGACCCCGAAACTTGTCCCGATGGCCGAAACAGGACTTCCCATATATAAATCTTTACCTCCGGACCATTTCGGAACTCCTCGTGATGTCCGGGATCTCATCCGGGACTCCGAACAACATTCGGGTTACTGCATATACATATCCCTACAACCCTAGCGTCACTGCACCTTAACTGTGTAGACCCTACGGGTTCGGGAGACATGTAGACATGACCGAGATTGCTCTCCGGTCAATAATCAACAGCGGGATCTGGATACCCATGTTGGCTCCCACATGCTCCACAATGATCTCATCGGACGAACCACGATGTCGAGGATTCAAGCAACCCCGTATACAATTCCCTTTGTTAATCGGTATGTTACTTGCCCGATATCCGATCGTCGGTAACCCAATACCTCGTTCAACCTTGTTACCGGCAAGTCACTTTACTCGTACCGTAATGCATGATCCCGTGACCAGACACTTGGTCACTCTGAGCTCATTATGATGATGCATTACCGAGTGGGCCCAGTGATACCTCTCCGTCATGCGGAGTGACAAATCCCAGTCTTGATCCATGTCAACCCAACAGACACTTTCGGAGATACCCGTAGTATACCTTTATAGTCACCCAGTTACGTTGTGACGTTTGGTATACCCAAAGCACTCCTACGGTATCCGGGAGTTACACGATCTCATGGTCTAAGGAAAAGATACTTGACATTGGAAAACTCTAGCAAACGAACTATACGATCTCATGCTATGTTTAGGATTGGGTCTTGTCCATCACATCATTCTCCTAATGATGTGATCTCGTTATCAATGACATCCAATGTCCATAGTCAGGAAACCATGACTATCTGTTGATCAACGAGCTAGTCAACTAGAGGCTTACTAGGGACATGTTGGTGTCTATTATTCACACATGTATTACGATTTCCGGATAATACAATTATAGCATGAATAAAGACAATTATCATGAACAAGGAAATATAATAATAATGCTTTTATTATTGCCTCTAGGGCATATTTCCAACAGTGAGCAACCCTCCCACTCGGGGGCTTAGCTGCAGTCCAGTACTCGCCTAAGTTTAAAAAATCCTACCGAGTGGTGAGAACCCTCCCACTCGGGGGCTTAGCTGCAGTCCAGTACTCTCCTAAGTTTGTAAAATCCTACCGAGTGGTGAGAAACCCTCCCACTCGGGGGCTCAGCTGCAGTCCAGTACTCGCCTAAGTTTGTAAAATCCTACCGAGTGGTGAGCAACCCTCCCACTCGGAGGCTTAGCTGCAGTCCAGTACTCACCTAAGTTTGAAAATCTTACCGAGTGGTGAGCAACCCTCCCACTCGGGGGCTTAGCTGTAGTCCAGTATTCGCCTAAGTTTAAAAAATCCGTCCTTATCCGCAAGGACGACGGAGTGCAAGTCGACTACAACCTTCTCCTTCGGAACTGCGCCACAAATACAACATGCGCTCCATCACCATCTGCAAGGACGACGAGGTGCAGGTCGACTAGAACCTTCTCCTTTGGAGCTGCGCCACAAATACAACGTGTGCTCCATCCCCATCCAGAAGGACGACGAGGTACAGGTCGACTGCAACCTTCTCCTTAGGAGCTGCGCCACAAGTACAACGTATGCTCCATCCCTATCTGCAAGGGCAACGAGGTGCAAGTCGACCGCGACCTTCTTCTCCAAGCTACGCCACAAATACAATGTGCGCTCCATCCCTGTCCGCAGGGACGACGAGGCGCAGGTCGATTGAAGTCTCCACTTCAAGGCTACATCTCAAAGAGTAAATTCCACGCGAAGGTAAATACAAGCATATTCGGAAATAAACCAAGTTCAGATAGATCCTAAAAGTTTCAGGCGACGTATCAAAAGTATTCGAGCATCAAGCGCGAAGGAGTTTAACGGTTACACAGACACTCGGCATTCCGAGGCAAATAAAGGTGGAGCATAATGTTTTTCGGTCACGCGTCAGGAGAAGGACTGGCTGGGTCACAGAAACTGTCAAGGTCTATGATGTCTGCAATACGGGTGGCGGCTTCAAGGAAAGTGTCCATGAAGGACTGGAAAGTGTGTCTCTTGGCATTAGCAACCTTGAGTTCCACCAGCTTGTCTTCTTTGACGTCTTTTCAGTGCACTCGGACCAGGGACAACACGACATCAGCGCCACAGCGGGCGGATGACTTCTTCCATTCTTGCACTCGGTCAGGGATTTGATTCAGTCGAGCCATCAGGGACTCGAGATCCTGGGACAGTTCCGCCTGAGGCCAGAGTTCAGCATCAACCCGAGTCATTGCCGCTTTCAGGCGGGCAAGATAAGTAACCGCGCTGTCCATGCGAGATTCCAACCGCAGCACATTCATCGCAGCATCATCCTTGACTGGACAGTTTATGGGGTCAAGACCCATCTCGACCCGCCCAGTTTCCGCTTCAAAGTCTTGACAAAACTCTGCACAGTCGAGTGAATGGTGAGTCGACGATATAATTAGACTTGACAGTCGATAGAAACAAGTCAGTCAACCATCAGTACCTTCAAGGTTTAAGACTAGCTTTGCAGCAAGCTGGCCCAGATAAGACTCCAACTCGCCCTTCTTAACTTTGAGGCTCCCAAGCTCGTCAGTCAGCTTGTCCTTGCCCTTCTTCAATCGCTCGACCTCCCGATTGGCATCAGAAACATCAGTCTTCAGTTTGGAATTCTCTTCTTCTAGCTTGCCGACCGAAGCAAGCTTCTTGTCGGCAATCGCAGTTTTCTCTCGCGCTTCCTTCTGTGCAGCAGCAAGATCCAGATCCTTCTTCTCCAAAGCCTGCTTCATTTTCTCTAAAGAAATAACACTCTTCAGACGGGCTTGGAGTTGACGGTTTTCACTATGTACATCTGCTCGAGTGGAGTCACTCGGTTAAAAAAACGGAAAGGAAAAGTGCCAGCAACAGTGAGATAAATAGTTCATGATCGGTTACCTCCCATGGCAGCTACTTCATCATGAGCAGTCTTGAGATTCTTTTTGGCCAGTTCCAGATCAAGGTTGAGGCTGATTTGTTGCTGGTTCAGTGTAGAGAGTTGAGCACTGAGATCACAAGATTTCTGCGGTCAACACATAAGACTTGTCAGTCGACTGAAATGAAATACATCACTGCGACAGCTACTCCAAGACTACCATCGAATAAAAAAAGAAGAGAGGTTCAGATTCTCAGACCACAGTCGACTGCCCGCAGTCAACTATGGTCTCGGGGACTACACCCAATGGGTGCACTTAGCGTGCCCCCACTGGTTTTAATTCCACTCGGCATGGTCCGCCCAGCGCGAGTTGTAAAAAAGAAAGTTCAGATTCCCAGACCACAGTCGACTGCCCGCGGTCAACTATGGTCTCGGGGACTACACCCAGTGGGTGCACTCAGAGTGCCCCCACTAGTTCAAAGATTCAGCTTGAGTCGATCCAAAGTGACTTATACAATTTCAAAACAGCCACACCCCAGTGGGTGATCAGACGAGAAATATGACCAACTAACCTGGACATTGGTTTGCAGAGTAGCTCCGGCATTGAAGGCCACCTGGCTGGCCTCATGCACCACTTTCATTTGCCCCATCACAAGATTTAACTGAAGAAGAGCTTCCTTGGCAGCAGTCGATGGGTCGTCCAAAGTCTGATACGCAGTAAAAAGCGATGCTAGCAGAGCAGTCGAAGCAGCTGCAGGATCTGAAGTGTGGAGTTGTATTGGTGCAGCAGAAGTCTGAGCAGCTGATCCTGATGGACAACCAGTCGACAGCGGGACAGCGAAGGTGACGTTGGTTCGAGCCGGATCTGTCGATTGCTCGACTGCCACCCCAGGCGTCATGGTCGACTGAAGAACCTGGACCTCAGGCGCTTTCTCGCCCAGTTCCTTGTCTTTCCTCCTCCTCCCCTCAGCAGTACTTCTTCTTCATCATCCGGGAGCACAACAACGTCCCGTGGAACTACAATAAACAGAGAAAGTCGTATGGATAGCTGACAAACAATCTAGTCGTCCAAATAAATTCGAATCGGGCAGACTTACTGGCTTTGGAGGTAGCTGCGTCGTCGGTTTCCTCGTCAACCAGATTCTTATCAATGTCCATGTCAGTCGCAACTGAGGTTGGGCTGTAAAGGTTCATCACCCACTCGGTCAGAACAAAAAAGTCGGTCGGAACAAGAAAATACAGGAAGACCATTTACCCAGAAGCAACAGGAACGTCCATCTTGATTCTAGGCAAGGTCTTCTGAGCCTTCGAAGGATTGACCTTGGGCTGCTTGGCGACCTTCTCAGCCAATTCTAGAGTCGGAGACCGAGCGCGTTTTTGAGATGGAGCACTCGACGCCACAGCTTTACCGCGCCTGCCTATGGGATCATGGTGCTGCTTGGTTCGATGTTCAGAACGAGGCGGTGAGTCGGCTACTTCCTCATCGCCCGACTCATCACTCTCATCTTCATCATCGTCGGCTGGTGACTCCCACTTGCCGCTCTCCTCCACACTGTCCTCGTCCTCTTGGTCTTGCTCCAGAGCTTGTTCACCATTGGGCATTGAATACATCTCCGTGTAAATCTACAATACAAGGAGCCAACTGCAAGTCAGTCGAATCAACAAACAGTCGGAAAACACGTTTAAAAGCTCAGTTGAAATGGCCAAACCTTGTCTGGTTGGTTTCTGTCGCTGAAAGGGTTGACTCTCCTGGTGCCCCTGGGGTTGTCCTTGTTCCCGGTCACTGTTTTGGCCGCCACCTCCTCCGGATGAACCCGAGCGGTGTCACCAGCCTCGGAGTACATCCACATGGAGTGGTTGGATGCGCCGACTGAGGAACACCTCTAGTAGATCCATGCCAGTGACACCTTGGTTGATCAACTGAACCACTCTCTTGACAAGCATGCCTGTCTCCGCCTTCTCCGCGGCAGTCACTTTCAACGAAGATGGAGTTTGAACATGATCAAAAGAGAAAGGAGGAAGTCCAGTCGACTGGCCTGGCGTCACGATGTCCTGGCAGTAGAACCAGGTCGACTGCCAGCCCCTGACCGACTCCGGAAGAGTCATCGAGGGAAAATAACTTCTTTTCCTCTTCTGAATACCCAGACCCCCACACATCTGGATAACATGGGTTTTCTCGTCGTTCGAGTTCGCTCTCTTCACTGTTTGGGAGCGGATGGCAAAGATGTGCTTGAAAAGACCCCAGTGCGGTCGACACCCCAGTAAATTCTCGCACATGGATACGAACGCGGCAAGATACGTGATGGTGTTGGGAGTAAAATGATGGAGTTCGGCCCCAAAGAAATTCAAGAAACCCTGAAAGAAGGGGTGTGGAGGGAGCGAGAAGCCGCGGTCGACATGGGTGGCGAGCAGAACGCACTCACCCGATCGCGGCTGTGGTTCCGTTTCCCCCTCCGGGAGCCGCGGAGACTCGTGGACGATCAGCCCTAACTCGGCCATATCATCCAAGTCCTCCCGTCGAAGCAAAGATCGGATCCAATCTCCCTGGATCCAACCCGACGGCAGCCCTGAGCGCGATGAAGACCCCCGATTCGTCTTCCCGCTTTTCGCCGCCCCCGATGCCTTCTTCACGCGTTCCAACACCACCGTTCTCTCCTTTCCCATGGCGGGGGAGTGGTGACATCGAGAGTGGAGAAGCCGGATGGGGTGAAGGAGCAAGAGGAAGAAGGAGAATGGGCACGCACAGTGCGGACGCCTCGGTCTCGCCGCTTTTAAAGGCCCACTTCCGAGTGGCTGACGCGTGGGTCAGGGCGATCCTGTCAAATCCCTCAAACAGTCACGCACGGGATATGTGGCAAAAAAGGTGGCGCAGAAATCGAAACGCCCTGTCTATCCACTCCGCTTACCACGGCAAGTTCCGTCTAGCGCGCTCCTGCCAAAATTTCGAATCCCGCGAAATCCGGGATCCTCAGCAATTGATCACGCAAAAGATTTCGCATCAAAGATGACACTCGGCAGGCGACGTTACAAAAACCAATCGGTAATTCCTGAATCGATCAAGGCGACTGAAAGGAAGCCGAAAGTTCCAACACTGGCCTCCATTCAGAGATGAATTCTTGAGAAAGGCAAGAGTCAAGGCAAGATCAACTTCAACCTTCTTTTCACTCAGACCTCAATCCATTCGGGGGCTAATGATGAGGACATAGACCTGGGGTAGGGTAATAGGCCTGACCTATACGCCCTACCTAAGGTCCTTGCCCTAGAAGCAAAGAAGTTCAAGAGTAAACAAGGTGGACCCAATAAAGGCGTCGAGCGCAATCCATTCGACCTACCATTCACTCGGAGACTTCTTCTTCTTTGAGTCACTCGACTATTCAACCACTCGACCATGTAAAAGACCACTCGATGTACAAGAAGACCTAAAGCCGTTCTGCACAGCAACGGTCGGGCATTTACTCATATATTTAATGATCATTTGTAGCACTTTATTACAGACGTTACCTGTAACGCTCTCTCTTTATGAACATTGAACCCTATGCAATGGAGGGGAGCTGGGGTCCTGGCGCACTCTATATAAGCCACCCCACTCCTCTGGGACAAGGCTTCACACCCCCTGTAACTTACACGCATATAATCCAGTCGACCGCCTCCGGGCTCCGAGATGTAGGGCTGTTACTTCCTCCGAGAAGGGCCTGAACTCGTAAAACTCGCGTGTACAACTCCTCCATAGCTAGGATTTTGCCTCTACATTCCTACCCCCCATTCTACTGTCAGACTTAGAACCACGACACCGGGCGTAGCCACACTCGGTTCAACTAAAGTTGGAGAAACTGACACCTACCAGCCACCTATGTGCAAAGCACGTTAGTAGAAACAGTCTCGCATAAGCATACGCGTAATGTCGGTCCGGGCCGCTTCATCCAACAATACCGCTGAACCAAAGTATGACATGCTGGTAAGCAGTATAAATTGTATCACCCACAACTCACTTGTGTTCTACTCGTGCATATAACATCTACGCATAAAACCAGGCTCGGATGCCACTGTTGGGGAACCTAGTAATTTCAAAAAAATTCCTACGCACAAACAGGATCATGGTGATGCATAGCAACGAGAGGGGAGAGTGTTGTCTACGTACCCTCATAGACCAAAAGCGGAAGCGTTAGCACAACGCGGTTGATGTAGTCGTACGTCTTCATGATCCGCCCGGTCCAAGTACCGAACGCACGGCACCTCCGAGTTCAGCACACGTTCAGCTCGATGACGTCCCACGAACTCCGATCAAGCAGAGCTTTGAGGGAGAGTTCCGTCAGCACGACGACGTGATGATAGTGATGATCATGCTACTAACGCAGGACTTCGCCTAAGCACTGCTACGATATGATCGAGGTGGATTATGGTGGAGGGGGCACCGCACACGGCTAAAAGATCAATGATCAATTGTTGTGTATCGAAGGGGTGCCCCCCTCCCCGTATATAAAGGAGTGGAGGAGGGAGAGGGCCGGCCCTCTCTATGGCACGCCCTAGGGGAGTCCTACTCCCACCGGGAGTAGGATTCCCCTTTTCCTAGTAGAACTAGGAGCCCTTCCAAGTAGTAGGAGTAGGAGAGAAGGAAAGGGAAAAGAGAAGAGAAGGAAGGAGGGGGCGCCGCCCCTCCCCCTAGTACAATTTGGACTAAGCATTGGGGCGCGCGCAGCCTCTCCTCTCTCTTTCCCCTAAAGCCCAATAAGACCCATATACTCTCCGGCGAATTCCCCCAATTCTCCGGTACTCCGAAAAATAGCCGAATCACTCGGAACCTTTTCGATGTTAGAATATAGTCGTCCAATATATCGATCTTTACATCTTGACCATTTCGAGACTCCTCGCCATGTCCCCGATCTCATCCGGGACTCCGAACTAACTTAGGTACATCAAAACACATAAACTCATAATACAAATCGTCACCAAAACTTTAAGCGTGCGGACCCTATGGGTTCGAGAACTATGTAGACATGACCGAGGCATGTCTCCGGTCAATAACCAATAGCGGAACCTGGATGCTCATATTGGCTCCTACATATTCTACGAAGATCTTTATTGGTCAAACCGCATAACAATGTACGTTGTTCCCTTTGTCATCGGTATGTTACTTGCCCGAGATTCGATCGTCGGTATCTCAATACGTAGTTCAATCTCGTTTTCGGCAAGTCTCTTTACTCGTTCCGTAATACATCATACCGCAACTAACTTAGTATTTACAATGCTTGCAAGGCTTATAGTGATGTGCATTACCGAGTGGGCCGAGAGATACCTCTCCGACAATCAGAGTGACAAATCCTAATCTTGAAATCGCCAACCCAACAAGTACCTTCGGAGACACCTGTAGAGCACCTTTATAATCACCCAGTTACGTTGTGACGTTTGGTAGCACGCAAAGTGTTCCTCCGGTAAACGGGAGTTGCATAATCTCATACTCATAGGAACATGTATAAGTCATGAAGAAAGCAATAGCAACATACTAAATGATCAAGTGCTAAGCTAACGGAATAGGTCAAGTCAATCACATCATTCTCCTAATGATGTGATCCCGTTAATCAAATGACAACTCATGTCTATGGCTAGGAAACATAACCATCTTCGATTAACGAGCTAGACAAGTAGAGGCATACTAGTGACACTCTGTTTGTTTATGTATTCACACATGTATCATGTTTCCGGTTAATACAATTATAGCATGAATAATAAACATTTATCATGATATAAGGAAATAAATAATAACTTTATTATTGCCTCTAGGGCATATTTCCTTCAAGGATGTCAATCCAATGGTTGGTAGGCAGAATCGTTTGTTGACTAGTAAGTCGACACCACCTTGGATAGGCTTTTTCCTCGTGGGTCCCAAATGACAGAATCCAACTCTATCATGGCCATGCAGCCTTTCTTATGCAAATTTACAGCCCATTTGGTGTGCTAGTTGAAAATAAGTTTGTGGGTGTTGGTGGGGCCAATCACTTGGGTTCTGTAATGCACAGTGAGCTCAAGCAGCCGGCAAGAGTGATGTTATTTCCCTTGGTTGGGATTTGTTACAATATTTCTCTCTTCATTAAACAAATGGCAAGCCATTTGCCTTGTTTCAAAAAAACATGACAATCACAGCCGAATTGAAAAGGGCAACAACATCTAACTCCAGCTTACAAACTATACAAAATCACGAGGGTTAATTGTTCATCAGGTTTAGACAAAACCCAGATTGAACATCGCAATAACATCTAACTCGACCACTATTTTTGGCTGGCAAAATAAAATGGATCAGTCTGATCCCTAAAATGAACACTTATCATGGATTTGTCACGACAGATGTCCTCGTGTAAGGACTTAGTCGTGAGGCCAACACATATACGTGGTAGCTTGAAGGGGTTGAGTGGGATAAGAGACACGAGGTTTTTTACCCAAGTTCGGCCCCTCTCGGTGGAGGTAAAAGCATACATCCTGCTTCATTGATATTGATGATGATGACGATCTCGGTTACAAGGGCGATGTTTCACTACCTCTATCTCGAGAGCATCTACTTTGATCTTGTCTAGACTTGTCTGTCTGTCTCAAACTTGTCCCTCTTAGGGTGCCCTGTCCCTCCTTATATAAGTTGGAGGGAGGGTTACATGTGGAGTCCTTTAGGACTAGGACTAATCTATTACAAGTAGAGTCCTAGTCTTGCTTCCCTTGTAAGGGAAATATTCCTGATGCCTTTCCTCTTAAGCCAGCCTCCCATAACATGAGCCGGCCGTCTGGGCCTGGGCCTTGTCATCCATCTGACCCGCCATCAGGGTCATCAGTGAATCACCAAACCAGTGAGTCGCCAGTCTTCAGGCGGGTTACCAATGAACCGCCAAGTCTCGGTTGGGTCATACCGCGGGGTATATCCCCAACATTAGCCCTTAGTTTAATTTGGATTTATCCATGTTAAATTGATTCTGTGTCGGGGGTTGGGTGCGACATATGCCAAAGGATGGCTTATCATGGTGGGAGGGAGTAGAACGTCGCCGGTGCCTAGAAGCGGGATGAGACGTAGACACGAACTCTGGCGTACTTTACCCAGGTTCGGGGCTCTCCTAGGAGATAACACCCCTAGTCCTGCTCTACGGGGTCTCCGCATGGTCACTAAGGCACAAGTGGTACAATGGTGCTCCTCGAGCTGTTTGCTAGAGGTGGAAGAAGGCAGGCACACTCTCTTCTCCTCTAGGTATGGGTCTAGTTCTAACCGGTTGGAACCCTTTGCATGGGTGCCCTGGGGGTTTATATAGGCCTACCCCTCCCAGGGGTACATTGGTTATCTACCGGGTGTAGGACCCGGCTGTCAGTGTCTCCGGTCGCCGGCTCCTCCGCCAGCTGCTGGGGCCCGCCGCCGGGTGGGCCCCGCCGACTGGTCTGGTACGGAGCCGACAAGCCGCTCCCGCCGCTCGCAGGTCTTGCCGGCTGCTGATCACTGTAGCAGTGGTGCTAATGACACAGGCTTGGTCGGGGAGCGTGGCTACAGTCCCGCCGCCTGGTGGGCAATTACTGTAGCCACACCGCGTCCCATTTGGTTGATGGTGCACGGGGCCCAAGGGAGGGATAAGCCGCCTGCTGGAAGCCGACTTCCCTTAGGTCTGGCTGCCCTGACTTCTTCCATCTTCAGGGCTCTCACTGCCTGGTAGGGCCCACCACCTGCAAACCGTACCGACAGGCCGTCGTGGGAACAGGGCTCCGCCTGTCAGGGGTGACGTTTTGGGGGGAGAGGCAACAGTGCCACGTCGTGCAGAGATGTCCGCCTGTACGGGGCATTATGGCCATGCCCGACCCTGGATTCAGGGGCATGGCTATGTTGTAGCCATGCCTGGTCTTGTCTCTTTGATGAGGGCGCAGACTTTGAGGGCGCCACGGGCCGACTGCTAGGGGCCGGCTGTCGGGGGACTAATCCACGAGCACCTATGGGACCGGCGGACCGAGTCCCTTTCGGTTCGGCGGGGGCGAGGGTCGCACGAAGAGCGGATCGAGGCGAAGCACACGAGCAGTTTACCCAGGTTCGGGCCGCATGGATGCGTAAAACCCTACTCCTGGTTTGTGGTTTGTATTGAGTTCTTGCTCGGGAGCGCGGGTGCTACAGTACACCCCAGCAGCTAACGAGACCGAGCGTGAGTGTTCTCTTCCTCCCCCCTCTACGTTGCGCATGGGCCTCCTTTTATATGCTCAAGGGGTCACCGACAGGAGGCAACGTAGACAAGGGTAAAATGGAAAGGAGTTGCGGTTGGTACAGCTACCTGCTACAGTGTATCCTTACCTAACCCTGACGGCAGGGGACAAGGGCATTAAATGCCCGTCTGCGTCGCCTAAATAGTGCAAAAGGGACCGTCAGGGACGCCACCGCTCGCCACGATGGCAATCTTGTCAGCGCCGCTTGCCACCGCGCACCGCTGGCTGCACAGCCTCCCGCCACGTACGCCTGGAAGGGTCCCAGAGCGACACGTTGGTGGATGTGCTGGAGCGCGGACACAGAGTGGTGGCTTGCCGCGGCAAGCGCCTTGCCGCGGTCGTTGTCTTGTCGCGTCCGAGAGCTTGTCGCTCACCGAGCCTTGCCGGGACGCGTGGCGCGTCGCGGCAAGTTCCTTGAGATGCCTTGGTTGGCCTTCCCGGCAAGCTCCTCTTGCCGGGGTCTTGTCTCCTTGGCTTGGATACTTTGTCCTTGAATGGCTCCAAAGGAACCACGGAGGACCTTGGCGGTCACCCGGCAAGCCTTGCCGCGCGATGCTGCGACTGCCCGTGCACAAGTTCGGGATACTAGGGTACCCTACTCTAGTACACCGACAGGAGCCCCCGGGCCTGGGCCATACATGGTGCCGAGCGCTATTGGGCCAGGCCCAAAACAGGGCACGGGCACGCGCGGCCTGGGTTACGCCGTATCTCTCCCCGTATCCACCGCGCCCTCCCCGAACGGCACGCGTTGAATGCGGCGTCGTGGGATAGATCGTGGGTGCTTTCTTTATTCGGAAAGGCGGAACGTCCGCCCCCTCCCTCTTTATAAGCATGGGAAACAGGGGTAGTTCGCCCATTCGCCGGTTGCTACTCCAATCTCGGAAACCTCCGCCGCTCCCTCGTCTTCCCAAAGCTGAAAGAGAGCAGCGCCCCGCCCCCATCGCCACCAGCACCACCAACGCCGTCGACCTCCTCCACCACTTCCGCCATGGCTCCGAGAGCCGACAAAGGGAAGGTTGTGAAGTCGACCGAGGCGCAGCGGCTTGCGGCGCTGCAAAAGGAGCGGGCAATCTTCCCCCCCAAGCTCGCCGCGAGGGAGCTGAGGGAGAATTACTACCTCTTCTAGTCGACGGAGACGCGAGCGCATCCGCGCACGAAGGTACTTCCAGCCACCGCTTGGGAAATGGCTCCAAACGGATATCCTTTCTTCGCCTTGTTGTTCCGCCGCCGGTTTTTCTTTGCCGGGGCAGCATCCTCGCTGTCAGATCCTCCTGCTCCTGTATTCTCTCCGGGGAGTTTCCTCCCTTCCTCAGCACGTGCACACTTGTCGGCCAGGGCATACAGCTCACTAACGTCTCTGATCTTGCACATCGCCATCTCCTCCCGCATCCTGCGGTTACGCACGTTCTGATGGAACGCGCTGATGACCGTGGCAGGGTGGACATCTGGGATGTTGTGCTGTACACGGCTGAATCTCTGAATGTACTTGCGCAGGGGCTCTCCTTCCTTCTGGGCGAGCAGATGAAGGTCACTCTCTTGGCCATGAGGTTTGTGGCCGCCTGTAAAGGCGCCGACAAACTGATGGCATAGGTATTCCCAGGAGGATATGGAGTTGTCCGGAAAGTGCATGAGCCAGGACCTGACGTTGGGCTTGAGCACCAGTGGGAAGTAGTTGGCAAGGATCTTGTCGTCCCGCCCCCCGGCAGCCTGCACCGCGATGGTGTACATGCTGAAGAACTCCGTCGGATGCGACTTGCCGTCGTACTTCTCTGGTACGTCTGGCTTGAAATTCTTTGTGCTGGGCCACTGGACTTGCCGCAGCTCACGAGTAAACGCAGGGCAACCTACCGCGTACGGCAAGTCGCCTGGTTCCCCTGGCGCATGCATGTCGACAGAGGGCCCAGCGCGCTGGTCCGATTGACGTCGCGCTTCTCTTCGGCGCTCGATGCGAGTACGAGCGTCTTCTTGCTGTCGTTCGTGAAGAACTTGGCGCTGATCGCGACGAGCTCGTGGATCTGATGACGCGGTGGAGTCACTGTCGAGGTGGATCCGGCGAGTCGGCGATCTTGGCCTTCGGGGCGGAGAGTGCACAGTGGTTGCACCCCCGCTGGTCTTGTCGCCACCGGCTCGTGCCTGGCTGTGACACTCCAAAAATTTTAATTGGTTTTCATCAAAAACTTTGTTGGATTTTTTTAAAAGAGGGCATTTAAAATTTCTTTTCCAGAAATCCTTCCTCTTAAAAACTTCCTTTTCTTTGGCAAGGATTTTATTTTTCTTCAAACTATAGTGTTTGATCTTTTGAAACTTCTTCTCTGTTGGTTCCCTCTCAAATTATTTTGGGAGTTTAATCTTTTTCTTTTAAAAAGAAACTCTATGAAAATTTGGGATTTTCATATCTTGGAAACCACCCATGACTTTGTATTTTTCCCATGTGGTAAAACCCCTCCAAAACCTCCCCTCCTCCTTGTAATCAACCTAAGTTCTCTGTCCCAACTAATCCAAGCAAGTTTTGGATTTTATTCTAATTATTTTTCCCCTCAAATCATTTCTGCAAATTATTTGGAGCCTGAGAGATTTTCAAAGCAAGTACCCTTTTGCATTTGAGTTTTGACCTCAAACCAACTCTCCTGGATAGTCCTTTGTACCCACAACCCAGAACCATCTTGATCCACTCCTCCTCTTTTCAAATTTTTCAAATTTCAGTCTCTGCAAGTTTGGACCAGATTTGCCAAATTTGGTGAAATTCATATCCACACTTCTCCAAAAATTCCACCAAAATTCAGGCAGCCTACTGGAGCAATGAGTAGCCACTCCACCAAAAATCAGCTCAAGGAAAAATCCCCAGAGGCCAAATTCATTCTGTAGAACACCTTGCATGCACTGTTGCTGTTCATATTCAGGAATATTCAGATTCAGTGTCGTTTTCGTTCGTCAGTTTCAATCACGCGTAGACAGTGCCCTTGGCACGTTCCTCGCCGCCTCTTCCTCCTGTCTGGAGCACCACACGCGCGCTTGGCGCCTTCCCGGCGTCGGCGGTGCCCTGGCCCGCCTGCGCCGGCGTGTCTTGCTGCGGCCGAACCACCGTAGCGACCGACAGGAAGCAGAACGGCGGCTCAACGCCGTTTGGCGCCGCCCAACGCTCCCTGGCTCTCCGCGTGGCCTCATGCACGCCAGCGCACCCCCGCTGCACCGTCGCCGTGGCCCGACAGCACTGGACGCGCTCTCTGCCGCCAACGGACCCGCGCCGTCCCGTTCCGACCAAAGCCTGCCCTAAGTTTCTAATCCAAGTCCGGTTAGCGTCTGAATGGAACCAGTAGACCTCCACGATGACGCCCAACTCCCTAATCTCCCCCGACCAAGCACTGCGCCACCGTAACCATCGCCGGAGATCCACGTTCACGGCCACCGCCTCGGATCGCCTATAAAAGGAGACCCGAGCTCGCCCTCGAGCACGCACAACCACTGCACCCCACAAACACCCCGCTAGGCCACTGGAGGAGCCTCGAGGAGGTCTCCTCCCCCGACTCCGGCCGCCTCGGCCTCCGTCTTGATTCACTTCGGTGAGAACTCCTCCGCCACCCTACTCTCGCCCGTAACCTCGTACCACCTCCAGAGGTCTAACCCCCTCCCCAATTTGATCTTCACAGCTCTCTCCGACGAGGTCCATAACCACCCGAACCGCCGTCCGCCGGAGCAAGGCTCGCCGTCGACGTGGTACTCGCCGACCGCCACCACCACCACCAACCGACGCGGAAGGGCGCCCTGAACACGGAGGTACTCTCCGATCTCCCTGCCTCGCCGTGGATCGCCGCCGGCGACCACCGCGGCTCCCGGGCGCCGACGAGCTTCGTCCCCCGTTTGAAAGTTTAAACCTGACAAGTGGGACCCGCCCGTCAGCCTCTCAGATCTTTTTAAACGAATCGTTTTCTAAAAACGCCTTCGGGCAAAATACGCTTTCCCCTCTGGGCTGGCGTATTCAAGACTGGAACGTTTTCTGTTTTTATAAGCTAGCCCCTGGAAACTTTCTGTTTCATTACAGATGAGTCCCTGGACCAAAAACCTTTATAACTTCTAAACAGAATAGTATTTTTGATTGATTCCTTTTCTGTCCTCTTTAAAATTCTGTCTAGTTTTTTATCAGATTTATTTGAAAAATATTTGGAATACTTTTGTGCACCTCGTGGTATTTACGATAGCGCATATATTTTCTTTATACCGTAGATACCGAAGGAGGTGACGGAACCGCAAACTTCACCGAGCTAGGCTCCGACTACTCCGAACCAGGCAAGCATGTTTGAACTTTTGATATGATGAGTGTCTTGGCATGTTTTGCATTTAGTTAGTCTCATGGCATGTTGTTGAGCATACCGATGAACGTTATTTCCATGCATTGTTGAGGTAAGTGAGTTCGATGATCCATAAGTGGATGGATGTGAGTATGAATGGCCATGTGTTGGCATGAGGATGGGTAAGATGGCAGTGTTGTAGCATGCCAGTCTTATGCCAGACTATATGACTTCAGTGTCAACCCGTATCATTCTAGTTCCTTCCATTCTTCCTTCCCTGTACTACCACATGTTTTCCGCAAGGAATATGGCGTAGTAAGTTGTAAACCGCTTACCTGGTACACACCAAAAAGGAGAGGCCGTGATGATGGTTCCATGGCCCTGGATTAAAGCCAGTCATCCGGTCAGGGGGCATGGGTGTTTCCGGTTGGGACCGAGAGGGGGGCACCCCTTAGAGCGCGCGTATATAAATTTGATCCCATGCTATTCGAGATTGTGATATCCCCGTCTCAAAAGTTTTTCTTGGACGATGTCTAGGATGATTCCTAGCATCGAGAGGTAGGATGGGTGTGTACTGGTTAGCTGTGTTTTCTTCCGAAATACCGTAAACGGAACTAGTCCTTCGTGACTACGGAAATCCGTTGGCTGTGGGAAATTTTTGTACAAACTCTGCAGAGTCATATATTCCTTGAATCATCTATTCCATGTCCAAGTTCAGTATTATCTTATCCTGACAAGTGCCAGTTTGATGACAGAGACTCCCATGAATCGCATGAGTGCTAAGTCCGGTTAAATGATTATTCCTGTGGATGGACTAACCCGTTTATTTTCATGAATTGAATGTTTATTATGAGTATTATTTACTTGTGAATAAAAGCCCTTTCTGCGATGTCGCTCAGACGTCCGACTGTGGCATTGTTATATTTTACTTTCAATAAAAGCCCTTTCTGTGATGTCGCTCAGACGCCCGACTGTGGCATTTCTTTTAAAGCCCTTTATGCGGCGTCGCTCAGACGCCCGACTGTGGCATTTCTTTTAAAGCCCTTTATGTGGCGTCGCTCAAACGCCCGACTGTGGCATTTCTTTTAAAGCCCTTTATGTGGCGTCGCTCAGACGCCCGACTGTGGCATTTCTTTTAAACCCCTTTATGTGGTGTCGCCTAGACGCCCGACTGCGGCGTGATTTATTTATTTATATTCCTATCGAGGTGTCGCTTCCGACCCTGATTGGGTTTACAGTTATTTTGTTGGGTTTTCGAGCGGACTACCGCCGACTCCCTTTTTACCTGTCTTGTTTTTACGAATTAATGTGCCACTGTTAAAAGTTAAACATGACGCATCCATGCATGCATTTGTTATATCTTACGTACGAACTGTCTTGTGAGTACTTTCAAAGTACTCACCTGGCTTGTTGATTTGGCCAGATGCTGACGAAGGTGATCTCATGGATGAAGATTTTGATAGCGAGTCCGACGCCTAGAGGAATCCCAGTCAGTCTCGTACGACCCTAGATTTGGTCACTGTATCATATCCGCTTCCGCTACCAAATAAATTCATCGAGCCTCACCTCGACGCTCGATGAGATGCCAGTTTTAGAGTCTTGTATCTCTCTCCCCGCTGTGTTTTTCCACCACCGCCCTATCCTCGAGTCAGTAGTATGCCTCCGCACCACTGTGTCATGTCCGCCATTATGTATAATTATTGGCGTGCTTGTAATAATTTGGTTGAGCAACCGTAGTTTGACCCTGTAATATATTTTATGCTACTGGCTTATTGTATCAAGAATTTGTCTACCGGTAAGGAGAATTTTTCTCATACTGGACTCAAAAGATTGGTTTCTCAATAAATATTTTTATTGGAAAACCGGTCGTGACAAGCTTGGTATCAGAGCCAGGCTGACTGTAGGAAGCCACTAGGAGCGATCGCTAATTGGTTATTAGCATGATTGAGCCTTTTCGTATTTTCTTGATTGTAGTCATTTTCTGTCAGTCAGCATAAATTTATGATCTGACCATGCAGAATTTTTGCCTACTTTTGTAGATGGCCGACAACAGCTGCGAGTCTCAGACCTTCGCCAACGTGCCTGATGGGTTCGTCAAGCTTCTTTCCTTCATCGTTCAGGTCGCGATGGGGCCATCTGTGCGCCCAGTCTTCACACTCTGCCAGCACCGAGTCAACGACAGTCTGACCATGCACCAGGCCGCGGTGCAGTTCAAGGGGGGGCGTGGTGAGTTACGTCGCTTCCGGTTCTTTGGAAGAGCCATGCCTACGGAGAGGCATGCTATGCAGATGGCAGCTCGCGAGGCGATAGCTCGTCTCAGGGATGTCCTCCCCGTGATGAAGACTCGTCGTTACCGTTATCTTCCATGCCATGTGCCTTACACCTGTCACTACGCATTCTCCTGCCCCAGAGGAGAACGAGACGAGGCTTTTGAGATGCTCATTGAGTATCTCCGGGCCCTGGAGGCAGCCTTCGACAACCTGGTGGACGACTTCGTGGCTGCCCGCATGGACTCAGTTCATGGCTGTGCTGCCAACAGGAGGGAGCTCCTACCCACCGCACCGCCACTGACTTTGGTCTCGTCCTCAGCATCTTATGCACCTACTCGTCGCCTGCCTTCTACCGAAGAGTTCAACCAAGTTATTGCGCCCACTCCAGCGCGCACTGCACCACCCTGCATGCCCACTCCTGTTCGTGTTGTTCCGCCCCTGGCAACCGCTCCATCTACTCAGCGCAACACTACACGTATGGAGCCTATTAGCGAGGAGGAAGTCGAGTCCCCAGCCTCGCTACGCCTCACCCTCGGCAGGGCAAAGGAGATCGTCAACATCTCCGCCTGAGTACGCTTAGCCGCCATGCAATGTACCGCTTTGTATGATATGTTTATATGTACATAGGTTGTGAGAAGTAGCTTGTTTGCGCATCATGTAGGATCTGGAGGAGTGCACTAGCCTAAATAACATGTCAGGATTATGTACGCATATCCTGAGTGATGTATTGTATAATTACCGCTCGCGTGTAAGATATGTAATGAGCAGTCCTTCTCCGTGCGCAGATCGATTTGTTTTTCTTAAGTAAGCTTGGTTATTTAATTTTTATTTACCAGCTTTATGCATTTATGGAATTGTTTTTGCGACTCTTTTCGCTTTTCTTATGGGTTTTACAAAATATATCCCCAGAGTGAAAAATGTCTCGTCCTTGGACTCGTTCCATGCCAACTCCACCAGAGGAAAATTATGATACACAACCCAGCAACAAGTTCACACAAGGACAGTCAAGCCAACAGGGCAATGAATTGGCACTTTCACAAATGTGCCACCTTTATGAGCAGAGTCAGCAACAACATCGGGAAATGATGAACCAAGTCATCAACATGGGAAATCACCATGGACAGTATCAGCAGCATTCCAAGTTATCTGAGCTACAGAAGACACGTCCCCAAACATTTTCTCATACTGACAAACCTCTTGAAGCCGAGGATTGGCTTCGAGATATGGAGAGAAAATTAATTATTGCAAAATGTTCAGATCTCGAGAAAGTACTATATGCTCCGCACTATCTCACAGGAGCAGCTGCATCATGGTGGGAGAATTTTCTGCACATGCACCCCAATGAAAATGATATAACCTGGGATGATTTCAAGGAAGGTTTCCGTGGTGCACACATTCCCAAGAGTATTATGAAAATCAAGAAGAGAGAGTTCGATGACCTCAAACAAAGGAACATGACAGTGTCAGAATACAATGGTCAATTTACTCTATTGTCCCGCTACGCCAATGAAGAACGTATGACTGAAAGCAAGAAGATGGAGAAATTCCTTGACGGTCTGGCGCCCGCGCTTAAATGCCAACTGGTCGTTCACACTTTTCCAGATTTTAAGACACTAGTGGACAAAGCTATTACTCTGGAAAATGAGAGACGTAGCTTGGAGGATTTACGCAAGCGAAAAAGAGACCAGACTACTCTTGCGCGCAACCACCGAAGCAGGACAGATTTTCAGAAAGGTGGGACACACAAACCTACGACAAACATCTCACGCCCAACCAAGAATTTCCATGCAAGGGACAAAGAGTTCACATATCGCCCAGGCGTTACTTGCTACGCTTGTGGAGAAGACGGGCACTACGCCAAACAGTGCCCCAAGCCAAGGAACTCGACCCCGAAGCCAAACAATGGTGGAAATAATTCAGCGCCCAAGCGCAACAATTTCAACCCCAACAACAACCACAGGAAGGGTCATCTAAACCACATGACCAAAGAAGAAGCACAAAACGCTCCGGATATCGTACTCGGTACGTTTCCTGTCAACACAATACCTGCAACGGTTTTGTTTGATTCTGGAGCTTCTCACTCATTCATTTCGAAAAGTTTTGCTTTGCAAAATAATTTTTCGATGTTTCCCTTGGAAAAATCCATGATCATCAAGTCCCCTGGGATTCAGCAAGTTACTCAGAGTTACTGTCAGAATGTGGTTATAGAGTTCGAAGGATTGAAATTTTACGCCAATCTTATTGTGTTGGAAAATAAAGGACTAGATGTCATCCTAGGGATGGACTGGTTAACCACCAACAAAGGTTTTATTGACTGTTTCAACCGGACCGTAATTCTCACGCACCACCACGGGAAGACAATAAAAGTATCAGCCAAGGAAAGAAAAATACCCCGGCAGCCGAGATTGAATAAGGTGGACGTTTCTGAGTTAAGCGAGGTTCCTGTGGTATGTGAATTTCCAGATGTATTTCCCGAAGAACTACCAGGCATGCCACCAGACCGAGAAATAGAATTCAGCATTGAGCTAGCTCCAGGAACCACCCCCATATACAAGAAACCATACAGAATGGCACCATCCGAGTTGATTGAGTTGAAGAAACAAATAAAGGAATTACTGGACAAGGGATACATTCGAGCCAGCTCCTCACCTTGGGGATCACCAATTTTATTTGCCAAAAAGAAGGATGGAACACTAAGATTGTGCATAGACTACCGAGCACTTAACATGGTCACAGTCAAGAACAAATACCCGATGCCACGAATAAATGATTTATTTGATCAGCTCGCTCAGGCCAAGGTATTCTCAAAGATTGACTTAAGGTCAGGATACCATCAATTAAAAGTGCGAACAGAAGATATCCCTAAAACAGCCTTCACCTCCAGATATGGACTATATGAGTTCACAGTTATGCCTTTTGGATTAACAAACGCCCCCGCATATTTTGTTCACCACATGAACAAAGTATTTATGAAGTTTATGGACCAGTTCGTTGTGGTATTTATCGATGATATTCTGATATACTCCAAAACACCAGAAGAGCACGCGGAACATCTCAGGATTGTGCTAGGAGAACTCAGGAAACATCAATTGTATGCCAAGTTCAGCAAGTGCGAATTTTGGCTAAGACAAGTAGGCTTTCTAGGTCACGTGCTGACCCAAGACGGTATCGCAGTGGACCCGGAGAAAGTCAGGGGCATACTTGACTGGAAGGCACCAGCCAGCGTAACGGACGTACGAAGTTTCTTGGGAATGGCTGGATATTACCGCAGATTTATTGAAGGATTCTCCACCCTAGCCAAGCCAATGACGCAGTTGCTCAAGAAGGACAAGAAGTTTGAATGGACAGAAGCCTGCGAAAAAAGTTTCCAAGAGTTAAAACGGAAATTAACCACAGCACCGGTATTAATTGTGCCAGACATACACAAAAACTTTGAGGTGTACTGTGACGCATCCCGAAAAGGTCTCGGGTGCGTGTTGATGCAAGAAGGCAAGGTTGTCGCATACGCTTCACGATAACTCCGCAAGCATGAGGAAAATTATCCCACTCATGACTTAGAAATGGCAGCAGTCATTCATGCACTTAAGGAATGGAGGCATTTCTTACTTGGGAATCGATGTGAAATATACACGGACCATAAAAGTCTCAAATATATTTTCACACAGCCAGAACTGAACTTACGGCAATGACGCTGGTTGGAATTGGTAAAGGATTATGATGTTGGTATCCACTATCATCCAGGGAAAGCAAATGTAGTGGCCGATGCTCTTAGTCGGAACCCCAGCTCCGACGAAAATAGTCTGCAAAGTTTGAGACCTGAATTCCAACAAGAATTTGCCAAACTCAACTTGTTAATGATCGTGGAAGGCACCATATCAAACTTGGAAATAAAGCCCGACCTTGTGGAGAGAATTAAAGAAGCTCAGCCTGGTCACCCCAGCATTGAAGGAATTAAAAGAAAGGTGAGTATGGGCAAGGCCTCGGAGTTTGTCATAGGCGATGATGGAATATTACGGTACGGGGACAGACTCTGCGTGCCAAACATAGAGGACCTCAGACAGCAAATCCTAGCTGAAGCACACACCACTCCATATTCAATCCACCCTGGAGGAACCAAAATGTATAAGGATATTCAGGAAAGATTTTGGTGGCACGGTATGAAGAGGGACATAGCCACATTTGTTGCATGTTGCGATTCTTGTCAACGCATAAAAGTTGAGCATCAAAAACTAGCCGGACTACTGCAACCAAACAAAATACCTGAGTGGAAATGGGATGAAATAGGGATGGATTTTATTGTTGGACTACCTCGGTCACGACACGGGAATGATGCCATATGGGTCATCACCGATAGATTAACCAAGGTGGCACATTTCATTCCAGTAAAGACAACCTACAACACTCAGAAGCTTGCCAGGATTTATCTCTCCCGTATAGTTTGTCTGCATGGAGTCCCGAAGACTATAATATCCGACAGAGGCACTCAATTTGTCTCGAGATTCTGGGATCATTTACAACAGGCTCTGGGAACTCAATTGGCCTTCAGTACAGCCTACCATCCCCAGACTGATGGACAGACTGAACGCGTAAACCAAATTTTAGAAGACATGCTGAGAGCATGTGTCCTCACCTATGGAACCAGTTGGGAAGAAAGTCTGCCATATGCCAAGTTCGCATACAACAACAGCTACCAGGCCAGCCTGCGAATGGCACCTTTTGAAGCCCTATACGGACGGAGGTGTCGTACCCCGCTAAATTGGTCAGAGACCGGAGACAGCCGTATCTTCGGCCCAGACATGCTCAAAGAAGCCGAGGAAAAAGTCAAGCTAATCAGGGACCGACTCAAGACCGCTCAAAGCCGACAGAAGAGTTATTACGATCAGAAACATCGTGGGGTCAATTTTGAACCCGGTGAATTTGTGTACCTATGAGTATCACCTATGAGGGGACTGCAACGGTTTAAGATTAAAGGAAAGTTAGCACCAAGATTCATTGGACCATTCTGCATAGTGGCACGAAGAGGCACTGTAGCCTACCAGCTAGACTTACCCGAAGACTTGTCCGACATTCACGACGTGTTCCACGTCTCTCAATTAAGGAAGTGCGTAAGCAAACCAGAGAAGCAAGTATCCCATGAGAACATTGACGTGCAGCCAGACCTCACTTATCGGGAACGCCTAGTAAAAATATTAGAGGAGTCTGAAAGGAGAACCCGACAGAAGACCATCAAGTTTTTCAGAGTTCAGTGGAGCAATCACACCGAAAGTGAAGCAACTTGGGAAAGAGAGGATTTTCTTCGGACAGAACATCCATACTTATTTAAGGATCAGCTGAAATCTCGGGGACGAGATTTTTCCTAAGGGGGTAGGTGTTGTGACACTCCAAAAATTTTAATTGGTTTTCATCAAAAACTTTGTTGGATTTTTTTTAAAAGAGGGCATTTAAAATTTCTTTTCCAGAAATCCTTCCTCTTAAAAACTTCCTTTTCTTTGGCAAGGATTTTATTTTTCTTCAAACTATAGTGTTTGATCTTTTGAAACTTCTTCTCTGTTGGTTCCCTCTCAAATTATTTTGGGAGTTTAATCTTTTTCTTTTAAAAAGAAACTCTATGAAAATTTGGGATTTTCATATCTTGGAAACCACCCATGGACTTTGTATTTTGCCCATGTGGTAAAACCCCTCCAAAACCTCCCCTCCTCCTTGTAATCAACCTAAGTTCTCTGTCCCAACTAATCCAAGCAAGTTTTGGATTTTATTCTAATTATTTTTCCCCTCAAATCATTTCTGCAAATTATTTGGAGCCTGAGAGATTTTCAAAGCAAGTACCCTTTTGCATTTGAGTTTTGACCTCAAACCAACTCTCCTGGATAGTCCTTTGTACCCACAACCCAGAACCATCTTGATCCACTCCTCCTCTTTTCAAATTTTTCAAATTTCAGTCTCTGCAAGTTTGGACCAGATTTGCCAAATTTGGTGAAATTCATATCCACACTTCTCCAAAAATTCCACCAAAATTCAGGCAGCCTACTGGAGCAATGAGTAGCCACTCCACCAAAAATCAGCTCAAGGAAAAATCCCCAGAGGCCAAATTCATTCTGTAGAACACCTTGCATGCACGTTGCTGTTCATATTCAGAATAATTCAGATTCAGTGTCGTTTTTCGTTCGTCAGTTCAATCACGCGTAGGACAGTGCCCTTGGCACGTTCCTCGCCGCCTCTTCCTCCTGTCTGGAGCACCACACGTGCGCTTGGCGCCTTCCCGGCGTCGGCGGCGCCCTGGCCCGCCTGCGCCGGCGTGTCTTGCGGCGGCCGACCCCCCGTAGCGACCGACAGGAAGCAGAACGGCGGCTCAACGCCGTTCGGCGCCGCCCAACGCTCCCTGGCGCTCCGCGTGGCCTCATGCACGCCAGCACACCCCGTTGCACCGTCGCCGTGGCCCGAACAGCACTGGCGCACGCTCTCTGCCGCCGAACGGACCCGCCGCCGTCCCGTTCCGACCAAAGCCTGCCCTAAGCTTCTAATCCAAGTCCGGTTAGCGCCTGAATGGAACCAGTAGACCTCCACGATGACGCCCAACTCCCTAATCTCCCCGGACCAAGCACTGCGCCACCGTAACCATCGCCGGAGATCCACATTCACGGCCACCGCCTCGGATCGCCTATAAAAGGAGACCCGAGCTCGCCCTCGAGCACGCACAACCACTGCACCCCACAAACACCCCGCCAGGCCACTAGGAGGAGCCTCGAGGAGGTCTCCTCCCCGACTCCGGCCGCCTCGTTCCGCCTCGGCCCCCGTCTTGATTCACTCCGGTGAGAACTCCTCCGCCACCCTACTCTCGCCCGTAACCTCGTACCACCTCCAGAGGTCTAACCCCCTCCCCAATTTGATCTTCACAGCTCTCTCCGACGAGGTCCACAACCACCCGAACCGCCGTCCGCCGGAGCAAGGCTCGCCGTCGACGTGGTACTCGCCGACCGCCACCACCACCACCAACCGACGCGGAAGGGCGCCCTGAACACGGAGGTACTCTCCGATCTCCCTGCCTCGCCGTGGATCGCCGCCGGCGACCACGCGGCTCTCGGGCGCCGACGAGCTTCGTCCCCCGTTTGAAAGTTTAAACCTGACGAGTGGGACCCGCCCGTCAGCCTCTCAGATCTTTTTAAACGAATCGTTTTCTGAAAACGCCTTCGGGCAAAATACGCTTTCCCCTCTGGGCTGGCGTATTCAAGACTGGAACGTTTTCTGTTTTTATAAGCTAGCCCCTGGAAACTTTCTGTTTCATTACAGATGAGTCCCTGGACAAAACCTTTATAACTTTTAAACAGAATAGTATTTTTGATTGATTCTTTTTCTGTCCTCTTTAAAATTCTGTCTAGTTTTTTATCAGATTTATTTGAAAAATATTTGGAATACTTTTTGTGCACCTCGTGGTATTTACGATAGCGCATATATTTTCTTTATACCGTAGATACCGAAGGAGGTGACGGAACCGCAAACTTCACCGAGCTAGGCTCCGACTACTCCGAACCAGGCAAGCATGTTTGAACTTTTGATATGATGAGTGTCTTGGCATGTTTTGCATTTAGTTAGTCTCATGGCATGTTGTTGAGCATACCGATGAACGTTATTTCCATGCATTGTTGAGGTAAGTGAGTTCGATGATCCATAAGTGGATGGATGTGAGTATGAATGGCCATGTGTTGGCATGAGGATGGGTAAGATGGCAGTGTTGTAGCATGCCAGTCTTATGCCAGACTATATGACTTCAGTGTCAACCCGTATCATTCCAGTTCCTTCCATTCTTCCTTCCCTGTACTACCACATGTTTTCCGCAAGGAATATGGCGTAGTAAGTTGTAAACCGCTTACCTGGTACACACCAAAAAGGAGAGGCCGTGATGATGGTTCCATGGCCCTGGATTAAAGCCAGTCATCCGGTCAGGGGGCATGGGTGTTTCCGGTTGGGACCGAGAGGGGGGCACCCCTTAGAGCGCGCGTATATAAATTTGATCCCATGCTATTCGAGATTGTGATCTCCCCGTCTCAAAAGTTTTTCTTGGACGATGTCTAGGGTGATTCCTAGCATCGAGAGGTAGGATGGGTGTGTACTGGTTAGCTGTGTTTTCTTCCGAAATACCGTAAACGGAACTAGTCCTTCGTGACTACGGAAATCCGTTGGCTGTGGGAAAAATTTTGTACAAACTCTGCAGAGTCATATATTCCTTCGAATCATCTATTCCATGTCCAAGTTCGATATTAACTCATCCTGACCAAATGTCAGTTTTGATGACAGAGACTCCGGTGAATCGCATGAGTGCTAAGTCCGGTTAAATGATTATCCCTGTGGATGGACTAACCCTTTATTTCATGGAATTGAATATTTATTTATGAGTATTTATTTACTTGTGAATAAAAGCCCTTTTTGTGATGTTGCTCAGGACGTCCGACTGTGGGCATTGTATATTTTACTTTCAATAAAAGCCCTTTCCTGTGATGTCGCTCAGATCCGACCTGTGCATTTCTTTTAAAGCCCTTTATGCGGCCGCTCAGACGCCTGTGGCATTTCTTTTAAAGCCCTTTACTGTGGCGTCGCTCAGACGCCCGACTGTGGCATTCTTTTAAAGCCCTTTATGTGGTGTCGCCTAGACGCCCGACTGCGTCGTGCTTTATTTATTTATCTTCCTATCGAGGTGTCGCTTCACACACCCGATTGGGTTTACAGTTATTTTGTTGGGTTTTCGAGCGGACTACCGCCGACCCCCTTTTTACCTGTCTTGTTTTTACGAATTAATGTGCCACTGTTAAAATTAATCATGACGCATCCATGCATGCATTTGTTATATCTTACGTCCGAACTGTCTTGCGAGTACTTTCAAAGTACTCACCTGGCTTGTTGATTTGGCCAGATGCTGACGAAGGCGATCTCATGGATGAAGATTTTGATAGCGAGTCCGACGCCTAGAGGAATCCCAGTCAGTCTCGTACGACCCTGGATTTGGTCACTGTAATCATATCCGCTTCCGCTACCAAATAAATTCATCGAGCCTCACCTCGACGCTCGATGAGATGCCAGTTTTAGAGTCTTGTATCTCTCTCCCCGCTGTGTTTTTCCACCACCGCCCTATCCTCGAGTCAGTAGTATGCCTCCACACCACTGTGTCATGTCCGCCATTATGTATAATTATTGGCGTGCTTGTAATAATTTGGTTGAGCAACCGTAGTTCGACCCTGTAATATATTTTATGCTACTGGCTTATTGTATCAAGAATTTGTCTACCGGTAAGGAGAATTTTTCTCATACTGGACTCAAAAGATTGGTTTCTCAATAAATTTTTATTGGAAAACCGGTCGTGCCTGGCTGACTTGCCGGCTGCGACGTGCTCGGCTGCCGTTGAGTGTCGCCGTTGGCGAAGCCGATGAGACTCTGAATGGTGGCCCTCCAGTCGTCGATCTTGTCTGCCGTTGGAGGGTAGTCCAGGAGCAGTTGAGCTCGCGCCAAAGCTTCTGCTGTAGTGGCGGGTGGCGGTGGCGAACGGTGCGAGGAGCGGGATATGCTCGGACTTCTAACTATGTTAGAAGGAGCAGTATCCCGTCCAGGCGACCGTGCCTCGCTCATGCCAGCATGTTGGCGTGCATGCTGGTCTTGAGCACTCCGAGATCCACTAGCTCGATCTTGGTCCAGCAAACGCATGGTACCGTGAGTACCATGACGCTACCGGTCCCGGCGCCTCCTGAGATGGGCGCGGTGCATGCACGGACGCCGAGGTCTTGGAGTGCGCTCGGTCGTTGTGGGAGCCGGCTACACCGCCGATGGGCAGCGCAGCCTTGTCCTTGGACCTGGCAGCACCGTGAGCTACCTTGTCGACGCCCGTTCTTCCGCCGGCGTCTGCCCCATCAGCTGTTTGCTCCGGCGGTGGTGGGTTCGGTGCCGACGGAGCAGCCGCCTCCGAGCCTTCTTCTTCGGCGGCATGTCGATGGAAGATGATGAAGATCTAGGCTCGTGTGAACGCCCGGATCTGGTTGCACACAACCTCGACTCCCCTACCTGGCGCGCCAAAGGATGTCGGGGGACTAATCCACGAAGCACCTATGGACCGGCGGACCGAGTCCCTTTCGAGTTCCGGCGGGGGCGAGGGTCGCACGAAGAGCGGATCGAGGCGAAGCACACGAGCAGTTTACCCAGGTTCGGGCCGCACGGATGCGTAAAACCCTACTCCTGCTTTGTGGTTTGTTTTGAGTTCTTGCTCGGGTGCGCAGAGTGCTACAGTACACCCCAGCAGCTAACGAGACCGAGCGTGAGTGTTCTCTTCCTCCTTTTTCCCCCCTCTACGTTGCGCGTGGGCCTCCTTTTATATGTTCAAGGGGTCACCGACAGGTGGCAACGTATACAAGGGTAAAAATGGAAAGGTGTTGCGGTAGGTACAGCTACCTTCTACTGTTCGTATCTATACCTAACCTGACGGCCAGGGGACAACAAAAAAAAAAAAAAAAAAAATAAAAAAATCAAAAAAAAAAAAAAAAGGCAGGGGACGGCATTAAATGCTCGTCTGCGTCGCCTAAACAGTGTAAAAGGGACCGTCAGGGACGCCACCGCTCGCCACGATGGCAATCTTGTCAGCGCCGCTTGCCACCGCGCACCGCTGGCTGCACAGCCTCCCGCCACGATGCCTGGAAGGGTCCCAGAGCGACACGTTGGTGGATGTGCTGGAGCGCGGACAGAGTGGTGGCTTGCCGCGGCAAGCGCCTTGCCGCGGTCGTTGTCTTGTCGCGTCCGGGAGCTTGTCGCTCACCGGGCCTTGCCGGGACGCGTGGCGCGTCGCGGCAAGTTCCTTGAGATGCCTTGGTTGGCCTTCCCGGCAAGCTCCTCTTGCCGGGGTCTTGTCTCCTTGGCTTGGATACTTTGTCCTTGAATGGCTCCAAAGGAACCACGGAGGACCTTGGCGGTCACCCGGCAAGCCTTGCCGCGGGATGCTGCGACTGCCCGTGCACAAGTTCGGGATACTAGGGTACCCCTACTCTAGTACACCGACACCGGCCTCTCTGGAGGCCGCTCACTAGTAGTCGTCCTGTCGTGACGCCGTCTTCTGGAACTCGGCCGCCAGAAGGCGGAGATCTATCTTGACGTCTTGAGGGGCGCAACCAGCCCCATGGTCTTGAAAGGTTCAGGGGCTCGGGTTAGGCTACCCATGGCCCATTACTCCGACAGTAGTCCCCGAAGCTGGTGAGGGACCACGGTTCGCGGAACCGGGGAGCCTCAACAGTTTCCTCCTCCAAGTGCTCTGGAGGAAATTTCATCCGACTTCTGGGGAGCCGGTTGGCAGGAGTCGGATAGGTCCAGTCGGATCCTTCTGGGATCTCGAATGCATCGGCGGGAACAAGGTGGCATGCTTGCTAAGCTTCTCTGCCCGCCACCCGTCGTGGGCGTTCCACATGGCGCCGGCCAGCCAGGTTGGTCTGCCAGCCCACGCGCGTGACGGGACGCGACCGCAGGTTGGGCCCGCCACTATCGGGCCTCGGGCCACGAGCGGATCCGCTGTGACCGAGACAGGGCGGTTGGGTTTCCCTGCGGAGTTGCTGCGCGCAGTACCCATGCGGTAAAGGCCGGAGCGTGGGGTCGCGGGCACAGTAAACCCCACGTTCCCACGCCCACCCCCTCGGCTTCGTAGCCCGTAGGCTATAAGTAGAGGGAGGAGAGGGAGCGGCGAAGCACGCGTGCCCCTCCACCCCACTCTCCCTCCCTCTTCTTCTTCTCGCCGCAGCGCCCCGAGCCCCCGCCGAAGCGCTGCCGCAGTTCGTCTCCGTCGAGCTCGTCCGTCAACCTCTCGTCCCCATGGCGCGCGCCGGAGCCTGGGACGGCTCACAGTTCATGAAGACCACATCGACTTCCTCGCCAGACGTGGCGACTGCCCAGCCAGGACTACGTGAGGGTTCGCCTCGCGCCAGAGGGGGAGATCTCGCCGCGCCGGAGGAGGGCAGAGCGGGTCGTCTTCCGCTCGCACTGCCTGCGTGGCCTCGGCCTGCCGGCGAGCGGCTTCTTCCGGCCTTCCTCGAATTCTACAACCTCCCAGCACCACCTCACCCCGAACACGGTGGTGCTGCTGTCCGCCTTCGTCTCTGTGCGAAGGCTTCCTCGGCGTCCTCCCCACCATCGAGCTCTGGGGGAGTTCTTCTACACAAGCTTGGCACCGTTGCGGGTGTGATACGTCTCCGTCGTATCTATAATTTTTGATTGTTCCATGCCAATATTATTCAACTTTCATATACTTTTTGGCAACTTTTTATATTATTTTTGGGACTAACCTATTGATCCAGTGCCCAGTGCCAGTTCCTGTCTGTTGCATGTTTTTGGTTTCGCAGAATATCCATATCAAACGGAGTCCAAATGGGATAAAAACGGAAGGAGCTCATTTTTGGAAAATATGGAAAATTTGGAAGGAAAATCAACGCGAACCAGTGCCCGAGGTGGTCACGAGGCAGGGGGCGCGCCCCCCTTAGGGCGCGCCCCTACCCTCGTGAGCCCACCATAAGGCGGTTGACGCTCTTCTTTTGCCGCAAGAAAGCTAATATTTCGGAAAAAAATCACGGCGAAGGTTTCAGGCCAATCGGAGTTACGGATCTCCATATATACACGAAACGGTGAAACAGAGCCAAAAGAGAACGCAGAAACAGAGAGAGACAGAGAGATAGATCCAATCTCGGAGGGGCTCTTGCCCCTCCCACGCCATGGGAGCCAAGGACTAGAGGGGAAACCCTTCTCGCATCTAGGGAGGAGGTCAAGGAAGAAGAAGAAGAAGGGGGTCCCTCTCCCCCTTGCTTCCGGTGGCGCCGGAGCGCTGCCGCAGCCATCATCATCACCGCCATCTTCACCAACAACTTCACCGCCATCATCACCAACTCTTCCCCCCTCTATGCAGCGGTGTAACCTCTCTCTTACCCGCTGTAATCTCTACTTAAACATGGTGCTCAACGCTATATATTATTTCCCAATGATGTATGGCTATCCTATGATGTTTGAGTAGATCTGTTTTGTCCTAATGGCTATTTGATGATCGTGATTGGTTTGAGTTGTATGTTTTATTATTGGTGCTGTCCTATGGTGCTCTCCGTGTCGCGCAAGCGTGAGGGATTCCCGCTGTAGGGTTTGCAATATGTTCATGATTTGCTTATGGTGGGTGGCGTGAGTGACAGAAGCACAGACCCGAGTAAGTAGGTTGTTTGCGTATGGGTTAAAGGGGACTTGATACTTTAATGCTATGGTTGGGTTTTACCTTAATGAATCTTTAGTAGTTGCGGATGCTTGCTAGAGTTCCAATCATAAGTGCATATGATCCAAGTAGAGAAAGTATGTTAGCTTATGCCTCTCCCTCAAATAAAATTGCAATAATGATTATCGATCTAGTTATCGATTGCCTAGGGACAAATAACTTTCTTGTTGACAAAAGCTCTCTACTAAAACTAATTTAGTTGTGTCTTTATCTAAACAGCCCCTAGCTTTTATTTTCGTGTTCTTTACTTTCTTGCAAGCTAACCCAAAAACACCTACAAAGTACTTCTAGTTTCATACTTGTTCTAGGTAAAGCGAACGTCAAGCCTGTGTAGAGTTGTATCGGTGGTCGATAGAACTTGAGGGAATATTTGTTCTAGCTTTAGCTCCTCGTTGGGTTCGACACTCTTACTTATCGAAAGAGGCTACAATTTATCCCCTATACTTGTGGGTTATCAAGACCTTTTTCTGGCGCCGTTGCCAGGGAGCAATAGCGTGGGGTGAATATTCTCTTGTGTGCTTGTTTGCTGTATCACTAAGTAATTTTTATTTGTTGTTCTTAGTTGTTTTCTATCTTTAGTTATGGATATGGAACACAAAATACCAAAAAAATTAGGTGTACTTGCTACTCATGGAGATGGGGTAACTCCTAAAACCCTCGATTCTCATTATGTGAAAGATATTAAGTACTACTTTGATAATCTTGAGAAAACCCCATTCAACTTTATAATGGGAGACACGTTGGATCAACGTGAATACTTTAGGGATTATCGCTTGACACAAAAGGGAAACTATTATGCGACCAATTTATTATGTTGCGTTGGTATGCTTGGCAACTATGCTTGAGATATGATATTACTTGTTGCTCTAGGATGAAGGCTCCACACCTTCCCTTTTCATGAAAATTTAATGTTAATGAAACCTTATCTTCTTATGCTAATGGTATATTTGATTACTATGATGTGGAACAAATAGAAGAATTTGTTGCTTTTAAGGCTGCTTATGAAATTGATTCTTTGTTTGAAAAGTATGAAGCTTTAGATGATGATGTTTATAGGCCTGAAAATCTTGCTATACTTAGATATTGCTATGAAAATTATGAATACAATTACTATATTAATGCATTTATTGAGAAGGCCTCCGCTGTCCAAGAAGAGACTAATATTTTGCAGGAAGCTATGGAAGAAGAAATTGATGAAACTGTGAGCTCATTGGATGAAAAGGGTGATGAGGAGAGCGAAGAACAAAAGGAGGAAGAGCGGATTGATCACCCGTGCCCACCTTCTAATGAGAGTAACTCTTCAACTCATACATTGTTTAATTCCCCTTCCTGCTTACCGAAGGATGATTGCTATGATGATTGTTATGATCCCATTGATTCTCTTGAAATATCCCTTTTTGATGATTCTTGCTATGCTTGTGGCCAAGATGCCAATATGAATTATGCTTATGGAGATGAACTTGCTATAGTTCCTCATGTTAAACATGAAATTGTTGCTATTGCACCCACGCATGATAGTCCTATTATCTTTTTGAATTCTCCAAACTACACTATATCGGAGAAGTTTGAACTTATTAAGGATTACATTGATAGGTTGCCTTTTACCATTGCACATGATGATTTTAATGAGTATAATATGCATGTGCTTGCTGCTCCTACTTGCAATTATTATGAGAGAGGAACTATATCTCCACCTCTCTATGTTTCCAACATGGTAAAATTGCAAGAAACTGTTTATACTATGCATTGGCCTTTACTTTGTGTGCATGAATTGTTCTTTTGTGACATGCCGATGCATAGGAAGAGAGTTAGACTTTGTTGTTGCATGATATATGTTGCTTTGTGCTCATTACTAAATGCCAAATCATTTCTAATTAAAATTGGCTTTGATATACCTTGGGATCCGGGTGGATTCACTACTTGAGCACTATATGCCTAGCTTAATGGCTTTAAAGAAAGTGCTGTCAGGGAGACAACCCGGAAGTTTTAGAGAGTCATTTATTTCTGTTGAGTGCTTTTATATAGTTTAAAAACAACAAAAATAAAGAGGGGAACCCAAAACTTTTTCAAAAAGGAAAGTGAAAGCGATAGAGACGAGCATTGTGAAAATGGGGGACGTCCTTGAACTTTGTTCACGCCCATGGGAACTTTGTGAATCTTAATTACAGAAACTTTTCAACAAAAGTAATTATCCCCTTGTACAATTCCATTGTATTATAAAAATAATGTGCCAAGGTTTGCCTTTAGGATGTTTACGATGCTTCTTGGTTTGTGCGGTGCAGGACAGAAACTTTGGCTGTAGTGCGTGAATTTTAGTTTTTTACTGGAACGTCAAATGGTTTTGATTCTTTTTGCACTGTCTTTCTGTACGAATTGTTTATTTTTCCTAATTTTGGAAGAATTTTTCAAGTATCAGAAGTATGGTGAATGTTCAGATTGCTACAGACTGTTCTGTTTTAGACAGATTCTGTTTTTGCTGCATAGTTTGCTTGTTTTGATGAAACTATCAATTTATATCAGTGGATTAAGCCATGGAAAAGTTATATTACAGTAGACACAATGAAAAAACAAAATATTAATTGGTTTGCAACAGTACTTAGGGTAGTGATTTGCTTTATTATACTAACGGATCTTACCGAGTTTTCTGTTGAAGTTTTGTGTGGATGAAGTGTTCGATGATTGAGAAGGTTTCGATGTGAGAAGAAGGAAGAGGCAAGAGCTCAAGCTTGGGGATGCCCGAGGCACCCCAAGTAAATATTCAAGGAGAATCAAGCATCTAAGCTTGGGGATGTTGGGAAGGCATCCCCTCTTTCTTCAACAAATATCAGTATGTTTTCAGATTCGTTTCGTTCATGCGATATGTGCAATCTTGGAGCATCTTTTGCATTTAGGTTTTCATTTTTCTTTTATGCACCATGCTGGTATGAGATGGTCCTTGGTTGATTTATAGAATGCTCATTGCACTTCACTTATATCTTTTGAGTATGGCTTTATAGAATGCCTCATGTGCTTCACTTATATCATTTGAAGTTTGGATTGCCTATTTCTCTTCACTTAGACAACCGCCATTTGTAGAATGCTCTTTTGCTTCACTTATACTTGTTAGAGCATGGCCATATCTTTTGTAGAAAGAATTAAACTCTCTTGCTTCACTTATATCTATTTAGAGAGAGGACAGAAATTGGTCATTCACATGGTTAGTCATAAAATCCTACATAAAACTTGTAGATCGCTGAATATGATATGTTTGATTCCTTGCAATAGTTTTGCGATATAAAGGTGGTGATATTAGAGTCATGCTAGTCGAGTAATTGTGAAATTGAGAAATACTTGTGTTGACGTTTGCAAGTCCCGTAGCATGCACGTAGGGTGAACCGTTATGTAACAAAATTGGAGCATGAGGTGTTTATTGATTGTCTTCCTTATGAGTGGCGGTCGGGGACGAGCGATGGTCTTTTCCTACCAATCTATCCCCCCAGGAGCATGCGCGTAGTACTTTGTTTCGATGACTAATAGATTTTTGCAATAAGTATGTGAATTCTTTATGACTAATGTTGAGTCCATGGATTATACGCACTCTCACCCTTCCATCATTGCTAGCATCTTTGGTACCGTGCATTGCCCTTTCTCACCTCGAGATTTGGTGCAAACTTCGCCGGTGCATCCAAACCCCGTGATACGATACGCTCTATCACACATAAACCTCCTTATATCTTCCTCAAAACATCCACCATACCTACCTATTATGGCATTTCCATAGCCATTCCGAGATATATTGCCATGCAACTTCCATCATCATCATCATATACATGACTTGAGCATTTATTGTCATATTGCTTAGCATGATCGTAAGATAGCTAGCATGATGTTTTCATGGATTGTCCGTTTTTTGATGTCATTGCTACGCTAGATCATTGCACATCCCGGTACACCGCCGGAGGCATTCATATAGAGTCATATCTTTGTTCTAGTATTGAGTTGTAATATTGAGTTGTAAGTAAATAAAAGTGTGATGATCATCATTATTAGAGCATTGCCCAAAAAAAGGGGGGGGCCAAAGAAGCCTAAATAAAAAAAGGGGGGGCAAAGAAGCCGGCAAAAAAGGGGCAATGTTACTATCCTTTTACCACACTTGTGCTTCAAAGTAGCATCATGTTCTTCATATAGAGAGTCTCTTGAGTTAACACTTTCATATACTAGTGGGAATTTTCATTATAGAACTTGGCTTGTATATTCCGATGATGGGCTTCCTCAAATGCTCGAGGTCTTCATGAGCAAGCAAGTTGGATGCACACCCACTTAGTTTCAGTTTGAGCTTTCATATACTTATAGCTCTAGTGCATCCGTTGCATGGCAATCCCTACTCACTCACATTGATATCTATTAATGGGCATCTCCATAGCCTGTTGATACGCCTAGTTGATGTGAGACTATCTTCTCCTTTTTGTCTCCTCCACCATCATATTCTATTCCACCTATAGTGCTATGTCCATGGCTCACGCTCATGTATTGCGTGAAAGTTGAAAAGGTTTGAGAACGTCAAAAGTATGAAACAATTGCTTGGCTTGTCATTGGGGTTGTGCATGATGTGAGTATTTTGTGTGGTGAAGATGGAGCATAGCCAGACTATATGATTTTGTAGGGATAACTTTCTTTGGCCTTGTTATTTTGAAAAGACATGATTGCTTTATTAGTGGGCTTGAAGTATTATTGTTTTTATGTCAAATGATAGATTATTGCTTTGAATCACTCGTGTCTTAATATTCATGCCATGATTAGACATATGATCAAGATTATGCTAGGTAGCATTCCACATCAAGAATTATCTTTTTTATCATTTACCTACTCGAGGACGAGCAGGAATTAAGCTTGGGGATGGTGATATGTCTATGTCATATCTATAATTTTTGATTGTTCCATGCCAATATTATTCAACTTTCATATACTTTTTGCTAACTTTTTATATTATTTTTGGGACTAACATATTGATCCAGTGCCCAGTGCCAGTTCTTGTCTGTTGCATGTTTTTGATTTCACAGAATATCCATATCAAACGGAGTCCAAACGGGATAAAAATGGGCGGAGATTATTTTTGGAAAATATGGAAAATTTGGAAGGAAAATCAACGTGAACCAGTGCCCAAGGTGGCCACGAGGCAGGGGGCGCGCCTGCCCCCTGGGCGCACCCCTTCCCTCGTGAGCCCACCGTAAGGCAGTTGACACTCTTCTTTTGCCGCAAGAAAGCTAATATTCGGAAAAAATCACGGCCAAGGTTTCAGGCCAAACGGAGTTACGAATCTCCATATATATACGAAACGGTTAAACAGAGCCAGAACAGAACGCAAAAACAGAGAGAAATAGAGAGATAGATCCAAATTCGGAGGGGCTCTCCCCCTCCCACGCCATGGGAGCCAAGGACCAGAGGGGAAACCCTTCTCCCATCTAGGGAGGAGGTCAAGGAAGAAGAAGAAGAAGGGGGCCCTCTCCCCCTTGCTTCCGGTGGCGCCGGAGCGCTGCCGGGGCCATCATCATCACCGCCATCTTCACCAACAACTTCACCGCCATCATCACCAACTCTTCCCCCCTCTATGCAGCGGTGTAACCTCTCTATTACCCGCTGTAATCTCTACTTAAACATGGTGCTCAACGCTATATATTATTTCCCAATGATGTATGGCTATCCTATGATGTTTGAGTAGATCTGTTTTGTCCTAATGGCTATTTGATGATCAAGATTGGTTTGAGTTGTATGTTTTATTATTGGTGCTGTCCTATGGTGCTCTCCGTGTCGCGCAAGTGTGAGGGGTTCCCGCTGTAGGGTTTGTAATATGTTCATGATTTGCTTATGGTGGGTGGCGTGAGTGATAGAAGCACAGACCCGAGTAAGTAGGTTGTTTGCGTATGGGATAAAGGGGACTTGATACTTTAATGCTATGGTTGGGTTTTACCTTAATGAATCTTTAGTAGTTGCGGATGCTTGCTAGAGTTCCAATCATAAGTGCATATGATCCAAGTAGAGAAAGTATGTTAGCTTATGCCTCTCCCTCAAATAAAATTGCAATAATGATTATCGGTCTAGTTATCGATTGCCTAGGGACAAATAACTTTCTTGTTGACAAAAGCTCTCTACTAAAACTAATTTAGTTGTGTCTTTATCTAAACAGCCCCTAGCTTTTATTTTCTGTTCTTTACTTTCTTGCAAGCTTACCCAAAAACACCTACAAAGTACTTCTAGTTTCATACTTGTTCTAGGTAAAGCGAACGTCAAGCGTGCGTAGAGTTGTATCGGTGGTCGACAGAACTTGAGGGAATATTTGTTCTAGCTTTAGCTCCTTGTTGAGTTCGACACTCTTACTTATCGAAAGAGGCTACAATTGATCCCCTATACTTGTGGGTTATCAGCGTGCCGGCTCAATGCGGTGCCTTCATCGCGGTGCGGAGGCCGGGAGGCGACAATCCATTTCCTCCCATCACGCTAATCCAGTCGGTGAAGATGTGGCAGCAGTCATACTTCTATGTGAAGAGCGTCTTCGCGGAGGGTGACTGGGTCAACCTGCCGGCCCGCCGGCAGGGAGGCGGCCCAACTGGTCATACCGGGCCAAGACGCTATCGCCTTTTGGAGCCGCCGCCATCGCGCGGCTCCGGGTGTTGGTACAGTTGGAGGGCCTGACCGGGCCCGACTTGCTATCCGCCTTCGTGGCGCGCCGGGTGCTCCCGCTCTAGGGCCGCCCTCACATGATCTGTCAGATGAGCGGGCATCGGGACCCAAGCCAGCTATGCACCAAGGAGATGCCTCATGCAGAGGTAGCTCATATGGTGAACTACCTTGCGAACTACAAACTCACGGAAGAGTAGCGGTTCGGCAAAGAGCCGTATTCTCGCGCCAACCCCCCGCCTATGGTAAATTTACTTTCCTTCTCTTTCTCTCTTTCTTTTTGCCGAGTTCCATTCGTCTAACTTGACCAGTCGGCACTCCGAACAAAGCGCCCTCCTCCGGCCGGCAACCGGCGACGCGGGGCCGGAGCGTCAATTTCTTCCTGACCGAGCAGAGAGCGGCATGGATGACCTTGACTTGGGGGCGGCGTCCTTGGAGGACGATGCTGAGGGATGGGGCGGCGCAGTGGGCGGCTCGAGGCTTGGAGCCAGCCTTGAGGACTGGCTAGATGATGATGCGGGGGAAGTCGTCCCGTGCCGCCAACCGGGGTCCGACCAGCAGGGCGCGAGCTCGTCTGCCGCGCCGGCAGCCCAAGGTGGTGCGCATAAGCCCAGGGCCGTGCCAAGCCTGTTCGGCAGCTGGCCGAAGAAGCCCAGGGGCTTGGCCGGGGCGACCAAGTGGGATGAAGCGGCCACGAAAACCAATCGCTTCCGCAAGTCGGTGAAGGAACCGCAGCTGGTTTCCGCGTAGGTACTGCCTTCCTCTCATACTTTCTCCTTTCCTGCTAATCTTGTCTGAATTTCTTCGCTTTGTTTCCCTTGATTTAGGGCCCCGCTCTCTCTTGAGAAGTCGGCCGCCGCCTCCATCGTGGGGTCGGCGAAGACTTCCACCACAACCCAGCGGATTGATCTGGCCGCCGACCTCCGGGAGGCAACAGAGCGGAACGTGATACGTCTCCAACGTATCTATAATTTTTGATTACTCCATGCTATATTATCTACTGTTTTGGACATTATTGGGCTTTATTATCCACTTTTATATTATTTTTGGGACTAACCTATTAACCGGAGGCCCTGCCCAGAATTGCCGTTTTTTGCCTATTTTAGGGTTTCGAGGAAAAGGAATATCAAACGGAGTCCAAACGGAATGAAACCTTCGGGAACGTGATTTTCTCACCGAACTTGATCCAGGTGACTTGGACCCTACGTCAAGAAATAAAGGAGGAGGCCACGTGGTAGGGGGCGCGCCTACCCCCCTAGGGTAGGATGATACAGCAAAGTAGCGTAAGTATTTCCCTCGGTTTTTGAGAACCAAGTTATCAATCCAGTAGGAGGCTACGCGCGAGTCCCTCGTACCTACACAAAACAAATAACTCCTCGCAACCAACGCGATAAGGGGTTTTCAATCCCTTCACTGTTACTTACGAGAGTGAGATCTGATAGATATGATAAGATAATATTTTTGGTACTTTTATGATAAAGATGAAATGTAAAATAAAAGCACAGTAAAAAGCAAATGAAATAACTAAGTATTGGAAGATTAATATGATGAAGATAGACCCGGGGGCCATAGGTTTCACTAGTGGCTTCTCTCAAGAGCATAAGTATTTTACGGTGGGTGAATGAATTACTGTTGAGCAACTGACAGAATTGAGCATAGTTATGAGAATATCTAGGTATGATCATGTATATAGGCATCACGTCCGAGACAAGTAGACTAACTCCTGCTTGCATCTACTACTATTACTCCACTCATCGACCGCTATCCAGCATGCATCTAGAGTATTAAGTTCATGAAAACATAGTAACGCCTTAAGCAAGATGACATGATGTAGAGGGATAAATTCATGCAATATGATAAAAAAAAACCATCTTGTTATCCTCGATGGCAACAATACAATACATGCCTTGTTGCCCCTACTGTCACTGGGAAAGGACACCACAAGATTGAACCCAAAGCTAAGCACTTCTCCCATTGAAAGAAAGATCAATCTAGTAGGCCAAACCAAACTGATAATTCGAAGAGACTTGCAAAGATAACCAATCATACATAAAAGAATTCAAAGAAGATTCAAATATTGTTCATAGATAATCTTGATCATAAACCCACAATTCATCGGTCTCAACAAACACACCGCAAAAAGAAGATTACATCGAATAGATATCCACAAGAGAGGAACACTGTATTGAGATCCAAAAAGAGAGAAGAAGCCATCTAGCTAATAACTATGGACCCGAAGGTCTGAGGTAAACTACTCACACTTCATCGGAGAGGCTATGGTGTTGATGTAGAAGCCCTCCGTGATGGATGCCCCCTCCGGCGAAGCTCCGGAATAGGCCCCATGATGGGATCTCGTGGATACAGGAAGTTACGGCGGTGGAATCAGGGTTTTGGCTCCGTATTTGATCGTTTGGGGGTACATAGGTATATATAGGAGGAAGGAGTACATCGGTGGAGCAACAGGGGGCCCACGAGGGTGGAGGGCGCGCCTAGGGGGGTAGGCGCGCCCCCTACCTCGTGGCCTCCTCCTTTATTTCTTGACGTAGGGTCCAAGTCTCCTGGATCATGTTCGGTGAGAAAATCACGTTCCCGAAGGTTTCATTCTGTTTGGACTCCGTTTGATATTCCTTTTCTTCGAAACCCTAAAATAGGCAAAAAAAAGCAATTCTGGGCTGGGCCTCCGGTTAATAGGTTAGTCCCAAAAATAATATAAAAGTGGATAATAAATCCCAATAATGTCCAAAACAGTAGATAATATAGCATGGAGCAATCAAAAATTATAGATACGTTGGAGACGTATCAAGCATCCCCAAGCTTAATTCCTGCTCGTCCTCGAGTAGGTAAATGATAACAAGATAATTTTTGATGTGAAGTGCTACTTGGCATAATTTTAATGTAATTCTTCTTAATTGTGGTATGAATATTCAGATCTGAAAGATTCAAGATAAAAGTTTAATATTTACATAAAAATAATAGTACTTCAAGCACACTAACAATGCAATCATGTCTTCTCAAAATAACATGGCCAAAGAAAGTTATCCCTACAAGATCATATAGTCTGGCTATGCTCTATCTTCACCACACAAAGTATTTAAATCATGCGCAACCCCGATGACAAGCCAAGCAATTGTTTCATACTTTTGACATTCTCAAACTTTTTCAATCTTCACGCAATACATGAGCGTGAGCCATGGATATAGCACTATATGTGGAATAGAATGGTGGTTGTGGAGAAGACAAAAAGGGAGAAGATAGTCTCACATCAACTAGGCGTATCAACGGGCTATGGAGATGCCCATCAATAGATATCAATGTGAGTGAGTAGGGATCGCCATGCAACTGATGCACTAGAGCTATAAGTATATGAAAGCTCAACAAAAGAAACTAAGTGGGTGTGCATCCAACTTGCTTGCTCATGAAGACCTAGGGCATTTTGAGGAAGCCCGTCATTGGAATATACAAGCCAAGTTCTATAATGAAAAATTCCCACCCGTATATGAAAGTGACGAAATGAGAGACTCTCTATGATGAATATCATGGGTGCTACTTTGAAGCACAAGTGTGGTAAAGGATAGTAACATTGTCCCTTCTCTCTTTTTCTCTCATTTTTTTGTTTGGGCCTTTTCCTTTTTTTATGGCCTCTTTTCTTTCCTTTTTTTATTTTTCGTCCGAAGTCTCATCCCGACTTGTGGGAGAATCATAGTCTCCATCATCCTTTCCTCACTGGGACAATGATCTAATAATGATGATCATCACACTTTTATTTTCTTACAACTCAACAATTACAACTCGATACTTAGAACAAAATATGACTCTATATGAATGCCTCCGGCGGTGTACCGGGATATGCAATGAATCAAGAGTGACATGTATGAAAGAATTATGAATGGTGGATTTGCCACAAATACGATGTCAACTACATGATCATGCTAAGCAATATGACAATGATGGAGTGTGTCATAATAAACGGAATGGTGGAAAGTTGCATGGCAATATATCTCGGAATGGCTATGGAAATGCCATAATAGGTAGGTATGTGATAACCCACAAGTATAGGGGATCGCAACAGTTTTCGAGGGTAGAGTATTCAACCCAAATTTATTGATTCGACACAAGGGGAGCCAAAGAATATTCTCAAGTATTAGCAGCTGAGTTGTCAATTCAACCACACCTGGAAACTTAGTATCTGCAGCAAAGTATTTAGTAGCAAAGTAATATGATAGTAGTGGTAACGGTAGAAAAAGGTAACAGTAGCTAAAGTAATGTTTTTGGTATTTTGTAGTGATGATAGCAATAGCAACGGAAAAGTAAATAAGCAAAGAACAATATATGTGAGGGAGTCCTGGATTAGGGGGTCTCTGGACAGCCTGACTATATCCTTTGGCTGGACTGTTGAACTATGAAGATACGAGATTGAAGACTTCGTCCCGTGTCTGAATGGGACTCTACTTGGCGTGGAAGGCAAGCTAGGCAATACGGATATGTATATCTCCTCCTTTTTAACCGACCTTGTGTAACCCTAGCCCCTTCCGGTGTCTATATAAACCGGAGGGTTTTAGTCCGTAGGACAACATACAATCATACCATAGGCTAGCTTCTAGGGTTTAGCCTCTCTGATCTCGTGGTAGATCAACTCTTGTACTACTCATATTATCAAGAATAAATCAAGCAGGACGTAGGGTTTTACCTCCATCAAGAGGGCTCGAACCTGGGTAAAACATCATGTCCCCTGCCTCCGGTTACCATCCACCTTAGACGCACAGTTCAGGACCCCCTACCCGAGATCCGCCGGTTTTGACAACGACATTGGTGGTTTCATTGAGAGTTCCTCTATGTCGTCATCATTAGGCTTGATGGCTCCTTCAATCATCAATACTGATGCAGTTCAGGGTGAGACTTTTCTCCCCGGACAGATCTTTGTGTTCGGCGGCTTCGCACTGCGGGCCAACTCGCTTGGCCATCTGGAGCAGATCGAGAGTTACGCCCTGGCCACCAGGTCAAGTTTGGAAGCCTAAACTACACGGCCGATATCCGTGGAGACTTGATCTTCGACGGATTCGAGCCCCTGCCTAGTGCGCCACACGGTCACGATGAGCATGATTTAGCTCTGCCATCGGACAGTGTTCAGGAGATCGCGCCAGCGACCGCTCCGACCCTCAATTCGGACCCAGTTGCGCCATCCATGGACGGGTGGATAGACCCTGCCACGGAGGTCGCACTCTCATCGGTGATCAAGCCGAGTATCGACCTTACCCTTCACGGGAGCCACGATGCCGAACTATCGGATTCTTCCCCGGCCACGGACTCCGAACCGCCTGTGCCCGTGCCTATCGAATCCGACTGGGCGCCGATCATGGAGTTTACCTCCGCGGATATTTTTCACCACTCGCCCTTCGGTGACATACTGAACTCATTAAGGTCTCTCTCCTTGTCAGGAGAGTCCTGGCCGAACTAGATCCGGCAGGATTGGGAAGCGGATGACGAAGAAATTCGCCACCCACCCACCACGCACTTGGTTGCCACTGTCGATGATTTGACCGACATGCTCGACTTCGACTCCGAAGACATCAACGGCATGGACGGCAATGCAGGAGGTGAACAAGAACCATTGCCCACAGGGCACTGGACAGACACCTCGTCACATGACATATATATGGTGGACACACCCAAAGAAGGCAATGGCGATGGGACAGCGGAGGATGACCCCTCTAAGAAGCAACCCAAGCGCCGATGTCCGTGGCGCCGCTCTAAGTCTCACCAAAGCAAAAGCGGTGACACCGACCCAGGAGATAATAGCACTCCGAACAGTGCCGAAGACGACAACAATCCCCTCCAACAAGATTTTAGGCAGGAGGATGGAGAAGCCAGCTGAGGGAGTCCTGGATTAGGGGGTCTCTGGACAGCCGGACTATCTCTATTGGCCGGACTGTTAGACTATGAAGATACAAGATTGAAGACTTCGTCTCGTGTCCGGATGGGACTCTACTTGGCGTGGAAGGCACGCTAGGCAATACGGATATGGATATCTCCTCCTTTGTAACCGACCTTGTGTAACCCTAACCCTCTCCGGTGTCTATATAAACCGAAGAGGTTTTAGTCCGTAGGACAACAATCACAACATACAATCATACCATAGGCTAGCTTCTAGGGTTTAGCCTCTCTGATCTCGTGGTAGATCTACTCTTGTACTACCCATATCATCAATATTAGTCAAGCAGGACGTAGGGTTTTACCTCCATCAAGAGGGCCCGAACCTGGGTAAAACATCATATCCCCTGCCTCCTGTTACCATCCGGCCTAGACCCACAGTTCGGGACCCCCTACCCGAGATCCGCCAGTTTTGACACCGACATTGGTGCTTTCATTGAGAGTTCCTCTGTGTCGTCGCCGTTAGGCTTGATGGCTCCTACTATCATCGATAGCGATGCGGTCCAGGGTGAGACTTTTCTCCCCGGACAGATCTTCGTATTCGGCGGATTTGCATTGCGGGCTAATTCGCTTGGCCATCTGGAGCAGATTGAAAGCTACGCCCCTGGCCGTCAGGTCAGATTTGGAAGTTTGAACTACACGGCTGACATCCGCGGAGACTTGATCTTCGACGGATTCGAGCCATAGCCGGGCGCGCCGCACTGTCACGATGGGTATGACCTAGCTCTGCCACCGAGCAGTACCCCAGAGGTCGCGCCCTCATCAGCTTCGACCCCTAGCTCGGAGCCAACTGCGCCAATCGAGGACGGGTGGTTAGCACCGCCTCAGGGGCTACAGTCTCAACGGCGATCGAGCCGAACACCAGCCTAACCCTCTGCGCAGCCTGTGACTCCAAGGTGCCGGACTCTTTTCCGGACTCCGAACCATCCGCGCCCCTGCCAATCGAATCCGATTGGGCGTCGATC
>NC_053023.1:42638811-42883952 GCF_003073215.2 Triticum urartu | reverse complement strand
TTCTGAGCACGGTTAAGATTGAGGGAGGGTGTTAGACTCTGTATATACTGGGCCCCACTTGTAATTATGTTGTACATCACTATATAATGGAAAGGTCACCCCATGTTTGGAGGTGTGCCACAAACCCTAAAACCCTTGTCTAATAGTACGTACACCAGAATCACTACCGGACTCACGGTCTATGCCTACGGCCAGGGGCCGTCGGCATAGGTCCTTTGCCGTCGGCATAGATCTATGCCTACGGTTGCCGTCGACATAGACCCGTCGACGTAGATATCGTCAGCGTAGTCTTGTCAGACCGTCGGCATAGTATAGCCGTCAGCATAGGGACCTATGCCGACGGCCGGGGTTAGCCGTCGGCATAGTTTAGCCATTGGCAGTGTTTTTCCGTTTGACGGCAACGGACGGCGCCGTCAAAAGCGCTGACGAGTCATGGGACGCCATGTGGCAGAGGTACGCTGACGGCTTGGCCGTCGGCATAGGTAGAAATCTATGCCGATGGCCTAGCCGTCGGCGTACCTCTGCCACGTGGCGTCCCGTGGTGCTCCTGGTGGCAGTGCTATGCCTACAGCAAAGCCGTAGGCATAGTCCTGCCACGTGTCTTTCCCTGGTTTCTCCTGGCGGCAGGGCTATGCCTATGGCAAAGCCGTCGGCATAGATGAAAATCTATGCCGATGGCATTGCCGTAGGCATAGATCTGCCACATGGCAAGCCCTGGTAACTCCCCGGCTTATATATGCCGACGGCTTTGCCGTAGGCATAGTTTTTTTTTATTTTTTTTGTTATTTTCCCTGTTTTTTCTTTTTCAATTCATTTGACAGCATTTCAAAGCAGAATAATATGGAATTATGCAGAAATATGACAGCTCATCATCTAAACATACTCAAGTTCATCATCATCATCTAAACATAGTCAAGTTCATCATCATCATCTAAATATCATCACCGGTGGAAGTTCATGAACATAAAAGTAGTGCAAGACATGGAACATCATAAAAGTAGCAACATGAAAGGCATGGCACGACGGCCACATGCACGGAATCATCATCGACATCAAGCAAGACCACCTCCGCCAAAACCACCACCAAGACCACCTCCACCAAAACCACCACCACCAAGACCACCTCTGCCAAAACCGCCACCGCGACCACCATCACTCTGCCAGATCGGAGTGACTGGGGTCGATGGAGCAGTAGTCGAGCCACCGGTCCCCTACATGTTTCAGAAAAGATTCTAACGATAAATATGATATGATAGTGTTGAATGAACGAGAACTAGTTTGCCAGTAGTTAGGCAAATGTACTAACCGGACCATCACTGCCTAGTGCCACCCATTCATCGAACGTGGGCACGTGTGGGGGTTCTCCCGCAGGTGGTGGTGGGGGTCCCATTTGTGGTGGATCCGTGCGGTTACTCCAAGACGCCAACATAGCCTGGATGTTAGTTAAACAAGCAAACTAGAAGGTCAAAAGGAATGAAAGTGCAAAAATTTAGCTTGGTTTTAAGAGGGCAAAACTAACCGCCATCATCTGACGGTTGTAATCATCATTTGCCTTCACTCGTTGCAAGTGAAGGAAATATGCCCTAGAGGCAATAATAAAGTTATTATTTATTTCCTTATTTCATGATAAATGTTTATTATTCATGCTAGAATTGTATTAACCGGAAATATAATACATGTGTGAATACATAGACAAACAGAGTGTCACTAGCATGCCTCTACTTGACTAGCTCGTTAATCAAAGATGGTTATGTTTCCTAACCATAGACAAAGAGTTGTTATTTGATTAACGAGGTCACATCATTAGTTGAATGATCTGATTGACATGACCCATTCCATTAGCTTAGCACCCGATCGTTTAGTATGTTGCTATTGCTTCCTTCATGACTTATACATGTTCCTATGACTATGAGATTATGCAACTCCCGTTTGCCGGAGGAACACTTTGGGTGCTACCAAACGTCACAACGTAACTGGGTGATTATAAAGGAGCATTACAGGTGTCTCCAAAGGTAGATGTTGGGTTGCGTATTTCGAGATTAGGATTTGTCACTCCGATTGTCGGAGAAGTATCTCTGGGCCCTCTCGGTAATGCACATCACATAAGCCTTGCAAGCATTGCAACTAATGAGTTAGTTGCGAGATGATGTATTACGGAACGAGTAAAGAGACTTGCCGTTAACGAGATTGAACTAGGTATTGGATACCGACGATCGAATCTCGGGCAAGTAACATACCGATGACAAAGGGAACAACGTATGTTGTTATGCGGTCTGACCGATAAAGATCTTCGTAGAATATGTAGGAGCCAATATGGGCATCCAGGTCCCGCTATTGGTTATTGACCGGAGACGTGTCTCGGTCATGTCTACATTGTTCTCGAACCGTAGGGTCCGCACGCTTAATGTTACGATGACAGTTATTATGATTTTATGCATTTTGATGTATCGAAGGTTGTTCGGAGTCCCGGATGTGATCACGGACATGACGAGGAGTCTCGAAATGGTTGAGACATAAAGATTGATATATTGGAAGCCTATGTTTGGACATCGGAAGTGTTCCGGGTGAAATCAGGATTTTACCGGAGTACCGGGAGGTTACCGGAACCCCCCGGGAATCATATGGGCCTTATTGGGCCTTAGTGGAAAGGTGAAAGGGCTGCCCATAAGGGCTGCGCGCCTCCCCCCCCTCCCCTAGTCCTATTAGGACTAGGAGAGGTGGCCGGCCACCCCTCTCCCTCTTTCCCCCTTGGGAATCCTAGTTGGAATAGGATTGGGGGGGGAGTCCTACTCCCGGTAGGAGTAGGACTCCTCCTGCGCCCTCCTCCTGGCCGGCGCACCTCTCCCCCTTGGCTCCTTTATATACGGAGGAAGGGGGCACCTCTAGACACACAAGTTGATCATTGAGATCATTCCTTAGCCGTGTGCGGTGCCCCCTGCCACCATATTCCACCTCGATCATATCGTTGTAGTGCTTAGGCGAAGCCCTGCGTCGGTAATACATCAAGATCGTCACCACGCCGTCGTGCTGACGGAACTCCTCCCCGAAGCTTTGCTAGATCGGAGCTCGGGGATCGTCATCGAGCTGTACGTGTGCTAAGAACTCGGAGGTGCCGTAGTAACGGTGCTTGGATCGGTCGGATCGGGAAGAAGACGTACGACTACTTCCTCTACGTTGTGTCAACGCTTCCATTGCGATCTACAAAGGGTACGTAGATCATACTCTCCCCTCGTTGCTATGCATCACCATGATCTTGCGTGTGCATAGGAAAGTTTTTGAAATTACTACGAAACCCAACAGGTTCGACCCCAAAAAGGGTCTGAGATATACGCCTTCTGTTGGTTTAGTTGAAGTTAAACCATCAACCATCTATGCCGGAGCTGATCTCTTTATCGCCGCTACCTAGGCCACACAAGTATATTATCTGCCTTACCCATGCCAGAAAGAGTACCTAAAGGGTTGGGAAGTTGTGTTCAAGGTGTCGCCGCATGGTAAGCTACCGGACCCGAACGATGATGATTACTACAACATAAACCCCATGACATACGAGGGAGTGTTCTATCAAGAGGAACATGATGACGTGGTCTGAAACAACGAGGATGATGACTTGGGTTATGTTGACCTGGACCGAAATGACGACAATGCACGGATTGATGGTGAGGCAGTTGTGAATCAAAGAGACATAATTATGCTTGAAATGTTAAATGAAGATGCTGACGATGAGGAAGAGCCTCCACCTCCATCAGACAACGAATAATATATGTGTGATAGTGATGATGAGACCGGTCCACAAATAGATTACAATAGTGATGATTCATATGGGTTCTAGAAAATGTAAGTTCTTGTAATGATCATTACAATAGTATGCTTAATGTGCTCTTCTGGTATTAATGTTTTTCCTGTATGCTTGTTTAATTGATATCCTTACTAATTGTTTATTCTCTTCTCAATGCAGGTTTGCTAATCATGGGCAAGTCCAGCGGCGCCAGTTTCCTCAGTAAATTCAAAGGACTTACTCGGAGTGGATGAGCCCACAAGGTTCCCTCCCGACTACGCGAGGATGACACCTCACAGGGAGGTGGAGGGGTCGGGGGAGGAGACCCTAGAGGAGGAGGCGGTGGGGGAGAGCCCCTAGAGGAGGAGGAGGTGGGGGGAGAGGCAGCCAGGGCAAAAAACTCCGGGCTGTGTCCGAAATAGGAGGGTCTTCTTCGATGCCCTCCTATACAGAGGCACCTTCTGAGTCTGAGGAGGAGGAGTATGTTCCTGATGGCGAGGAGGAGGGTGAGGAGGAGGAGGCCGAGGAGGAGGAGGCCGAGGAGGAGGGCGAGGAGGGTGGAGGGGATGTTGATCCCGAGTTGTGGGGTGACTTGCCACCGGGTGCTCCGCAGGGGTGGCTGCGTGGTAATGCCGGACTACCTACACCACCGTCTATCGAGGAGCACAAGTGGCTCATTGAACCTGTGGGGACAAAGTAAGTGCCTCTCAATCATATTTTCAACACATGACAACATTTTCTTATTGTACACATGGCAATCATTTGATTCTTTTGCAGAAACTGGATCCTTCGCGGAAAGGGACGTAAACCGAACGGCCTTATCACTGTCCTGTTGAAGGAGTTTTAGCCTGGCCTATTCTCCCCGCGGCCAGACAGGGACCCGCAGCTGCGGGTTTTGGCCACGAGCTGGGCCCACTACGAGGCTTGCAGCAACGCGGAGTACGGGACGGCCGCTAAGGCCGTGATCACCAAATGTTGGGTAAGTTCTCTTCTGAATCACTTGTCTTCAGTTTCATTCATAGTTTATCATTGAATCACTCAACTCATGCCTTGTTTGCTTCTGGTTTATGCATGATTGCAGCAACTCTATAGAGTTCTTGACGAGCACAAGGCCAGAGCCGACGTGGTCTTGCTTGCGGCTGCGAAGAAGAAAGCTCGTCAGTTGCAGTACGAGGTGCGCTGGGTTGCTGTGACGCCCGGATAATCATGCTACAGTAATCTCACGTTAATGGTGACACGTCACCTCTGTCAGTTTAGTTAATCCCAGGTTAGTTCAAAACCGTTTCAAATTCAAAATTCAACTAAAGGCAAATAATAAAAGTTTTCAAACAATGAAACCAAAATGTTCAAGGTGGGTCAGATAAATCATGTGTAAATACGATGGAGAAACCAAACCTTGATAAAATGTTTAAGGGCTCTAAACTAATTAAAACAGTAGTGAAAGCAATTAAACAAATACCTATTGGATTTTATAAAATATTAAAAATATTTTATTATGGGTTAAGAATTGATGTGACAGCAGTTTGTTTATAAATACTACTTTAGATACTAGTGGTGATTTTTGTAAAAACTAAAGATTAAAAGAAACTAGAAATAAGACAGAAAAGAAAATAAATAAAAAGAAAAGGTCTAACAAAAACAAAACAACAAAGAAAGAAAAGGAAGAAAGACCCCCCCCCACGCTGGGCCTCAGCCCAGCTGGCCATCCAACCGGGCCGGCCCACCTAACCCCTCCATAATCCCCCCCCCCCACAGACGGAAACCCTAGCCTGATCCACCCCCACTGCTCCCCGCACGATCTCCACTCTCCCCCCACGTCTCTCTCCCCCTCGTCCCGATCTAGATCGGGGTCGCGCCCGATCCCGACGCAGGAGCCATCCCCGACTGCGCCGCCGCCGCCCAAGAACCTCGCGCGCCTGATGCCGCCGCCGACGCTCGTCACAGGGCCTCCTCCCTGCCGCCCGTCTCCGGCTCGCCTCCCCTCTCGATCCTCTTCCCCTACCCGATCTGGATCGGGAAGGGGCAACGAGCCCGACGCCGCCCCACCTCTGAAGCCGCTGGACCTCGCCGCCACCTCGCCCCGAAGTCACCCCGCCTCCCTGATGTTGCGTCGCCGGACCGCCCGTCTTCGTCCTCCTCCACGACCGGCCTCTTCACGCCTCGTCGCCCCCTCTCCCCATCAACGCTGGTGAGGCCCCGGGCCTCTCCCCTTCTCTGCCTCGCCCCTCGCTCGCGGTCACCGCATGTTAGACCGCCCACGCGTGCGCCTGCGGTGAGAACGCGCCCTCTGCGCCGTCCTTGCCGTGCGCCGCCTCCCCGTGCCCGCCCACTCCGGCCGCTTGTTGCGCTTGCGTGCCCGCCTCCGCCTCGAACCGCCCCCGCCTTTGCTGGTCGTCGCGTCGCACGCCGTAGCGGCGTGCCCCGCTGATGCCCTCCTGGCCATGCGCACACGCGCTGGCCTCGCCGGCCTCGCCCACCACGCGCAGCCCTGGCCGACAGCACCTCGCCGCGGCAATCCCTCTGCCGCCTCCTCTGGCCCTGGCCGGCGTGCGCCGTGCGTACCCAGCGCCCCTCGGGCGTGCGCCCGATCGAGCAGCGTCCGTTCGCCCGCGCCCGTTTGGCCCTATGGGCCACTGCCTAGTGGGCCCCCCACCCACGCCCCTGTTAAAAAAAGAGAAAAAAATAAATATAATTAAATTAATTAATTAATTAATTAATTAGTTAACTTAATTAGGTCTGTTAAATTAACCTAATCACTGTTTAAACTAATTAATCTGTTTTAGATAAACTCAGTCAATGACAATGGGACCCACGTGTCAGCTTGACCAGTCAATGGTCAGAGTTGACTGCTGATGACATGCTGACGTCATAAATGCAATTTTGAATTAAAATAATATGTTAATCCTAGAAAATGATTTAAAACTTTAAAAATTAATATAAAATAATTCGTAGCTCGGATGGAAAAACTTTGTACATGAAAGTTGCTCAGAACGACGAGACGAACCCGGATACGCAACCCGTTCGTCCGCCACGCATCCCTAGCATAGCGAACACGCAACTTTCCCCCTCCGGTTCATCTGTCCGAAAACGCGAAACACCGGGGATATTTACCCGGATGTTTCCCCCCTTCACCGGTATCACCTCGTACCGCGTCAGGCCACCCCTAGCACAACGTAATGCCGCATCTTGCTTTTTGTTACATTGATTGCTCTGTTATTTATTGTGTTCCCCCTCCGTTACTTCTTTCCGGTAGACCCCGAGACTGCCGGAGACCCCCAGTACGACTATGGTGTTGACGATCCCTCCTTGCCAGAGCAACCAGGCAAGCCCCCCCTTTGATCACCAGATATCGCCTACTCTTCTCTATACTGCTTGCATTAGAGTAGTGTAGCATGTTACTGCTTTCCGTTATTCCTATCCTGATGCATAGCCTGTCCTTGCTACTACTGTTGTTACCATTACCTACTATCCTACTGCTTAGTATAGGATGCTAGTGTTCCATCAGTGGCCCTACACTCTTGTCCGTCTGCCATGCTATACTACTGGGCCGTGATCACTTTGGGAGGTGATCACGGGCATATACTATATACTTTACACAGTTACATTACCTGTGGTACTGTTCGGAGTTGGGGGCTGAAGGGGCAGGTGGCTCCATCCCGGTAGAGGTGGGCCTGGGTTCCCGACGGCCCCCGACTGTTACTTTGTGGCGGAGCGACAGGGCAGGTTGAGACCACCTAGGAGAGAGGTGGGTCTGGCCCTGGTCGGTGTTCGCGGACACTTAACACGTTTATCGAGATCTTGGTATTTGATCTGAGTCTGGCTATTGGCCTATACGCACTAACCATCTACGCGGGGACAGTTATGGGCACTCGACGTCGTGGTATCAGCCGAAGCCTTCGTGACATCAGCGACTGAGTGGCGCGCGCCGGATTGCACCGTAAGCCTGCTCTTGTATTAAGGGGGCTAGTTCTGCTTCCGGCCGCGTACGCAACATGCAGGTGTGCAATGGGCGATGGGCCCAGACCCCTGCGCCATAGGATTTAGACCGGTGTGCTGACCTCTCTGTTGTGCCTAGGTAGGGCTGCGACGTGTTGATCTTCCGAGCCCGGGCATGACCCAGGAAAGTGTGTCCGGCCAAATGGGATCGAGCGTGTTGGGATATGTGGTGCACCCCTGCAGGGAAGTTAATCTATTCGAATAGCCGTGATCTTCGGTAACAGGACGACTTGGAGTTGTACCTTGACCTTATGACAACTAGAACTGGATACTTAATAAAACACACCCTTCCAAGTGCCAGATACAACCGGTGATCGCTCTCTCACAGGGCGACGAGGGGAGGATCATCGGTTAGGATTATGCTATGTGATGATACTTGGAGGACTTCAGTCTACTCTCTTCTACATGCTGCAAGATGGAGGCTGCCAGAAGCGTAGTCTTCGAAATGACTAGCTATCCCCCCTTATCTCAGCTTTCTGCAGTTCAGTCCACATATAATAGCCTTATTCCAGTTGATACCAATGCATACATATGTAGTATAGCTCCTTGCTTGCGAGTACTTTGGATGAGTACTCACGGTTGCTTTCTCCCCCTTTTCCCCTATCTCTTCTACCTGGTTGTCGCAACCAGATGTTGGAGCCCAGGACCCAGACGCCACCTTCGACGACGACTCCTACTACACCGGAGGTGCCTACTACTACGTGCTGCCCGCTGACGATGATCAGGAGTAGTTTAGGAGGATCCCAGGCAGGAGGCCTGCACCTCTTTCGATCTGTATCCCAGTTTGTGCTAGCCTTCTTAAGGCAAACTTGTTTAACTTATGTCTGTACTCAGATATTGTTTGCTTCCACTGACTCGTCTATGATCGAGCTCTTGTATTCGAGCCCTCGAGGCCCCTGGCTTGTAATATGATGATTGTATGACTTATTTTATTTGTAGAGTTGTGTTGTGATATCTTCCCGTGAGCCCCTGATCTTAATCGTACACATTTGCGTGTATGATTAGTGTACGATTGAATCGGGGGCGTCACAGTTGCCGTCTCGCAGTACTACCACATCTACCTGCAACAAAAGATGACCAAAACTCAAGCGCGGAGGCAACGACTTACCTTGAACAGGGAGCAGTTCATGATGGTAACTATTACTAACTTATCATTGTTTCAAGCAGTCAACTATATGTTTCGTGCTCACATGTCATGCTTCCAAAATTTGCATAGGTTGTTCCTCGTTGGTGCTATGGAAGGCATGACGGATGGGCGAGTTTGGTGGATAGGTGGCTCGGCGACGATGCAGAGTTTGCTGCCAAGAGCATCAAGGCCCGGGCTAACCGTGGAAAAGACGGGACACACGGCCAAGGAAACAGGAACCACTGGGGCTTCAAGGCCATGAAGGTATATCTATATGCATGATGCATTTTTGTTCTTCTTTACCATCATGTTCTTATGTATAGCTAACTTCTGTTTGACGTTGCAGGAGGACAAGTTGAAGAGGCCGCTCTCAGACATTGAGTCGTGGAAGCTGGCCCGCGAGCGGAGTCATCCCAAGGAGGGCGAGAGCCAGTACTACGGCAAGACCGAGGAGCACCTAGAGTCTTACACTCAGCACTATCAGAAGTTGCATCCGGACGTTCCTGTTCCTGAGGTTGCCCAGTCTCAGATCGACGACACGGCGGTGGTGGCCATCCAGGGGAAGTCACATGGCCGGTATCCGTGTTTCGATGGCTTGATAACTCCTTCGATCTCGTACACACGGCTTCGGTCTACCAACCTGAGCTAGTTAGAGAGTACGGGGGGTTCACAGACTCCCTTAGCCAGCCAGCATGCTGTAAGTACTTCCCCTTTATCTTTTTCTCTCTAGCATTCTCAGTTCATTTTCAACATTGCTCACTTAGAAACAACCTAAATTATGTAGGCATATAAGGCCTTTGTCGAGCATAGGAATCTCGAGGTGCGAGAGTACTTGCTGTTGGGGAACGTAGTAATTTCAAAAAAATTCCTACGCACACGCAAGATCATGGTGATGCATAGCAACGAGGGGAGAGTATGATCTACGTACCCTTGTAGATCGCAACAGAAGTGTTGACACAACGTAGAGGAAGTAGTCGTACGTATTCTTCCCGATCCGACCGATCCAAGCACCGTTACTCCGGCACCTCCGAGTTCTTAGCACACGTACAGCTCGATGACGATCCCCGGGCTCCGATCCAGCAAAGTGTCGGGGAAGAGTTCCGTCAGCACGACGGCGTGGTGACGATCTTGATGTTCTACCGACGCAGGGCTTCGCCTAAGCACTACAACGATATGATCGAGGTGGAATATGGTGGAAGGGGGCACCGCACACGGCTAAGGAACGATCTCAATGATCAACTTGTGTGTCTATGGGGTGCCCCCTGCCCCCATATATAAAGGAGTGGAGGAGGGGAGGGCCGGCCCTCTCTATGGCGCGCCCTAGGGGAGTCCTACTCCCACCGGGAGTAGGATTCCCCCTTTCCTAGTCCAACTAGGAGTCCTTCCATGTATTAGGAGTAGGAGTCAAGGCAAGGGAAAAGAGGAGAGAAGGAAGGAGGGGCGCAGCCCTTCCCCCTAGTCCAATTCGGACTAGGCCTTGGGGACTCCTCGTCATGTCCCCGATCCAAACATAGGCTTCCAATATATCAATCTTTATGTCTCGACCATTTCGAGACTCCTCGTCATGTCCCCGATCTCATCTGGGACTCCGAACTCCTTCGGTACATCAAAACTCATAAACTCATAATATAACTGTCATCGAAACCTTAAGCGTGCGGACCCTACGGTTCGAGAACAATGTAGACATGACCGAGACACGTCTCCGGTCAATAACCAATAGCGGGACCTGGATGCCCATATTGGCTCCTACATATTCTACGAAGATCTTTATCGGTCAGACCGCATAACAACATACGTTGTTCCCTTTGTCATCGGTATGTTACTTGCCCGAGATTCGATCGTCGGTATCCAATACCTAGTTCAATCTCGTTAACGGCAAGTCTCTTTACTCGTTCCGTAATACATCATCTCGCAACTAACTCATTAGTTGCAATGCTTGCAAGGCTTATGTGATGTGCATTACCGAGAGGGCCCAGAGATACCTCTCCGACAATCGGAGTGACAAATCCTAATCTCGAAATACGCCAACCCAACATTTACCTTTGGAGACACCTGTAGAGCTCCTTTATAATCACCCATTTACATTGTGACGTTTGGTAGCACACAAAGTGTTCCTCCGGCAAACGGGAGTTGCATAATCTCATAGTCATAGGAACATGTATAAGTCATGAAGAAAGCAATAGCAACATACTAAACGATCGGGTGCTAAGCTAATGGAATGGGTCATGTCAATCAGATCATTCACCTAATGATGTGATCCCGTTAATCAAATAACAACTCTTTTTCTATGGTTAGGAAACATAACCATCTTTGATTAACGAGCCTAGTCAAGTAGAGGCATACTAGTGACACTCTGTTTGTCTATGTATTCACAACATGTATTGTTTCGGTTAATACAATTCTAGCATGAATAATAAACATTTATCATGAAATAAGGAAATAAATAATAACTTTATTATTGCCTCTAGGGCATATTTCCTTCAGTCTCCCACTTGCACTAGAGTCAATAATCTAGATCACATCACCATGTGATTAACTTCGATAGTTCACATCATCATAAGATTAACACCCATAGTTCACATCGCCATGTGACCAACACCCAAAGGGTTTACTAGATTCAGTAATCTAGTTCACATCGCTATGTGATTAACACCCAAGGAGTACTAAGGTGTGATCATGTTTTGCTTGTGAGAGAATCTTAGTCAACGGGTCTGCCACATTCAGATCCGCATGTATTTTGCAAATTTCTATGTCAACAATGCTCTGCATGGAGCTACTCTAGCTAATTGCTCCCACTTTCAATATGTATCTAGACGAAGACTTAGAGTCATCTAGATTAGTGTCAAAACTTGCATCGGCGTAACCCTTTACGACGAACCTTTTTTTTCACTTCCATAATCGAGAAACATATCCTTATTCCACTAAGGATAATTTTGACCGCTGTCCAGTGATCTACTCCTAGATCACTATCGTACTCCCTTGCCAAACTCAGTGGTAGGCATACAATAGATCTGGTATACAGCATGGCATACTTTATAGAACCTATGAAGGCATAGGGAATGACTTTCATTCTCTTTCTATCTTCTGCCGTGGTCGGGCTTTGAGTCTTACTCAACTTCACACCTTGTAATACAGGCAAGAACTCTTTCTTTGACTGCTCCATTTTGAACTACTTTAAAATCTTGTCAAGGTATGTACTCATTGAAAAAACTTATCAAGCGTCTTGATCTATCTCTATAGATCTTGAAGCTCAATATGTAAGCAGCTTCACCGAAAGTCTTTCTTTGAAAAACTCCTTTCAAACACTCCTTTATGCTTTAGAATAATTCTACATTATTTCCGATCAACAATATGTCATTCACATATACTTATCAGAAATGCTGTAGTGCTCCCACTCACTTTCTTGTAAATACAGGCTTCACCGCAAGTCTGTATAAAACTATATGCTTTGATCAACTCATCAAAGCGTATATTCCAACTCCGAGATGCTTGCACCAGTTCACAGATGGATCGCTGGAGCTTGAACATTTTGTTAGTACCTTTCGAATTGACAAAACCTTCTAGTTGCATCATATACAACTCTTCTTCAATAAATCCATTAAGGAATTCAGTTTTGTTTATCCATTTGCCAGATTTCATAAAATGCGGCAATTGCTAACATGATTCGGACAGACTTAAGCATAGATACGAGTGAGAATCTCTCATCGTAGTCAACACCTTGAACTTGTCGAAAAACTTTTTGCGAAAATTCTAGCTTTGTAGATAATAACACTACTATCAGCATCCGTCTTCCTCTTGAAGATCCATTTATTTTTATGGCTTGCCGATCATCGGGCAAATCCATCAAAGTCCATACTTTGTTCTCATACATGGATCATATCTCAGATTTTATGGCCTCAAACCATTTCGCGGAATCTGGGCTCATCATCGCTTCCTCATAGTTCGTAAGTTCGTCATGGTCTAGTAACATGACTTCCAGAACAGGATTACTGTACCACTCTGGTGCGGATCTCACTCTGGTTTACCTACGATATTTGGTAGTAACTTGATCTGAAGTTACATGATCATCATCATTAGCTTCCTCACTAATTGGTGTAGTAGTCACAGGAACAGATTTCTGTGATGAACTACTTTCCAATAAGGGAGCAGGTACAGTTACCTCATCAAGTTCTACTTTCCTCCCACTCACTTCTTTCGAGAGAAACTCCTTCTCTAGAAAAACTCTGAATTTAGCAACAAAAGTCTTGCCTTCGGATTTGTGATAGAAGGTGTACCCAACAGTCTCCTTTGGGTATCCTATGAAGACATATTTCTCCGATTTGGGTTTGAGCTTATCAGGATGAAACCTTTTCATATAAGCATCACAATCCCAAACTTTAAGAAACGACAACTTTGGTTTCTTGCCAAACCACAGTTCAGATTGTGTCGTCTCAAAGGACTTAGATGGTGCCCTTTTAAACGTGAATGCAGCTGTCTTTAATGCATAACCCCAAAACGATAGTGGTAGATCGAAAAGAGACATCATAGATCGCACCATATCTAATAAAGTACGGTTATAATGTTCGGACACACCATTATGCTGTGGTGTTCCAGGTGGCGTGAGTAGTAAAACTATTTCACATTGTTTTAACTGAACGCCAAACTCGTAACTCAAATATTTTACCTCTACAATCATATCGTAGAAACTTTTATTTTCTTGTTACGATGATTCTCCACTTCACTCTGAAATTCTTTGAACTTTTCAAATATTTCAGACTTGTGTTTCATTAAGTAGATATACCCATATCTGCTCAAATCATCTGTGAAGGTCAGAAAATAATGATACCTGCGCAAGCCTTAATATTCATCGGACCACATACATCAGTATGTATGATTTCCAACAAATCTGTTGCTTGCTTCCATTGTTCCGGAGAACGACGTTTTAGTCATCTTGCTCATGAGGCATGGTTCGCAAGCATCAAGTGATTCATAATCAAGTGATTCCAAAAACCCATCAGCATGGAGTTTCTTCATGCGCTTTACACCAATATGACCTAAACGGCAGTGCCACAAATAAGTTGCACTATCATTATTAACTTTGCATCTTTTGGTTTCAATATTATGATTATGTGTATCACTACGATCGAGATCCAACGAACTATTTTCATTGGGTGTGTAACCATATAAGGTTTTATTCATGTAAACAGAATAACAATTTATTCTCTTACTTAAAATGAATAACCGTATTACAATAAACATGATCAAATCATATTCATGCTTAACGCAAACACCAAATAACACTTATTCAGGTTCAACACTAATCCCGAAAGTATAGGGAGTGTGCGATGATGATCATATCAATCTTGGAACCACTTCCAACACACATCGTCACTTCACCCTTAACTAGTCTTTGTTTATTCTGCAACTCCCGTTTCGAGTTACTAATCTTAGCAACTGAACTAGTATCAAATACTGAGGGTTTGCTATAAACACTAGTAAAGTACACATCAATAACATGTATATCAAATATACTTATGTTCATTTTGCCATCCTTCTTATCCGCCAATCACTTGGGGTAGTTCCGCTTCCAGTGACCAGTCCCTTTGAAGTAGAAGCACTTAGTCTCAGGCTTAGGACCAGACTTGGGCTTCTTCACTTGAGCAGCAACTTGCTTGCTGTTCTTCTTGAAGTTCCCCTTCTTCCCTCTGCCCTTTTCTTGAAACTAGTGATCTTGTCAACCATCAACACTTGATGTTTTTCTTGATTTCTACCTTCGTTGATTTCAACATCACGAAGAGCTTGGGAGTTGTTTCTGTTATCCCTTGCATATTATAGTTCATCACGAAGTTCTACTAACTTGGTGATGGTGACTAGAGAATTCTGTCAATCACTATCTTATCTGGAAGATTAACTCCCACTTGATTCAAGCGATTGTAGTACCCAGACAATCTGAGCACATGCTCACTAGTTGAGAGATTCTCCTCCATCTTTTAGCTATAGAACTTGTTGGAGACTTCATATCTCTCAACTCGGGTATTTGCTTGAAATATTAACTTCAACTCCTGGAACATCTCATATGGTCCATGACGTTCAAAACGTCTTTGAAGTCCCGATTCTAAGCCATTAAGCATGGTGCACTAAACTATCAAGTAGTCATCATATTGACCTAACCAAACGTTCATAACGTCTGCATCTTCTCCTGCAATAGGTCTGTCACCTAGCGGTGCATCAAGGACATAATTCTTCTGTGCAGCAATGAGGATAATGCTCAGATCACGGATCCAATCCGCATCATCGCTACTAACATCTTTCAACTTAGTTTTCTCTAGGAACATATCAAAAATAAAACAGAGGAGCTAAACGCGAGCTATTGATCTACAACATAGATATGCTAATACTACCAGGACTAAGTTCATGATAAATTTAAGTTCAATTAATCAGATTACTTAAGAACTCCCACTTAGATAGACATCCCTCTAATCCTCTAAGTGATCACGTGATCCAAATCAACTAAACCATAACCGATCATCACATGAGATGGAGTAGTTTTCAATGGTGAACATCGTTATGTTGATCATATCTACTATATGATTCACGCTTGACCTTTCGGTCTCCGTGTTCCGAGGCCATATCTGTATATGCTTGGCTCGTCAAGTATAACCTGAGTATTCCGCGTGTGCAACTGTTTTGCACCCGTTGTATTTGAACGTAGAGCCTATCACACCCGATCATCACGTGGTGTCTCAGCACGAAGAACTTTCGCAACGGTGCATACTCAGGGAGAACACTTCTTGATAATTTAGTGAGAGATCATCTTAAAATGCTGCCGTCAAACTAAGCAAAATAAGATGTATAAAAGATAAACATCATATGCAATCAAAATATGTGACATGATATGGCCATCATCATCTTGCGCCTTTGGTCTCCATCTCCAAAGTACTGTCATGATCTCTATCGTCACCGGCATGACACCATGATCTCCATCATCTTGATCTATATCAATGTGTCGTCACACGGTCGTCTCGCCAACTATTGCTATTGCAACTATTGCTATCGCATAGCGATAAAGTAAAGCAATTATTTGGCGCTTGCATCTTATGCAATATAAAGACAACCATAAGGCTTTTGCCAGTTGCCGATAACAAAACATGATCATCTCATACAACAACTTATATCTCATCACGTTTTGACCATATCACATCACAACATGCCCTGCAAAAACAAGTTAGACGTCCTCTACTTTGTTGTTGCATATTTTACGTGGCTGCTACGGGCTTAAGCAAGAACCAATCTTACCTACGCATCAAAATCACAACGATAGTTTGTCAAATAGACTCCGTTTTAACCTTCGCAAGGACCGGGCGTAGCCACACTCAGTTCAACTAAAGTTGGAGAGACAGTCACCCGCTAGCCACCTTTGTGCAAAGCATGTCGGGAGAACCGGTCTCGCGTAAGCGTACGCGTAATGTCGGTCCGGGCCGCTTCATCCAACAATACTGCCGAACCAAAGTATGACATGCCGGTAGGCAGTATGACTTATATCGTCCACAACTCACTTGTGTTCTACTCGTGCAAATAACATCAAACCATAAAACCTAGGCTCGGATGCCACTGTTGGGGAACGTAGTAATTTCAAAAAAAATTCCTACGCACACGCAAGATCATGGTGATGCATAGCAACGAGGGGAGAGTATGATCTACGTACCCTTGTAGATCACAACGGAAGCGTTGACACAACGTAGAGGAAGTAGTCATACGTATTCTTCCCGATCCGACCGATCCAAGCACCGTTACTCCGGCACCTCCGAGTTCTTAGCACACGTACAGCTCGATGACGATCCCTGGGCTCCGATCCAGCAAAGCGTCGGGGAAGAGTTCCGTCAGCACGACTGCGTGGTGACGATCTTGATGTTCTACCGACGTAGGGCTTCGCCTAAGCACTACAACGATATGATCGAGGTGGAATATGGTGGCAGGGGGCACCGCACACGGCTAAGGAACGATCTCAATGATCAACTTGTGTGTCTATGGGGTGCCCCCTGCCCCCGTATATAAAGGAGTGGAGGAGGGGAGGGCCGGCCCTCTCTATGGCGCGCCCTAGGGGAGTCCTACTCCCACCGGGAGTAGGATTCCCCCTTTCCTAGTCCAACTAGGAGTCCTTCCATGTATTAGGAGTGGGAGTCAAGGCAAGGGAAAAGAGGAGAGAAGGAAGGAGGGGGCGCAGCCCTTCCCCCTAGTCCAATTCGGACTAGGCCTTGGGGGGGCGCCCAACCTCTCCTATCTCTTTCCCCTAAAGCCCAATAAGGCCCATATACTCCCCGGCGAATTCCTGTAACTCTCCGGTACTCCGAAAAATACTCGGATCACTCGGAACCTTTCCGATGTCCGAATATAGTCGTCCAATATATCAATTTTTACGTCTCGACCATTTCGAGACTCCTCGTCATGTCCCCGATCTCATCTGGGACTCCGAACTCCTTCGGTACATCAAAACTCATAAACTCATAATATAACTGTCATCGAAACCTTAAGCGTGCGGACCCTACGGTTCGAGAACAATGTAGACATGACCGAGACACGTCTCCGGTCAATAACCAATAGCGGGACCTGGATGCCCATATTGGCTCCTACATATTCTACGAAGATCTTTATCGGTCAGACCGCATAACAACATACGTTGTTCCCTTTGTCATCGGTATGTTACTTGCCCGAGATTCGATCGTCGGTATCCAATACCTAGTTCAATCTCGTTAACGGCAAGTCTCTTTACTCGTTCCGTAATACATCATCTCGCAACTAACTCATTAGTTGCAATGCTTGCAAGGCTTATGTGATGTGCATTACCGAGAGGGCCCAGAGATACTTCTCCGACAATCGGAGTGACAAATCCTAATCTCGAAATACGCAACCCAACATCTACCTTTGGAGACACCTGTAATGCTCCTTTATAATCACCCAGTTACGTTGTGACGTTTGGTAGCACCCAAAGTGTTCCTCCGGCAAACGGGAGTTGCATAATCTCATAGTCATAGGAACATGTATAAGTCATGAAGGAAGCAATAGCAACATACTAAACGATCGGGTGCTAAGCTAATGGAATGGGTCATGTCAATCAGATCATTCAACTAATGATGTGACCTCGTTAATCAAATAACAACTCTTTGTCTATGGTTAGGAAACATAACCATCTTTGATTAACGAGCTAGTCAAGTAGAGGCATGCTAGTGACACTCTGTTTGTCTATGTATTCACACATGTATTATATTTCCGGTTAATACAATTCTAGCATGAATAATAAACATTTATCATGAAATAAGGAAATAAATAATAACTTTATTATTGCCTCTAGGGCATATTTCCTTCACTTGCAACGAGTGAAGGCAAATGATGATTACAACCGTCAGATGATGGCGGTTAGTTTTGCCCTCTTAAAACCAAGCTAAATTTTTGCACTTTCATTCCTTTTGACCTTCTAGTTTGCTTGTTTAACTAACATCCAGGCTATGTTGGCGTCTTGGAGTAACCGCACGGATCCACCACAAATGGGACCCCCACCACCACCTGCGGGAGAACCCCCACACGTGCCCACGTTCGATGAATGGGTGGCACTAGGCAGTGATGGTCCGGTTAGTACATTTGCCTAACTACTGGCAAACTAGTTCTCGTTCATTCAACACTATCATATCATATTTATCGTTAGAATCTTTTCTGAAACATGTAGGGGACCGGTGGCTCGACTACTGCTCCATCGACCCCAGTCACTCCGATCTGGCAGAGTGATGGTGGTCGCGGTGGCGGTTTTGGCAGAGGTGGTCTTGGTGGTGGTGGTTTTGGTGGAGGTGGTCTTGGTGGTGGTTTTGGCGGAGGTGGTCTTGCTTGATGTCGATGATGATTCCGTGCATGTGGCCGTCGTGCCATGCCTTTCATGTTGCTACTTTTATGATGTTCCATGTCTTGCACTACTTTTATGTTCATGAACTTCCACCGGTGATGATATTTAGATGATGATGATGAACTTGACTATGTTTAGATGATGATGATGAACTTGAGTATGTTTAGATGATGAGCTGTCATATTTCTGCATAATTCCATATTATTCTGCTTTGAAATGCTGTCAAATGAATTGAAAAAGAAAAAACAGGGAAAATAACAAAAAAAATAAAAAAAAACTATGCCTACGGCAAAGCCGTCGGCATATATAAGCCGGGGAGTTACCAGGGCTTGCCATGTGGCAGATCTATGCCTACGGCAATGCCATCGGCATAGATTTTCATCTATGCCGACGGCTTTGCCATAGGCATAGCCCTGCCGCCAGGAGAAACCAGGGAAAGACACGTGGCAGGACTATGCCTACGGCTTTGCTGTAGGCATAGCACTGCCACCAGGAGCACCACGGGACGCCACGTGGCAGAGGTACGCCGACGGCTAGGCCATCGGCATAGATTTCTACCTATGCCGACGGCCAAGCCGTCAGCGTACCTCTGCCACATGGCGTCCCATGACTCGTCAGCGCTTTTGACGGCGCCGTCCGTTGCCGTCAAACGGAAAAACACTGCCAATGGCTAAACTATGCCGACGGCTAACCCCGGCCGTCGGCATAGGTCCCTATGCTGACGGCTATACTATGCCGACGGTCTGACAAGACTACGCTGACGATATCTACGTCGACGGGTCTATGTCGACGGCAACCGTAGGCATAGATCTATGCCGACGGCAAAGGACCTATGCCGACGGCCCCTGGCCGTAGGCATAGACCGTGAGTCCGGTAGTGATTCTGGTGTACGTACTATTAGACAAGGGTTTTAGGGTTTGTGGCACACCTCCAAACATGGGGTGACCTTTCCATTATATAGTGATGTACAACATAATTACAAGTGGGGCCCAGTATATACAGAGTCTAACACCCTCCCTCAATCTTAACCGTGCTCAGAAGAATTCACTAGGTTGAGATTGTGCCTACACCCTTCAAACTGAGGAAGAGGCAGTGGCTTCGTGAAGATGTCAGCAAGTTGATCTTTCGAGGAGATGAACTTGATAAGAAGCAGTTTCTGGGCAACACGTTCCCTGACAAAATGGTAATCAACTTCAATGTGTTTGGTGCGAGCATGAAAGACTGGATTTGAAGACAAATACGTCGCCCCAATGTTATCACACAAAAGCACCGGCGGCTGCTTCTGAGGAATCTTCAACTCTCTGAGCAAAAACTGTATCCAAATAAGCTCTGTTGTGGCATTTGCAACTACTTTGTACTCAGCTTCAGTGCTACTGCGGGTCACCATTGCTTGTTTACGAGCACTCCAGGCGATCAAGTTCGAACCAAGGAACACTGCATATCCCCCCGTTGATCGTCTGTCATCCGGACTCCCAGCCAGTCCGCATCAGAGAACGCAGAGAGAACGCCAGAGGGGGCCGGTTGCAGATGCAAGCCATAAGAAGAAGTGGACCGGATGTAACGCAAAATGCGCTTAACTGCAGCCCAGTGAGAGTCTCGAGGAGCATGAAGAAACTGGCAGACCCGGTTGACCGCATAGGAGATATCAGGATGAGTGATAGTCAAGTACTGCAAGCCACCAACAATATTGCGATACTCAGTAGCCTCATCAGTAGGGAGGAGAGAACCATCGAGAGTAGATAGTCGGTGAGTGGAGGACATAGGTGTAGTAGTTGTCTTGCACTGGAGCATACCAGACCTCCGAAGAATATCGAGAGAATACTTCTGCTGAGTGAGAGTCAAGCCAGAACCAGAGGACAATACTTCAAGGCCAAGGAAATAGTGAAGCTGCCCAAGATCCTTAACCGCAAAGTCAGCACTCAAAGCAAAAACCAAGCGATGCGCAGCATAGTCCGAGGAACTGACCAAGATGATATCGTCAACATAGACCAGTAGGTACATAGTAACTGTAGGTCGCTGAAGAAGAAATAACGAGGTATCGGCCAGAGAGGGAACAAATCCATGAGCCCGAAGAGTGGTGCTAAGACGCGCATGCCAAGCGCGCGGAGCCTGCTTCAGACCATAGAGTGCCTTAACAAGATGACATAGATGATGCGGACGAGCTGGATCAACAAAACCGGGAGGCTGACGCATGTAAACCTCCTCCTCAAGAACACCATGAAGGAAAGCATGCTGAACATCAAGCTGACGAAGAGACCATCCACGGGTAATTGCCAGTGAGAGCAGAAGCCGAATCGTGGTCGGTTTGACCACTGGACTGAAGGTGTCCTCATAATCAAGGCCATGGCGTTGTTTGAATCCTTTAGCAACCAGTCGAGCCTTGTATCTCTCGATAGAACCATCAGCATGTTTCTTTACCTTGAAGACCCACTTTGAGTCAATGATGTTGACACCAGCCTTGGGAGGAACCAGTCGCCACGTTTCATTCTTAAGAAGAGCGTGGTATTCTTGTTCCATCGCAGTATGCCAGTGAGGGATACTCAGGGCAGCCTGAAAATGCCGAGGCTCAGCAGTAGGGTCGGACTGCGCCTGCGCCATGCAAGTCGCAAGCCAGGCCACCGTGCCATCCTTGCGTTCCTTAGGACGAAACACCCCACTTTTGCTACGTGTATGAGGACGCAACACCGGGGGCAGAGCAGGTGGCGAAACCGATGGTGAGGATGATGAAGTGGACGCAGCATCCGTCATGGCAGAGGCTGATGCAGTCGGTGGCGGTGACGAGGAAAACACAGCAGGAGACGCCGACGCACTCGAGGGCGACGCTGATCCAGATGAGCGGGACAAGTGCCGCACAAGCGACGAGGATGACGCGGAACTCCCAGGCGAAGACGGCCCAGGCATCGATGGCGGGGACTCCCAGGCGGGGACGGCCCATGCGTCGGTGCAGGTGACGACCCAGGCGTCGATGACGAGGACGCCGGCGCAGACGTGACGGGCCGCTGGGCCGATGCGCCAGTCAGCAGAAGCGGCGGCTGGGTCGGAGTGGTGACACACGGTGCAGCAGTCGCGGTCACGGGCACAGGCGGGCTCGTTGCATGGGAGATGCACGAAGCCAGCCGATCGACGTGAGCGGGTGGTGATGACGTAGCCGTCGGGGACGAGGGAGCCGGAGTGTCAACCTCATCCAGGAGCTCAAGCCGCACACATCTCCCAATACCTGCACCATGGTTAGACAACAAAGAGGGCGAATGTGCAGCATCTACAAATTGATCAGGCAATATAGTGGATGGGTGCACTGGCGGTGTGGAGCTTGTGTCAGGTGAGGGAAGAACAACAAAGGGAAAAACGTGCTCATCAAAAACAACATCTCGGAAGATATACACACGATTAGACCGGACATGAAGGCACTTATACCCTTTGTGAACAGAACTATACCCCAGAAAGACACACTTCTTTGATCGGAACTCAAGCCTGCGATTGTTATACGGACGGAGATGCGGCCAACACGCACAACCGAACACTTTAAGAAACGTGTAATCAGGAGTCTGACCAAGCAAGAGTTCAAGTGGAGTTTTCATATGAAGGAGCCGCGAAGGAAGCCTATTTATAAGAAAACAGGCTGTAATAAAAGCATCGCTCCAAAAACGAAACGGGACATAGGCATGAGCAAGCAAGGTTAACCCAGTTTCAACAATATGACGGTGCTTACGTTCAGCTGAACCATTCTGCTGATGTGTGTGTGGGCAAGAAACACGATGAGCAATTCCAAGTTTTTCAAAGAAAGTACTGAGGTTGCGGTATTCACCCCCCCAATCTGATTGTACATGAATGATTTTATGATCTAGGAGTCTCTCAACATGTGCTTGAAATTGTAAAAACACATTAAACACATCAGACTTATGCTTAAGAAGATAAATCCAGGTAAAGCGACTATAAGCATCAATGAAGCTGACATAATATTTGTGCCCACTAACGGACAGCTGGGCAGGACCCCATACATCGGAAAATACAAGCTCAAGAGGAGTTTTGACTATATGTGTAGAAACAGAAAAAGGTAACTGATGACTCTTGCCTTGCTGGCAGGCATCACAGACAGCGGCATCTTTATTACTAGACTCAGACGGTAGCTCATGACGATGGAGGACATGGCGAACAATGGGAGATGCTGGGTGACCAAGACGAGAGTGCCATAGTGATGGAGACACACGAACGCCACTGAAGGCTTGGAACGCAGCAGCAGGAGCGGGAACGTCGGTGGGGGCATCAAGAGCATATAGACCATGGCGGTAGCGACCTCTAAGAAGTATGTTCCTCGTAGCACGATCCTTAACAAAGAGATGAAACGGGTGAAACTCACAGAAAACATTATTATCCTGTGTAAGTTTAGAAACAGAGAGTAAATTACGTGCAACTGTGGGAACACGAAGAACATTTCTAAGATGCAATGTCCTAGAGGTGTTTGTGCGAAGTGATGCCTGACCAACATGCGAAATGTGCATACCTGCCCCGTTAGCTGTGTGAACCTTGTCATGCCCACGGTAAGGCTGCTGGACAGTTAGCTTGCCCAGCTCGTTCGTGACGTGCGTGGTTGCTCCAGTATCCATGTACCAAGAAGGATCAACAGGATAAGAAAGGGTGTGACCCTGTTGCGCCATGTTAACTTGACGCTCGTTGCCCTTGCCATAATTGCCGAGGCCAAGGAAGTCCATCTTGAACCGGCGATGACAGCGAGAGGCGACATGGCGAGGCAGGCCACAGAGTTGACATGGCTGAGCCGCACCACAGGTGGTACAGCAGGCGCAGGCGCGGCCGTCAACGACGACTACCGGGGCACCAGAACGCGGGGCCTGCTGCTGTTGTGCCGAGGGCGCACCACCACCGGACTTGCCCCCTCCCCCCGAGGAAGCTGCAGAGGGGCCACGGCCACCGCCTTTGTCACGGTACACGGCGTTGACGGAGGAGTCGATGGAGACGTCGGGGCGGCGCGCCTTGAGCCGTTGCTCCGTTGACAAGAGACGGCTGTAGAGTTCCTGAGGAGGAAGAGGCTCCTTGCGTTCATTAATCACCTCGGCAAGCGAGTCGTAGTCGCTGTCGAGGCCGGCTAGGATGAAGGATGTGAACTCGCTGTCACGAAGGGGCTCTCCAATGGAAGCAAGAGTGTCAGCCAACTTCTTGATCTTGTTGTAGAAGGTGGTCACCGTACCATTGTCCTTGCGAGTTTCACCAAGCTTGGCACGGATGGCCATGGATTGAGCAGTAGACTAAGACGAGAAACTCGACTCCAGGATGTCCCACACCTCATGAGAGGACGAAGCAAAGAGGACGAGCCCGGCCACACCCTCACCCAGAGAAGACTGGATGGCTGAGAGGATGGCTTGGTCCTGAGCGATCCACGCACGGAACATCGGATGATGTGGCGGTGGACATGGCAGTGTACCGTTGACGAACCCCTCCAAGTAATGGCTGCGAAGGAGAGGAAGCACCCGAGCACGCCAATATAGATAATTGTCCGGTTTAAGCTTCACCGGAAGGAGGTGCGAGAATAAAAACGGCGGCGAGGAGATCGCGGCCAGAGCAGCTTCGGCATCCACGTATGGCGTCGGAGAGGGCATTGGTGCAGATGGCGCCGCAGCCGGTGCGTACAGGTGCGAGGGGCCGTACGGGTAGGGCGCCCCATAGGGCGGCGGAGCCGGGTACGCGCCCTGGCCAGGGTACGCACCATAGGAAGGACGCGCAGGTGGCGATGGGCCGTACGGCGCCGCATACAGTGGGTAGCCGCCGTGATTGGCATGGGCGGCATCGGCAACAGTAGGGCCGGCTGCGGTGTAGATGGAGGCAGCCGGAGCAGGCGCGATCGCACGCATCTGGTGCGACGCGGTAGGTGGTGGCGGCGCGGGCACAAGGGAGTGCACGGCAGCCGGCGGCGGCGACGGTTGCTGGGACCGGGCCGAAGCAGCAGGCGATGAAGAGGAGACGCCGGCGTACAGCGAAGACACCGGGCCGGCGAAGAGAGACCCCGCGGATTGAGTTTGCAGGGGGCCGAGCGATCCGTCCGCCGTGTAGGGCGCAGTCCCGACGTTGAGGAGACGCGCGAGGGACGGTGGAAGGAACGAGTGATCCATGTGGACGGGGGGCGGCGGTAGAAGGACGGGGAAGGAAACCGCGGTGCCGGCGGTGCTTGAGGCAGCGGCGGCGGCTGGTGGCGGAGGCGGAGCGGAAGACATTAGATCGTTAGGTCGAATACCATATTAGACAAGGGTTTTAGGGTTTGTGGCACACCTCCAAACGTAGGGTGACCTTTCCATTATATAGTGATGTACAACATAATTACAAGTGGGCCCATTAAATACAGAGTCTAACACGTACAGTTCATGGAGTACGAGAGGATGGTGTACCTGGACGCAGACATCCAGGTGTTCGACAACATCGACCACCTGTTCGACCTCGACAAGGGCAGCTTCTACGCCGTCATGGACTGCTTCTGCGAAAAGACGTGGAGCCACACCCCGCAGTACAAGATCGGCTACTGCCAGCAGTGCCCGGACCGGGTGGTGTGGCCGGAGCGCGAGCTCGGCGTGCCCCCGCCGCCGCTCTACTTCAACGCCGGCATGTTCGTGCACGAGCCCAGCCTCGCCACCGCCAGGGCCCTCCTCGACAAGCTCGTCGTCACCGACCCCACCCCCTTCGCCGAGCAGGACTTCCTCAACATGTTCTTCAGGGACGTGTACAAGCCTATCCTGCCGGTGTACAACCTCGTGCTCGCCATGCTCTGGAGGCACCCCGAGAACGTCCAGCTCGACAAGGTCAAGGTCGTCCACTACTGCGCAGCGGTACGTCTTTGTCATCGATTTCCTAGTACGAACATTTTTAGTCTGTTTATTCTTATATCTGAATTCATGATCGATGTTTCTGTGCCATGCATGAATGTGTTGACGCTTTGTCTTCCCGCTTTGACCTCTAGCCGACCTATTTCCATGATCACCTGGTTGAATGTGTTGACGTGCGTAGTAAGGTTTGTCCCTTCCTACATCCTCATACCACATATATAACTGATATTCTAGATACAACTTGTTTGAATCTTTTTTTATTAAACCGTTTAGTGTTCATCAGGATTCTTTAATAAAAAACGATCTATTGTGCATGACAATCTTTCTTTACACGAGTAATGCAGCATGCTCATGTTAAAAAGCAAGTGGGGCTTGTTACTAAATTTGATTTTGAGAAGGCGTACGGCATGGTCAATTAAGACATTCTTATTGCCTGCCACCAAGTTAGAGGTTTTAATTAAAAATGACGCAATTGGGCAAAACAAGTTTTACGTAATTGCACCATGTCCATTTAGATTAATGATAAAGTAGGCCCCTATTTAGATTAATTGCAACAAGTTAGAGGGTTTTTTTTCCCGCAAAAAATATATGATAAAGTAGGCACCTATTTCCAAAGTGCTAAGGGGGTCAGACAGGGTGACCCCCTCTTTCCTTTTATTTTCAACATTGCAGCTGAATGTTTGACCAAAATGATTCTTAAATCTCAAAGTAATGATATGATTGTGGGAACTGCCCCTAAATGCGAGCACTAGGACTTGAATACTGGTGGCCTGGGGATACCACTGTCCACCTAACTATCCAACGACAGGTTGGTTCGCTCAAATATATGTTTTGTTGTCTGCTTTTTTTTCATACATTTGTACATTTTCCGTATACATTTAAAATATATTTTTACATGTTTAAATTTTTTCAAATACATAACATTTTTTGGAAATATATGATTCTATGTCTACTTTTTTCATACACGTCATAAATTTTGGTATACATCAGAAACATTATTGTTATACACAATTAACTTTTTTTTCAATTGCATGATTAACATTTTTTTCATATACTACATGTTTTTGAAAATTTTCCTAATATGTTCTGAGCATTTTATCAAGAACATATTTCTGAAAGTGTGTGCAATTTTTTAAATGTACCCTATACTTTTTAGAATGGTACAAACATTTGTTTTATGAATTATGAAACATTTTTTACATTGTATAAACATATTTTGTAGTGTCACGTACACTCTGAATCATGTGAACATTTTTAAATGTAAAAAAAACTTTGTTTATTGCTATCGTCATTTTTTATAATTACGCTAATGTTTATTTACATTGCATTAACAATTTTCAAATTTGTGTGTGGTTTTTAAATTTTGAAGTGCATCTAAATTTTGAAATGCATGCACTTGGAATATTTTTTTAAAATATAAACAAAAGAGAATAAAAAAAGTATTAACCTTCAAAGCTACTTGGGCTGGTCCATTAGTTTGCGAGGCTTCGGCGAGACGAGCTTGTGTCACGCTGCGGGCGAGACACAGCGGCTCCTGTTGTTGCTGCAGGATACGCGAGAAGTCTTGTTGCCGCACATGTCCAAACGAGGCCATGCCCACGACGACTAGGAACGAGAGAGTTGAGGGAAAAGGCAGGGAGACACGAACTGCCCGCACCTTGTGGTGTCGTACTCTCCCAACCGGACGAGCTCAGCTCAGCTTCGGCCGCTTCCATCCATCTTGGCTGCTTTCACCGTCCAAATCTTGTTAGCTCAAGACTCGCTATTTCTCTCCATTGAAAACTGCTCGATGCTATTACTGACTCGACGGAGAGTGACCTCGCGTCGGCGGGGGAAAAACGCGTACGTCTCTCTGCTGCCAGCCGTGTTGTTCTCACGGCGCAGGAGCATACAATTAAGTAACCGGCCACACCACGTACGTACGTTATCCAGAAAAACGGTGACACCAACTGCTGCACCGTCCATGATCAATGTGCATACAAGCTTCCTGTTGGGTTCGTACAAAAGGTTGGTTGGGATCTGGTCTGATTGTTCCACGCAGGCTAGGCCGACGATTTCATTCACCTTCGCGCCGTGGATAATATTAGTAGCAGTATGTTGTATAGTAGTATCAAATTCACAATGCACAGTCCAATTAAGTTCCATCATCATTCTGTTGTCCGTCTGAGCTGATGACACAGTGCACTATAGCTAGCAATCCTTGTGTTCGTTGTTTGATTTGACCACAGTCATGTGCTAACTAATTATCTCGCGATCGATCTGTCGATGGATTCCTTTGCATGGGCCACACCGTGAAAGGTAGCTCAACCACAAAAGGTTCCGTCGATCTTCCTTGGCGGTCGTAGAAACAACATTTTGTCGTGATGGATGCAGGGTGACCAGACAGAAAAGCAAGACGTGGAAAGAAATACTACGCAGATTTCACTGGACGCGCCTCGCGAGGGCGGTTGAAGTAGCTAGACTCTGCCTGGGATTTTCACCTTTATCTGTAAAACCGACGTAAGCCCCTGCTACAATTGGATTGGAATGGATTGAATCAACTAATATTAGTACGCATCTTTTTATTTCGGGTGAACTAATATTATCCGGATTGGATAGATAAATCGTTTGATGATCTCTTGCCAATATATTCCTACATGCCATTTAATACAGTATCAGCATATACTGAAGTCAAACTAGAAGATGCCATCCGTCGACGAACCATACGTGGCAGAAATGGTCGGTAATTTTGGGAGTATCACACCCAAAATCACTCCTTGCCATCTTTAATTAAGTCATCAGTTACCATATAAGGCAAGAGATCTACGACAAGATAATGTTTGATTTTTGTCACCTTATATCCACCGAAACAAATCACCCAAGAAAATAGCACCATCTCAAACATTCCAATCCACATTTATACCCTTTTTTTTAACGCTTTCCATTTCGTGGCGGATCCCACGCCCCGCTGCCCTATATAAACGCCAGGAGGCACCACCATCGTCCATCATCAAGCATCATCAAACACAAACACGCACCAGTGCACAACACACAGCAAACCCATCTCACCCATTCTGTCAAGCAACACAAGAGCGATCGAGCGAGCAATGGCTCCCATGCTCAAGGGCATCGTGGATGCCGCGCCCAAGAGGGCGGCGTACGTGACCTTCCTCGCCGGCTCCGGCGACTACTGGAAGGGCGTGGTGGGCCTGGCCAAGGGCCTCCGCGCCGTCAACTCCGCCTACCCGCTCGTGGTGGCCGTGCTCCCCGACGTCCCCGAGGATCACCGCCGCAAGCTGGTCGACCAGGGATGCCTCGTCCGCGAGATCGAGCCGGTGTACCCGCCCGAGAGCCAGACCCAGTTCGCCATGGCCTACTACGTCATCAACTACTCCAAGCTCCGTATCTGGGAGGTACCTACTTACTCTCTAGCTCTCTTCTTCTTCCATCCTGGATCGTTAGATGTTGACTGATTCTGGTGCACGAACAGTTCGTGGAGTACGAGAGGATGGTGTACCTGGACGCGGACATCCAGGTGTTCGACAACATCGACCACCTCTTCGACCTCGACAAGGGCAGCTTCTACGCAGTCATGGACTGCTTCTGCGAGAAGACGTGGAGCCACACCCTGCAGTACAGGATCGGCTACTGCCAGCAGTGCCCGGACCGGGTGGCGTGGCCGGAGCGTGAGCTCAGCGTGCCCCCGCCACCGCTCTACTTCAACGCCGGCATGTTCGTGCACGAGCCCAGCCTCGCCACCGCCAAGGCCCTCCTCGACAGGCTCGTCGTCACCGACCCCACCCCGTTCGCCGAGCAGGACTTTCTCAACATGTTCTTCAGGGACGTGTACAAGCCCATCCCGCCGGTGTACAACCTGGTGCTGGCCATGCTCTGGAGGCACCCGGAGAACGTCGAGCTCGACAAGGTCAAGGTCGTGCACTACTGCGCAGCGGTACGTCTTTGTCATCGATTTCCTAGTACAAACATTTTTAGTCTGTTTATTCTTATATCTGAATTCATGCTCGATGTTTCTTTGCCATGCATGAATGATGCAGGGTTCGAAGCCGTGGAGGTACACCGGCGAGGAGGCCAACATGGACAGGGAGGACATCAAGATGCTCGTGAAGAAATGGTGGGACATCTACAACGACGAGAGCCTGGACTACAAGGCCGGCGATGAGGGCACCAACCTGCTACGTGGAGCTCTGGTTGAGGCCGGTGCCGTGAAGTACTTCCCGGCGCCCTCGGCCGCGTAGGCTCGCTGCATGCCGGCGTTTGCCCGGCTGGGTCGTCGCACAATGATTAATTAAGTACTATCTGTAGGGGATTTCGGATTTTCGGTAATGAACTTTACTATAGCATCGAAGTATGGATGAGGGATCGATCTAGACGTTTTTTGGTATGGTAGATCAATCTAGTCCATGTTTCTTGTTTAATATTAGTTTGCAAGAAAAATAGACGCGTGTACACAATGTATAGATATACTCTTGTTACCTACGTGTATTTTGCATGCTTAAATCAAAGCTATTTGCAAATTATTGTGCATGTTCTTGTGAATGCCACAGGGCTCTGTCGTTTTTTGTGTGAGATCGCGCCGTGTGAGTTTTTCGAGCCACGACGCGCGGAATGAGTATCAAAAAAGGTCTTATATTTGATGCGGAGGGAGTAGCATCTGCAAAGATTTGAATTAGTAGTTGTCAAAGCCAAATCCGCGGCCGCTCATCCAAAATGGATCTGTCTTTTGATCCCCGCGCGTGTCCTTATCCATTGTTTCGACAGATAATTACTCCCTTCAATTCTAAATATAAGTCTTTATAAAGATTCTACTATGAACCACATACGGATCTATATAGATGCATTTTAGAGTGTAGGTTTACTCATTTTGCTTTATATGTAGTTTATAGTGGAATTACAAAGACTTATATTTAAAAATGAAAGGAATAGTAGCCTGTGACGATGCGACGGCTGTCCCTTGCGCCTTTGTCCACGACCGTAACAGCTCGCTCCCTGACGGTGCTTTCCTACTCTGGGTGGCCGGCGCAAGAACGTTCCGGCATCACGATCGGCGTGTCTAAATCGTTCCGGTGGCGCGTCCACGTCCGTACGGCGGTGCTGGCCAACGTTCGCCGGGACGTCTACGAGCCGTCGTCGTCTTCGTCCTGATCGCCCACATGGGCAGGTGTATCGCCGACGTTGACCAGCGCCTTATCCGGCATAAAAAACGGTGACACCGATGATAGTTATTGCATGCTATACGTTCAAAGCGTTTGACTTAACTTACGGACATCCGGCCGGTTTCATCAGTCGCACGGAACGCGCCACCTGTACGTGTACGTCGTCCTGCTGCCTCGGCATGAGCATGAACAGACCGACCGACACACGGACGGACGACGCGCATGGCCGCCCAAGCAAGCTAGTACTAGGTAGGCACAGTAGCTTTGCTGCTGGTGTGCGTGCCGGTACTGACCGACGGAAGAGGACATGTTTCCCCGCATACGTGGCGTACTGTAGCTGCGCCTCGTACCCTCGTCTCTTTGCCGCTCATCGCAGCATCCTGTCCGTAAGACCGTAACTGCATCCACCGTTACGTTAGCGTGCGTGCACCAACGGTCACTACGCCTTCATTTAAACGGCGATCCCTTTTGTCAATGCCACGTACCCCTATTTCGAGAATTTCGAACCGGCCGGCCACGTACTATCTTTGGACAAATACGTACGTAGTAGTGGTAAACTAGCGATGACTGAGTTCCATGTCGTGCAAGGCTTTATATTAGAGTAATTACTGTTCACACTACACACCGAGTCATGAAGAATACTTAGATCGATCAGGGTAGCATGCAGCTCAGGGCACAGCACATTCAGCCCCCAGAAAATTTATGTCCACTATAAGTTTCCGCCGGCGGCGGCCGGCGACCGACCGCGCTGAAGTCGCGTGCTGCTGGCCACCCCGTTAGACCGGCGCACACGTACACGGTCGGAAGTCCAGTCTAATCAATCTGCAGGGCGCCATGCACAAGCGTGGAACAAGTGTCTCGTGCCGATCGATTGATCGGACGCGATTCGTCAACACTGCGCTGCTCCCTACGAGCCACGGCACAACGCGGCGAGGATGAACTGACAAGCGTCGTTGGCCTCCGGGGACCGGGGCAGGGCGGTCAGTCGAGCAAATGCGAGCTGCTTCGGGAAGCCTGATCTGACTAGCTGCGTGACGGAGCGATTGACCGGCCAAAGTTGCATGCACGTACGCGTGTGCATGCATGATTCGGTGAGCGCAAAGGAAAAGTCGCTCTAGGCCGCACTAGCACCGCTGCCTCGTCTGGCATGTGCTCGGCCGGCCGGACGCTACTGGTTCCTTCCGTGCTGGGCGGCCAGCCGTCGTGGTTTACCCCAACAGTAGCAGAACTTATTTTTAATTGCTGCAGGTGTTTGGAACGTGCACAACCTTAGAACATCTATGGCTGCTCAAACACGTCTCAAATGTTCGGACGGACGGCCTGGTCATTGATCGAGCATGAAAATTTGATTTAGACGGCCGTCTTCAAACGCCCGGGCTGACCGGCATCCCTCATATCCAGCCCAAATATAAGGGTGAATATGAAATGCCACATCCGCTATGTCAGACTGACGATGAAATCCCACACAGAATCGTCTCGAAACCGGGTGGCCTAATAGACGTCATACAATGGTGTCCCAGCCAACACTATCATTCGGCATGCACATGCAACCTATCTTTTGGCAATCGTTTGCATAGCAGTTTTGGCGATTTAAATTATGACGAAAATAATCATGTATTGTTAATATCCTTTTGTTGAGATGTAATATAAAATAATCACACACATGCTAAGACTTTCATTATTTAGAAGTAAGTTCTCTATATGTTTTATACATAATATACCTGCTCTCCAATTATTTAGAATAATAAAGTCTTGGATATATTGTCCATGGATATTCGATCTAACACCTAGATATGTGGCCCTATAATATTGCCTAATGCTATAATTTTTTGTGTGAAAAGGATCAAATTATTATAAAAATTCCTCATAAGTACAACATCTCAAGTATAATAAAAATTACATCAAGATTTCGAGACCATCAAACAATCACTACTGCCGCTAGAACGAGCTACCGACGGGTCACTGTCGCCGCTCCCTATCTAAGTTGGCTTGACCTTGCCGATGACAGTCGGGAAGTCTTCATGCACGTGTCACCACGGAATAGTACTCTGGAGCCGCAATTGTGGCCGTTGAACACTTTACACTTGAATAGTAGATGTGAAGCAGTTGACACCAAATCTCGTCACACGAGGAGAAACTTTAACCTCATCACCCCAAGGAGACGAGAGGAATTTACATCGGCGCTCCGTTGACTATGCCCAGACAGACGAATTTAAGGAGGATTAGAGCCCGAAAGATAAACTCGAAGAAGAAGCTTCGCCATTCGCCCGAGTGGCGAAAAACCCCTGCAAGGACTAAATACCCTAATCTAAACAACTAACCAGAGTGGAGGCACCAGGATCCCCTTCCGGCCACTGACCGCCGTAGCGGCAAGCAGAGGGAAGGAATCCACGGGCTCGCCGATGAAGCTTGGAGGGAAGAGTTTTTCCTCCGCTTAGGGTTAAGGGAGGAAAACGAGATATCTGCCTAATGATACATGTAAAAATGAATGAGAATGGACTGAATTGGTGGAGGCATCCTTTTAGTCAAAACGAGATGTAGAGCCTAAGTGTCACCATGGATAACTTTGAGGTAATTAAGTTAAGCATGATTTTTCAACTTTTACATCTAGCTACATGCAACAGTTGAATTAATTAATTCCTCCGCTCATGTGAAAAGGGGGGATTTCAGTAGACTGTACCATGTTTAACATATATACCTTTGTCATTGATCTGAAGGAAGCAATTAAAGTGGCTCAACCATCATTGATAAGGGAAGGATTTTCCTCTATCCCTGATGTCAAATGGACTGATGTTGGAGGTCTTGATTCTTTAAAGCAAGAACTTGATCGCTGCATCGTCCGGTGTATCAAGCACCCTGAACTTTATAAGGTGAATCCCGTGATGAAATGTGTTCTATCATACTCCCTCCATTCCATAATTCTTGCCATGATTTTAGTTCAAGTGCTATTTTTCTCCAGTCTGTTGTTTGGCTTGCATATTGAGTTCATTTGTATACTGAAGACAGATCTCATAGCTAGAGTCATGGGCACCTGTGGTGCTTTATTTGCAATATTGCTTGAAATCCGGCATGTTTTATATGTGTTTCAATTGTATCCTTTATTTATTTGTAATTTTGTATATTCATGTCCTCTGTTATCTACCTTTAAAGAAATTTGGAGTGGATATGCAAGATGGTTTTTTGCTATTTGGGCCTGCGGGCTGTGGGAGAACACTAATAGCAAAAGCAGTTGCACACGATGCAGGGGCTAATTTTATTTACAAAAAGGTAACTCATGTTGAGATTTGAGGTAATATCATTGGAAGTTATAGAACTTGTGTTCGATGTTCAGTTTGGTGCTAAAACTTTAAAAATACGGATTTGTGGTCATCCAACGTGCGTTTTTGTGCAAATACGGTCACTTTGGTCATATTCAGACGTATCCCGCACTTACGTGGCACCCCAGCGTGGATACGACCCATTGTTAGTGGCCGAAACAGCTCGCCGCATTTTTTCTTTGCAGAAGCACCCTTGCTCTGTATTTAATTAATTTAATTGAGCATAATCCCCTCTGTGTGTCCCATTTGTCAGCATGAGGTGGTGTGAAAAATGAAAATAAAAAGTACACGCACAGGGATTTTAACTCCATACACCTCGGGTACATCCATGCACAAACAAACCACTACACCAACTACATATTCCTTACTATAAAGAGGTAAACCTGATTTTATATTAGACGCAGTTCTTCCTAGATCCCGTTTTTCCCAGGTTCGGCTAGTAAAAACTGGATACCGGAAAATCTCACCTTTTTTCACCAAAAAACAATTAAGAAAACTGTTTCAAAATGTATAATGTTTAATCCATACCGTACAAAACTTTGTCATGAGCGAGAATTTTTTATTCCATTTTTTCGAGAGGGTTGGAAAAAATCCGGGTTTCAAAATATCTTGGCAATTCCAGTTTTTATCTACCAAAATTTTGAAATGAATTTTGAATTCAAATCTTTTTATCGTCTAAATATATTTAATTTAGCAAAAAAAAAAGTGACACCTGTTAGAGTGGTCAGCTCAACTCCTCTCTTATATAGAAGTTTGCATGTTCAATTCATTGTTACAGTTCGAGACCATTTTTATAAATGAGCATGAATAAAGAAAAATATATTTCACAATACAAGGAATAGAATCGCGGCCCCTGCCACTAAGCTAACTATGTCATTATGATATTGTATGCACACAAAAGTTATTATATTTGACATTGTTTTTGTCGTTTAAATTCAAAATTTCGGGCGACAACATTTTTTCCGGGGACCGCCAAATTTTCTGGGGACTGATCGGTTGTCGAAAATTCGGTCTGAGAGAAAAAGAACATGAATACGAGTAGTGGTCGAGGACAATATCTAAAATTGGGCTTCTCTCTTTACAGGCATTGTTTGGTACTTAGTGTAGCGTTTAGCTGCAGTGTGTCCACGCTTGAGGTTGAGAGATCGAATGTGTTGGGCCATCCTTTTTTGTCACTCAATTTGCGTTGGGGCTTCTGTTTGTGATTAAACGAATTTTAGTTGATCATGTTGAACGTCAATCGGCACTGATGGAATGATGTATGGCGGACTATTTTATTGACAGGTCCCATGTTTGAACCCCATGTGTGCCATCTTTTTTCATTATATTTGAGGGCTTTGTGCGCATTGAATAAATTGTGAGGGAGTTCTCTGTAAAAAAATCCAGCGTGCTATGGTCACCTAGTGCCTTGTGCATTCCCAACCACTGACAAGTGGGCCTCCACCGGGCTGGCACGCCATGTTGACAGGCCATGTGGCTGGATACGAGAGGAAGCACCGTATATGCACGCGGGGACAAGTTATGTGACCATAAATCCGTATTTTTAAAGTTTTAGCACCAAACTGAACATTGAGCGCAAGTTTTATGACTCCCGGTGATATTACCTCTTGAGATTTCCATATTCTCGGTACTTGCTCTAGTTTCATACAGACTGCTAACTAAGATTCTTGTTTTGTTTGGAACTTAGGGGCCTGAGCTGTTAACCAAATATGTTGGGGAGAGTGAATCAGGAGTAAGGAAAATGTTCGCCCGTGCACGGACGAACTCCCCATGCATAATATTTTTTGATGAGGTAAAATAAGTCCTTGCTTTGCTCATTGTAACATTTATCCTGTTTAGTGAAACTGTGAAAGTCTGGAACATTTTTTTAATGTCTGATACATTGATCTGTGCTATTAGAATTTAGAGTTGCTCAGCAACTTGCATGTGTTGCTTGATAAGGTGCTTAATATTCTAAGCAAAATACGGTGCTCAAATTTTTAGTTAATCCATTAATTTGTTGTACGTGCCAGATAGATGCCTTGACAACAAAAAGAGGGAATGAGGGAGCATGGGTTGTTGAACGTGTCGTGAACCAGGTAACTTCAACACAGAGGCGGAGGACGAAAAAAATTTAAGGTGGGGCGAAGTCTTAAGCAAATAATTTTTTTGATGCAAATTGAAAGAGTCAATATACACTAACGATGCACACTGCAAACAAAAATGTAGACATGTTTCAATAGAAAAACAACCTAAAAGATACTGATAAAGAAACTTTCAATGGCGTCTAGAAGGACAAGACAATGGCAGTGTCTTGCCCTCCTCAAAATCTTCGTTAGTTTACCAAGATCAATACTTTTTATTACCCCTCGCTCATTGTAACACACCATCAAGTCAATAAGCCAGCCAGCGGACATCTTGCTGCGCAACTGAGTCTTGATGATTTTCATTGATAAGAAGCCCCTATCAACTGTTGTCGTCGCTACTGGTAGTAGCAATGCCAACTCAATGAGATGATAAACAGTAGGAAGCATGACATGCCTTTCAAGTTCGGCCATCTTTTTAACTAGCTTGCAATATCATGACAAAGCTCTAAAGTCTTCAATTCTTTTCATATGAAAATGAACAAATCAAGGTTATCTTCTATATGTTTACGTTCATATAATCAAAGAAATTCATGATAAATTTCTGTGATTCTAGCAAGCTTATCTAGATTGAACCTAGAAAAGGAGTTTCTTGGGCCAAGGCAAGAGAAGTTTTGGAACACCTCTAAAGATACCTCAGTAAAATGATAATCAAACTCTGTGATCATGGAGTCTATAGTAGAATGGAAGGTGTCCACATGAAAAAAACTATGTGCTATCGCTTGCTGCCGCCGCCGTCGGCTGCCCCGTCGCCGGTCGCCCGCGGCCTGGTCCTGGCGACCTAGCCAGCCGCCGCCGCCGTGCTAGCTTAGCGTTGCCTCGTGTCGGGTGGACTGGCCGGTCGCTTGCGTGTGCGTCTTGATCGAGTCGTGCGTGGTTGACCTGGCTCGACCCGTTCTTGGTTCGTGCATGGGCGCCCGATCGAGTCATGCTTGGTCGACCTCGACCGATTGCTGGCCCAACACACTGGATGTGTTGGCCCGTTAGGCCGGATGTAGCTGTCGGCCGCTCTCTGATTAGCGTCAAATTGCTAGTGGTCAAAACGAACGATCGAGGCAGCCGAAAGAATCATACGTATATACAGTATATTTTTTCCTCAGAGTTAAGGTATGGCGGCTGCCATACCCTGCCCACTGGAGCCCTCCGCCAGTGCTTCAACATCCGATATATATTGGCAATGCAGAGATTCTCTAACATGTTCAGTCATTTCTTTCCATGCTCTGTATTTCTCATGTTAGTTCATCTTTGCACTTGCAGTTACTTACTGAACTTGGTAGTAGTTCTGATCAAGGTGTTTTTGTTATTGGAGCTACAAACAGAACTGATGCGATAGACGATTCTCTTCTACGGCCTGGTAGATTTGGGAGGAAACGTTGTGTACCTCTACCTGGTGCTAACGAGCGTGCTTCAATACTCAAATCACTAGCAGGTTCCGGGAAAAAACCACTCTCCCCCAGTGTCGATTTGGATGCACTAGCTCGCCGTGAGGAGTGCAACAATCTCTCCGGTGCTGACCTAGCATCACTGGTAAGTACTTTTGTGACTTTTTCTTCTTCATTGATGAAGCATGGATGTAATTTAGGCTATGATCCAACGGGCAAAGTGGAACCAGTTAGCATGTATGCTTCCTTGCTTCCTTGTTCAGATGAATGAAGCAGCCATGGAAGCTCTGGAAGATAGATTGGGGTCAGGTTTGGGTGAGTCGATTGAACTCTCGCACTTTGAGCGAGCACTATCCAAAATAAAGCCGTCAGTGTCAGAACAGGTGCAGGCCGACATTCTAATCGATCATCTCTCGTTTTGCTTACCCCTTTTATGTAGCAGCATATGCATGCCTTACATTTTACTTTTGTTGGTGTGGCAGCAAAGGAAATTCTACGACGCCTTGTGGAAGAAATAGTGTGCAAACTGACCCAACACCATGCATCTACGTTGATAGATCTGGCTATTTGTGGCTGGGATCCAGCAACCAAGCGCGCTGTTCCATATTAGAAATCGTAAACCCCATGGTTCATTTCAAATTCTTATTTCAAACTTTTATACTCGTAGCATGTACACAGCAAGCCTCGCAGAGTAGACAAAAAAAGACGGGTAACGAAATGTAAAATCCTTTTAGCTTTGATTCCACATTGGAACTTTTTTTGTTACTTGGCTGTTTGGGGTACCCATTAAATTTGGGAAAAGATTTCCTTCGGCCGGCCGATTTACAGCGCTTCGTCCGCAGCATGAGATGCACACCACGCTTCTTATGTGGGTCCTGTCATCGCTCATTCTTTTTCCTTCTTATCTTAATCGCTAATGACTGAGTGCCATTTGTTTCTTTTTTTCTTCATTCGTCTTCTGCAACAAGCGTTCTGTTGGAAAAATAATCTACAGCACGACCTCTATTGCAAAAAAAAAATCAAGTGACGTTTCTGCAACATGTGCTCTGTTGCAAAAAATTATGCAATACGACCTTTGGCAAAAAAAAACTCTACAGATGTTTCCACAACACGATCGCTGATGCAGAAAATATTCTATAACATAAATTATGTTGCAAAAAAAATAATTCTACCGACATTTCCGCAACATGATCTCTATTCCAAAAAATTCTGCAACATAATCTATGTTGCAAAATTTAGGATGTCCGTCAGCCGCTTGGTGGCGCTAAATCTGGCGGCTAGCGACCCGGCAGCCGGTGGATGCGTAGCACCCCCCCCCCCCCCCCCCCTATGAATAAATGAATGTTCAACGAATGTTCAGATAAACATTGTGCATGTGCAAATTGAACAGGAGTGCATATGCTAAAAATCTGGATTGAACTGAATGTCAGCTGTTGCTCCAAACCGAATTGAACAGGAGTACATATGCAAATATCTAAACTGAATTGCTTGCCAATTGATGCTCCAAACTGAGTTGAACTAAATGGCACCAAAACCTGAACTTGAACTGAGCTAAATGGCAGCTATTGCCCATAGCAAAAATGATCTAAATGGCACCCACACTTAATCTTGAAGACTTGAACTGAACTAAATTTGCGCTATTATCACATGCACTAGATTTGGGGAGCATTGAGTACACAGTACATAGTTTAATTCTAAAATAGGAGTTGCAAAATGAACATAGACTAGTTAAGGGCAAGGTGACGATGTGTGTTAGAAATGATTTCAAGGTTGATAAGATCACCATCAAACACTCCTTTTACCTTCGGGATTAGTGTTGAACCTAAAATAAATGTTATTTGGTGTTTGAGTTGAGCATGAATATGATGTTGGAAATATGCCCTAGAGGCAATAATAAAAGCTTTATTATTATTATATTTCCTTGTTCATGATAATTGTCTTTATTCATGCTATAATTGTGTTATCCGGAAATCGTAATACATGTGTGAATAATAGACACCAACATGTCCCTAGTAAGCCTCTAGTTGACTAGCTCGTTGATCAATAGATAGTCATGGTTTCCTGACTATGGACATTGGATGTCATTGATAACGAGATCACATCATTAGGAGAATGATGTGATGGACAAGACCCAATCCTAAACATAGCATGAGATCGTATAGTTCGTTTGCTAGAGTTTTCCAATGTCAAGTATCTTTTCCTTAGACCATGAGATCGTGTAACTCCCGGATACCGTAGGAGTGCTTTGGGTATACCAAACGTCACAACGTAACTGGGTGACTATAAAGGTATACTACGGGTATCTCCGAAAGTGTCTGTTGGGTTGACACGGATCAAGACTGGGATTTGTCACTCCGTATGACGGAGAGGTATCACTGGGCCCACTCGGTAATGCATCATCATAATGAGCTCAAAGTGACCAAGTGTCTGGTCACGGGATCATGCATTACGGTACGAGTAAAGTGACTTGCCGGTAACGAGATTGAACGAGGTATTGGGATACCGACGATCGAATCTCGGGCAAGTAACATACCGATTGACAAAGGGAATTGTATACGGGGTTGCTTGAATCCTCGACATCGTGGTTCATCCGATGAGATCATCGAGGAGCATGTGGGAGCCAACATGGGTATCCAGATCCCGCTGTTGGTTATTGACCGGAGAGTCGATCTCGGTCATGTCTACATGTCTCCCGAACCCGTAGGGTCTACACACTTAAGGTTCGGTGACGCTAGGGTTGTAGGGATATGTATATGCAGTAACCCGAATGTTGTTCGGAGTCCCGGATGAGATCCCGGACGTCACGAGGAGTTCCGGAATGGTCCGGAGGTAAAGAATTATATATAGGAAGTGCTTATTTCGGGCATCGGGACAAGTTTCGGGGTCACCGGTATTGTACCGGGACCACCGGAAGGGTCCCGGGGGTCCACCGGGTGGGGCCACCTGCCCCGGGGGGGGCACATGGGCTGTAGGGGGTGCGCCTTGGCCTATATGGGCCAAGGGCACCAGCCCCAAGAGGCCCATGCGCCTAGGGTTCAAGAAGGGAAGAGTCCCAAAAGGGGAAGGCACCTCCGAGGTGCCTTGGGGAGGAGGGATTCCTCCCTTGGCCGCCGCCCCCCTAGGAGATTGGATCTCCTAGGGCCGGCTCCCCCCCTTTGCCCCCCTATATATAGTGGGGAGATGGAGGACTTCTCACCCCACGCCTTTGGTGCCTCCCTCTCCCTCTCCAACACCTCCTCCTCCTCCATAGTGCTTGGCGAAGCCCTGCCGGAGTACTGCAGCTCCATCACCACCACGCCGTCGTGCTGCTGCTGGAGCCATCTTCCTCAACCTCTCCTTCCCCCTTGCTGGATCAATAAGGAGGAGATGTTACGATGACCGTACGTGTGTTGAACGCGGAGGTGCCGTCCGTTCGGCGCTAGGATCTCCGGTGATTTGGATCACGTCGAGTACGCCTTCCTCATCCCCGTTCTTTGAACGCTTCCGCGCGTGATCTACAAAGGCATGTAGATTCAATCCGATTACTCATTGCTAGATGAACTCCTAGATGGATCTTGGTGAAACCGTAGGAAAATTTTTGTTTTCTGCAACGTTCCCCAACAGTGGCATCATGAGCTAGGTCTATGCGTAGTTCTCTTGCACGAGTAGAACACAATTTGTTGTGGGCATTGATGTTGTCAACTTTCTTGCCGCTACTAGTCTTATCTTGCTTCAATGGTATTGTGGGATGAAGCGGCCCGGACCAACCTTACACGTACGCTTACGTGAGACCGGTTCCACCGACTAACATGCACAAGTTGCATAAGGTGGCTGGTGGGTGTCTGTCTCTCCCATTTTAGTTGGAGCGGATTCGATGAAAAGGGTCCTTATGAAGGGTAAATAGAAGTTGACAAATCACGTTGTGGCTTTCACATAGGTAAGAAAACATTCTTGATAGAACCCTACTTTAGCCACGTAAAACATGCAACAACAATTAGAGGACGTCTAACTTGCTTTTGCAGCAAGTGCTTTGTGATATGATATGGCCAAAGTTGTGATGAATGATGAATGATATATATGTGATGTATGAGATGTTCATGCTATTGTAATAGGAATCACGACTTGCATGTCGATGAGTATGACAACCGGCAGGAGCCATAGTAGTTGTCTTTATTTTTTGTATGACCTGCGTGTCATTGAGAAACGCCATGTAAATTACTTTACTTTATTGCTAAACGCGTTAGCCATAGTAGTAGAATAATAGTTGGCGAGCAACTTCATGGAGATACGATGATGGAGATCATGATGATGGAGATCATGGTGTCATGCCGGTGACAAGATGATCATGGAGCCCCAAGATGGAGATCAAAGGAGCTATGTGATATTGGCCATATCATGTCACTATTATTATTTGATTGCATGTGATGTTTATCATGTTTTTGCATCTTGTTTGCTTAGAACGACGGTAGTAAATAAGATGATCCCTCATAATAATTTCAAGAAAGTGTTCCCCCTAACTGTGCACCGTTGCGACAGTTCGTTGTTTCGAAGCACCACGTGATGATCGGGTGTTAGATTCCAACGTTCACATACAACGGGTGTAAGACAGATTTACACATGCAAACACTTAGGTTGACTTGACGAGCCTAGCATGTACAGACATGGCCTCGGAACACAGAAGACCGAAAGGTCGAGCATGAGTCGTATAGAATATACGATCAACATGAAGATGTTCACGGATGTTGATTAGTCCGTCTCACATGATGATCGGACACGGCCTAGTTAACTCGGATCATGTTATACTTAGATTACAGGAGGGATGTTTATCTAAGTGGGAGTTCATTTAATAATTTGATTAGATGAACTTAATTATCATGAACTTAGTCTAAAATCTTTACAATATGTCTTGTAGATCAAATGGCCCACGTAGTCCTCAACTTCAACGCGTTCCTAGAGAAAACCAAGCTGAAAGACGATGGCAGCAACTACACAGACTGGGTCCGGAACCTAAGGATCATCCTCATAGCTGCCAAGAAAGATTATGTCCTACAAGCACCGCTGGGTGACGCACCTGTTCTCCCTGCAGAACAAGACGTTATGAACGCTTGGCAGGCACGTACCAATGACTACTCCCTTGTTCAGTGCGGCATGCTTTACAGCTTAGAGCCGGGGCTCCAAAAGCGTTTTGAGAGACACGGAGCATATGAGATGTTCGAAGAGCTGAAAATGGTTTTCCAAGCTCATGCCCGGGTCGAGAGATATCAAGTCTCCGACAAGTTCTTCAGCTGTAAGATGGAGGAAAACAGTTCTGTCAGTGAGCACATACTCACTATGTCTGGGTTACATAACCGCTTGACTCAGCTGGGAGTTAATCTCCCGGATGACGCGGTCATTGACAGAATCCTTCAGTCGCTTCCACCGAGCTACAAGAGCTTTGTGATGAACTTCAATATGCAGGGGATGGAAAAGACCATTCCTGAAGTATTTGCAATGCTGAAATCAGCAGAGGTCGAAGTCAAAAAGGAACATCAAGTGTTGATGGTGAATAAAACCACTAAGTTCAAGAAGGGCAAGGGTAAGAAAGCTTTCAAGAAGGACGGCAAGGGATTTGCCGCGCCCGGCAAGCAAGCTGCCGAGAAGAAGCCAAAGAATGGACCCAAGCCCGAGACTGAGTGCTTTTATTGCAAGGAAAGTGGTCACTCGAAGCGGAACTGCCCCAAGTACTTAGCGGACAAGAAGGCCGGCAAAACGAAAGGTATATGTGATATACATGTAATTTATGTGTACCTTACCAGTACTCGTAGTAGCTCCTGGGTATTTGATATCGGTGCAGTTGCTCACATTTGTAACTCAAAGCAGGAGCTGCGGAATAAGCGGAGACTGGCAAAGGATGAGGTGACGATGCGCGTCGGGAATGGTTCCAAGGTCAATGTGATCGCCGTCGGCACGCTACCTCTACATTTACCTTCGGGATTAGTTTTAAACCTTAATAATTGTTATTTAGTGCCAGCTTTGAGCATGAACATTGTATCAGGATCTCGTTTAATTCGAGATGGCTACTCATTTAAATCCGAGAATAATGGTTGTTCTATTTATATGAGAGATATGTTTTATGGTCATGCTCCAATGGTGAATGGTTTATTCTTAATGAATCTCGAGCGTAATGCTACACATGTTCATAGTGTGAGTACCAAAAGATGTAAGATTGTTAATGATAGTCCCACATACTTGTGGCACTGCCGCCTTGGTCACATAGGTGTCAAACGCATGAAGAAGCTCCATGCTGATGGACTTTTAGAGTCTCTTGATTACGAATCATTTGACACGTGCGAACCATGCCTCATGGGTAAAATGACCAAGACTCCGTTCTCAGGAACAATGGAGCGAGCAACCAACTTATTGGAAATCATACATACTGATGTGTGCGGTCCAATGAGTGTTGAGGCTCGCGGTGGCTATCGTTATGTTCTCACCCTCACTGATGACTTGAGTAGATATGGGTATGTCTACTTAATGAAACACAAGTCTGAGACCTTTGAAAAGTTCAAGGAATTTCAGAGTGAGATTGAGAATCAACGTGACAGGAAAATCAAGTCCCTGCGATCAGATCATGGAGGAGAATACTTGAGTCACGAGTTTGGCACACACTTAAGAAAATGTGGAATAGTTTCACAACTCACGCCGCCTGGAACACCTCAGCGTAATGGTGTGTCCGAACGTCGTAATCGCACTCTATTAGATATGGTGCGATCTATGATGTCTCTTGCCGATTTACCGCTATCTTTTTGGGGCTATGCTTTAGAGACTGCCGCATTCACTTTAAATAGGGCTCCGTCAAAATCCGTTGAGACGACACCGTATGAATTATGGTTTGGGAAGAAACCTAAGCTGTCATTTCTAAAAGTTTGGGGATGCGATGCTTATGTCAAGAAACTTCAACCTGAAAAGCTCGAACCCAAGTCAGAAAAATGCGTCTTCATAGGATACCCTAAAGAAACTATTGGGTATACCTTCTACCTCAGATCTGAAGGCAAGATCTTTGTTGCCAAGAATGGATCCTTTCTAGAGAAAGAGTTTCTCTCAAAAGAAGTAAGTGGGAGGAAAGTAGAACTTGATGAAGTATTACCTCTTGAACCGGAAAATGGCGCAACTCAAGAAAATGTTCCTGAGGTGCCTGCACCGACTAGAGAGGAAGTTAATGATGATGATCAAGATACTTCTGATCAAGCTCCTACTGAAATTCGAAGGTCCACAAGGACACGTTCCACACCAGAATGGTACGGCAACCCTGTCTTGGAAATTATGTTGTTAGACAACGGTGAACCTTCGAACTATGAAGAAGCGATGGCGGGCCCGGATTCCGACAAATGGCTAGAAGCCATGAAATCCGAGATAGGATCCATGTATGAAAACGAAGTATGGACTTTGACTGACTTGCCCGTTGAGCGGCGAGCCATAGAAAATAAATGGATCTTTAAGAAGAAGACAGACGCGGATGGTAATGTGACCATCTATAAAGCTCGGCTTGTCGCTAAGGGTTATCGACAAGTTCAAGGGGTTGACTACGACGAGACTTTCTCACCGGTAGCGAAGCTAAAGTCCGTCCGAATCATGTTAGCAATTGCCGCATTCTATGATTATGAGATATGGCAAATGGACGTCAAAACGGCATTCCTTAATGGTTTCCTTAAGGAAGAATTGTATATGATGCAGCCGGAAGGTTTTGTCGATCCTAAGAATGCTAACAAGGTGTGCAAGCTCCAACGCTCGATTTATGGGCTGGTGCAAGCATCTCGGAGTTGGAACATTCGCTTTGATGAGATGATCAAAGCGTTTGGGTTTACACAGACTTATGGAGAAGCCTGTTTACAAGAAAGTGAGTGGGAGCTCTGTAGCATTTCTCATATTATATGTAGATGACATACTTTTGATGGGAAATGATATAGAACTCTTGGACAGCATTAAGGCCTACTTGAATAAGAGTTTTTCAATGAAGGACCTTGGAGAAGCTGCATATATATTAGGCATCAAGATCTATAGAGATAGATCAAGACGCCTCATAGGTCTTTCACAAAGCACATACCTTGATAAGATATTGAAGAAGTTCAATATGGATCAGTCTAAGAAGGGGTTCTTGCCTGTTGCAAGGTGTGAAATTGAGCTCAGCTCAATGTCCGACCACGGCAGAAGATATAGAAGAGATGAGTGTCATCCCCTATGCCTCAGCCATAGGTTCTATTATGTATGCCATGCTGTGTACCAGACCTGATGTAAACCTTGCCGTAAGTTTGGTAGGAAGGTACCAAAGTAATCCCGGCAAGGAACACTGGACAGCGGTCAAGAATATCCTGAAGTACCTGAAAAGGACTAAGGAAATGTTTCTCGTTTATGGAGGGGACGAAGAGCTCGTCGTAAAAGGTTACGTCGACGCTAGCTTCGACACAGATCTGGATGACTCTAAGTCACAAAACGGATACGTGTATATTTTGAATGGTGGGGCAGTAAGCTGGTGCAGGTTGCAAGCAAAGCGTCGTGGCGGGATCTACATGTGAAGCGGAGTACATGGCAGCCTCGGAGGCAGCGCATGAAGCAATTTGGGTGAAGGAGTTCATCACCGACCTAGGAGTCATACCCAATGCGTCGGGGCCAATCAAACTCTTCTGTGACAACACCGGAGCTATTGCACTTGCCAAGGAGCCCAGGTTTCACAAGAAGGCAAGGCACATCAAGCGTCGCTTTAACTCCATTCGTGAAAATGTTCAACATGGAGACATAGATATTTGTAAAGTACATACGGACCTGAATGTAGCAGATCCGTTGACTAAACCTCTCCCTAGAGCAAAACATGATCAACACCAGAATTCCATGGGTGTTCGATTCATCACAATGTAACTAGATTATTGACTCTAGTGCAAGTGGGAGACTGTTGGAAATATGCCCTAGAGGCAATAATAAAAGCATTATTATTATATTTCCTTGTTCATGATAATTGTCTTTATTCATGCTATAATTGTGTTATCCGGAAATCGTAATACATGTGTGAATAATAGACACCAACATGTCCCTAGTAAGCCTCTAGTTGACTAGCTCGGTGATCAACAGATAGTCATGGTTTCCTGACTATGGACATTAGATGTCATTGATAACGAGATCACATCATTAGGAGAATGATGTGATGGACAAGACCCAATCCTAAACATGGCATAAGATCGTATAGTTCGTTTGCTAGAGTTTTCCAATGTCAAGTATCTTTTCCTTAGACCATGAGATCGTGTAACTCCCGGATACCGTAGGAGTGCTTTGGGTGTACCAAACGTCACAACGTAACTGGGTGACTATAAAGGTATACTACGGGTATCTCCAAAAGTGTCTGTTGGATTGACACGGATCAAGGCTGGGATTTGTCACTCCGTATGACGGAGAGGTATCACTTGGCCCACTCGGTAATGCATCATCATAATGAGCTCAAAGTGACCAAGTGCCTGGTCACGGGATCATGCATTACGGTACGAGTAAAGTGACTTGCCGGTAACAAGATTGAACGAGGTATTGGGATACCGACGATCGAATCTCGGGCAAGTAACATACCGATTGACAAAGGGAATTGTATACGGGGTTGCTTGAATCCTCGACATCGTGGTTCATCCGATGAGATCATCGAGGAGCATGTGGGAGCCAACATGGGTATCCAGATCCCGCTGTTGGTTATTGACCGGAGAGCGATCTCGGTCATGTCTACATGTCTCCCGAACCCGTAGGGTCTACACACTTAAGGTTCGGTGACGCTAGGGTTGTAGGGATATGTATATGCAGTAACCCGAATGTTGTTCGGAGTCCCGGATGAGATCCCGGACGTCACGAGGAGTTCCGGAATGGTCCGGAGGTAAAGAATTATATATAGGAAGTGCTATTTCGGCCATCGGGACAAGTTTCGGGGTCACCGGTATTGTACCGGGACCACCGGAAGGGTCCCGGGGGTCCACCGGGTGGGGCCACCTGCCCCGGGGGGGGCACATGGGCTGTAGGGGGTGCGCCTTGGCCTATATGGGCCAAGGGCACCAGCCCCAAGAGGCCCATGCGCCTAGGGTTCAAGAAGGGAAGAGTCCCAAAAGGGGAAGGCACCTCCGAGGTGCCTTGGGGAGGAGGGATTCCTCCCTTGGCCGCCGCCCCCCTAGGAGATTGGATCTCCTAGGGCCGGCTCCCCCCCTTGGCCCCCCTATATATAGTGGGGAGATGGAGGACTTCTCACCCCACGCCTTTGGTGCCTCCCTCTCCCTCTCCAACACCTCCTCCTCCTCCATAGTGCTTGGCGAAGCCCTGCCGGAGTACTGCAGCTCCATCACCACCACGCCGTCGTGCTGCTGCTGGAGCCATCTTCCTCAACCTCTCCTTCCCCCTTGCTGGATCAAGAAGGAGGAGATGTTACGCTGACCGTACGTGTGTTGAACGCGGAGGTGCCGTCCGTTCGGCGCTAGGATCTCCGGTGATTTGGATCACGTCGAGTACGCCTTCCTCATCCCCGTTCTTTGAATGCTTCCGCGCGTGATCTACAAAGGTATGTAGATGCAATCTGATTACTCGTTGCTAGATGAACTCCTAGATGGATCTTGGTGAAACCATAGGAAATTTTTTGTTTTCTGCAACGTTCCCCAACATATGACTGGATCATGTTTATTGCAATACGGTTATTCATTTAAGTCAAAGAATAATTGTTGTTCTGTTTACATGAATAATACCTTCTATGGTCATACACTTAATATAAATGGTTTATTAAATCTCAATCGTAGTGATACACATATTCATAATATTGATGCCAAAAGATGCAAAGTTGATAATGATAGTGCAACATACTTGTAACACTGCCGTTTAGGTCATACTGGTGTAAAGCGCATGAAGAAACTCCATGCGGATGGACTTTTGGAATCACTTGATTATGAATCATTTGATGCTTACGAACCATGCCTCACGGGCAAGATGACTAAGACTCCGTTCTCTGGAACAATGGAGCGAGCCACTAACTTATTGGAAATAATACATACTGATGTATGTGATCCGATGAGTGTTGAGGCTCGCGGCGGGTATCGTTATTTTCCGACATTCACATATGATTTGAACAGATATGAGTATATCTACTTAATGAAACACAAGTCTGAAACGTTTGAAAAGTTCAAATAATTTCAAAGTGAAGTGGAGAATCATCTTAACAAGAAAATAAAGTTTCTACGATCTGATCGCGGAGACGAAATATTTGAATTACGAGTTTGGCCTTCAATTGAAACAATGTCGAATAGTTTTCGCAACTCACGCCACCTGGAACACCACAGCGTAATGGTATGTACGAACGTCATAACCATACTTTATTAGATATGGTGCGACATATGATGTCTCTTACCGATTTACCACTATCATTTTGGGGTTATGCATTAGAGACAGTTGCATTCACGTTAAATAGGGCATCGTCTAAAAATCCGTTGAGATGACACCGTATGAACTGTGATTTAGCAAGAAACCTAAGCTGTCATTTCTTAAAGTTTGGGGTTGCGATGCTTATGTGAAAAAGTTTCAGCCTGATAAACTCAAACCAAATCGGAGAAATGCGTCTTCATAGGATACCCAAAAGAAACTATTGGGCACACCTTTTATCACAGATCCGAAGGCAAGATCTTTGTTGCTTAAAGTGGATCCTCTCTAGAGAAGGAGTTTCTCTCAAAAGAAGTGAGTGGGAGGAAAGTAGAACTTGATGAGGTAATTGTACCTTCTCCCGAATTGGAAAGTAGTTCATCACAAAAATCAGTTCCAGTGATGCCTACACCAATTAGTGAGGAAGTTAATGATGATGATCATGAAACTTCAGATCAAGTTACTACCGAACCTCATAGGTCAACCAGAGTACGGTCCGCACCAGAGTGGTACGGCAATCCTGTTCTGGAGGTCATGTTACTTGAGCATGACGAACCTACGAACTATGAGGAAGCGATGATGAGCCCAGATTCTGCAAAATGGCTTGAGGCCATGAAATCTAAGATGGGATCCATGTATAAAGAACAAAGTATGGACTTTGATTGACTTGTCCGATGATTAGTGAGCCATTGAGAATAAATGGATCTTCAAGAGGAATACGGACGCTGATAGTAATGTTGCTATCTACAAAGCTCGAATTGTCACAAAAGGTTTTCGACAAGTTCAAGGTGTTGACTACGATGAGAATTTCTCACTCGTATCGATGCTTAAAAGTCTGTCTGAATCATGTTAGCAGTTACCGCATTTTATGAAATCTGGCAAATGGATATCAAAACTACATTCCTTAATGGATTTATTAAAAAAGAGTTGTATATGATGCAACGAGAAGGTTTTGTCAATCCTAAATATGCTAACAAAGTGTGCAAGCTCCAGCGATCCATCTATGGACTGGTGCAAGCATCTCAGAGTTGGAATATGCGCTTTGATGAGTTGATCAAAGCATATAGTTTTATACAGACTTTTAGAGAAACCCGTATTTACAAGAAAGTGAGTGGGAGCTCTGTAGCATTTCTAATATTATATGTGGATGATATATTGTTGATCGGAAATGATACTGAATTTCTGGATAGCATAAAAGGATACTTGAATAAGAATTTTTCAATGAAAGACCTTGGTAAAGCTACTTACATATTGGGCATCGAGATCTATAGAGATAGATCAAGACGCTTGATAAATTTCTCAATGAGTACATACCTTGAGAAGTTTTTGAAGTAGTTCAAAATGGAACAGTCAAAGAATGAGTTCTTGACTATGTTGCAAGGTGTGAAGTTGAGTAAAGACTCAAAAACCGATCACGGCAGAAAATAGAAAGAGAATGAAAAAGTCATTCCCTATGCCTCAGTCATATGTTCTATAAAGTATGCTATGCTGTGTACCAGACCTATTGTATACCTTAGCATGATTTTGGCAAGGGAGTACAATAGTGATCTAGGAGTAGATCACTGGACAGCGGTAAAAATTATCCTTAGAGGACTAAGGAAATATTTCTCGGTTATGGAGGTGATAAAAGAGTTTGTCGTAAATAGTTATGTCGATGCAAGCTTTTGACACCGATCTAGATGACTCTAAGTCTCGATCTAGATACATATTGAAAGTGGAAGCAATTAGCTAGAGTAGCTCTGTGCAGAGTATTGTAAACATAGAAATTTGCAAAATACAGACGGATCTGAATATTGCAGACCCATAGACTAAACTTCTCTCACAAGCAAAACATGATCACTCTTTGGGTGTTAATCACATAGTGATGTGAACTTGATTATTGACTCTAGTAAACCCTTTGAGTATTAGTCACATGGAGATGTGAACTAATCACATAAAGATGTGAAATTATTGGTGTTAAATCACATAACGATATGAACTAGATTATTGACTCTAGTGCAAGTGGGAGACTGAAGGAAATATGCCCTAGAGGCAATAATAAAGTTATTATTTATTTCCTTATACCATGATAAATGTTTGTTATTCATGCTAGAATTGTATTAACCGGAAACTTAGTACATATGTGAATACATAGACAAACAGAGTGTCCCTAGTATGCCTCTACTTGACTAGCTCGTTAATCAAAGATGGTTAAGTTTCCTAGCCATGGACATATGTTGTCATTTGATGAACGGGATCACATAATTAGAGAATGATGTGATGGACTAGACCCATCTGTTAGCTTAGCACTATGATCATTTAGTTTAATGCTATTGCTTTCTTCATGACTTATACATGTTCCTATGACAATGAGATTATGCAACTCCCGAATACCGGAGGAACACTTAGTGTGCTATCAAACGTCACAACGTAACTGGGTGATTATAAAGATGCTCTACAGGTGTCTCCGATGGTGTTTGTTGAGTTGGTATAGATCGAGATTAGGATTTGTCACTCCGATTGTCGGAGAGGTATCTCTGGGCCCTCTCGGTAATGCACATCACTATAAGCCTTGCAAGCAATGTGACTAATGAGTTAGTTGCAGAATGATGCATTACGGAACGATTAAAGAGACTTTCCGGTAACGAGATTGAACTAGGTATGAGGATATCGACGATCGAATCTCGGGCAAGTAGCATACCGATGACAAAAGGAACAACATATGTTGTTATGCAATTTGACTGATAAAGATCTTCGTAGAATATGTAGGAGCCAATATGAGCATCCAGGTTCCGCTATTGATTATTGACTGGAGATGTGTATCGGTCATGTCTACATAGTTCTCGAACCCGTAGGGTCCGCACGCTTAACGTTCGATGACGATTTGTATTATGAGTTATGTGATTTGATGTACCAAAGGTTGTTCGGAGTTCCGGATGAGATCACGGACACGACGAGGAGTCTCAAAATGGTCGAGACGTAAAGATCGATATATTGAAAGGCTATATTCGGACATCGGAAAGGTTCCAAGTGATTCGGGTATTTTTCGGAGTACCGGAGAGTTACAGGAATTCGCCGGAGGAAGTAGTGGGCCTTAATGGGCCATACGGGAAAGGAGAGAAGGGCCTCAAGGGGTGCCCCCCATGGGCTAGTCCGAATTGGACTAGGGAGGGGGCGGCGCCCCCCTCTTTCCTTCTCCCTCTCCTCTCCTTCCTTCTTCTCCTACATGGACTAGGAATGGGGGAAACCTACTCCTACTAGGAGTAGGAATCCCCCCTTTGGGCGTGCCCCTTGAGGTCGGCCCTCCTCCTCGTCCCCTCGTTTATATACAGGGGAGGTGGGCACCCCATAGACACACAAGTTGATTTCTTAGCCGTGTGTGGTGCCCCCCTCCACAGATTTCCACCTCAGTCATATTGTCGTAGTGCTTAGGCGAAGCCCTGCGCCGGTAACTTCATCATCACCGTCACCACGCCGTCGTGCTGACGAAACTCTCCCTCGGCTTCAGCTGGATCTAGAGTTCGAGGGACGTCACCGAGCGGAACGTGTGCAGATCTCGGAGGTGCCGTGCATTCGATACTTGATTGGTTGGATCGTGAAGACGTTCGACTACGTCAACCGAGGGTACGTAGACACACTCTCCTCGCTTGTTGCTATGCATCTCCTAGATATATCTTGCGTGATCGTATGAAAATTTTGAAATGCTGCGTTCCTCAACACGTGGACGTAGTCATCCATGGCGTAGCGCGAGCTTGGGCGAAAAACGCCCGTACGGGCGCGGGTGACCGGACCGGCCACGGGCGCCTGGGGCGCCGGGGGCGCCAACGCCGCGGCTGGAGGAGGCGCCACATGCGGGGGCGCGCCTCGAAGCCAAGGGCGGGCCGAGAGAGGCGCGCGAGCGCCCTGGGAGAGGTGTCGAGGAGCCCGCGTCACCGGTGGCCGGAGGAACAGCCGCGGGTACCTGGTGAAACGGAAACACATGCTCATCAAAGTGAAAATGCCGGGAAGTGAACACACGGTGGGAAACGGGATCGTAGCACCGATATCCCTTGAAGTTGGAGGGGTAGCCGATGAAAATTCAAGCGACAGAACGAGGTGCGAGTTTGTGAGGAGCGGAGTCGGCAGTGCTAGGATAGCAAAGGCACCCGAAAATACGCAAGCCATCATAAGATGTGGGCGTACCGAAGAGAAGATGGTGAGGTGCATAGTTCCAAAGTGGGCGGTAAGGGCGAAGGTTAAGGAGAAGAGAAGCAGTAGCGAGTGCGTCCGGCTAGAAACGAGGCGGCACGTTAGCATGGAACAGGAGCGTGCGAACGCAGTCGTTCAGAGTGCGAAGGACGCATTCGGCTCGATTGTTCTGCTGAGAAGTATACGGGCATGTGAGACGAAAAACTATGCCGTGGTGCGACAGAAAAGTGCGGAAAGCAAGGTTGTCGAACTCTTTTTCATTGTCAGTCTGAAGAGCAAGGATGAGACACCCAAACTGCATGCTGGCATATGAGTAAAAAGCCGTCAAAGTGAAAAGTGCATCCGACTTTCTGCGCAAAGGAAAAGTCCATACATAATAAGAATAATCATCAAGGATAACCAAATAATATAAATAGCCCGAATTACTAGGAACCGGAGAGGTCCACACATCGCTATGACTCAACTGAAAAGGAAAAGAAGCTATGATGATGGAGTTATTAAACGGGAGGCGAACATGTTTGCCAACGCGACAGGCATAACAAGTACCCTCGTGCGAGAGCTCTTTGGCGGGCCAAGGCAGAAAACTAGCCCCTGCCGGATGTTGATTCCGTCCGCAACATAGGGCCGGAGTGGCTGCTGGACGTCCTTGCTGATCTACCTGAGACGATAAGAATGGTTCTGCTCATGACCCTTTGGCGTCTTGGCATGTTTGGAATGAGATCACACACACTGGAAGGACGCACCTTAACAAATGAAGCATCATGCAGATTTCTTTTGACCTAGTATATCTCATCGCTGTTGTGTATAATGCTCTTTGTCAACGCTGATACGTTCGACTCTTCCCCATACGAAGGTGTGTATGAATGATGTTTTGTCCTGTTTGAGTAATATATACATTCCTGCATTTTCCTGCCAAAAAAAATCGATCACAAACGGTCCATTAATAACTAAATTGCGGAATGAAATACTTCAACTTTTTCATATGCTCGCAATCAAGAACAATGTGGTGTTGAGATTTTACGTACCGTGATAGCTACCTGTATGGTGTGGAGATTGCTCTACATAATTGTGTTAATCATGGTTCGCCATGCATGTTCTCTAATAATCCAATTTCTTCCTCGTATGCTGACCAAGCAAATATTCAATATTTAATAATTAAACAATGAACGTAATTGTCAAGGTCTTGTAGCTCAATTCGTTAGAGCATCGGTCTTATATGCCGCAGGTTGAGTGTTCAAGCCCCTCCGAGACCAATATATTTTTAAAATTATGCACGTAATAAGCTTGAGGTTGCTAGATGTGCAGACCGTACAGGTTGGGGTGGATGTGCTCATTTTTTGGCACTATGCACGTAATAAGCTTGCAATACATATTAATTTCAATATTTAAAAGTTAAATAATATTCATAATTGGTGAGATCTTGTAGCTCAATTGGTTAGAGCGTCGGTCTTATCAACCGCAGGTTGAGGGTTGAACCCCCTCCCAGACCAAACTATTTTTAGAAAAAAACAATTACGCACGTTATTTATTGCTGAGGTTTCGTTGCTCAACTGCTTAGAGCATCCTTATATGCCGTAGACAAAATATTAAAAAAATAGTATGCACATAAGTTTTTTTACGTTGCATTTAGTACAAGGTCCCTTGGAACAAAATATTATTTATATTTCAAGCTATTTCGAATCATTTTTATTTTTAAAAAATCATAATGGAATAGTAGGATGGAAAAAGAGAAAGTGTGGAAAAAATGACAAGAAGTTGGAACATCAATTTGAAAGAGCTTGTACGCATAATTTCGGCATCGCTTTGCAAAAGAGGCTTGTAATAGACGCTATTGCTGTGGTTTTGTTGCTCAACTACTTAGAGCATCCTTTTATGCCGTAGACAAATCTTTTTCTTTTGGTTTATAAATAATTATGCATGTAAGCTTTTTCTACATTGCTCTTAGTACAAGGTTCCCTCGAAACAAATATTATTTACTTTAAGCTATTTTGGATCTTTATTATTCTTAAAAAAATATGGAATGGAATGGTATGATGGAAAAAAGAAAAGAAAAAAAGTGTGAAAAAATGACAAGAAGATATTGGAACATCAATTTGAAAGAGCTTGTACGTGTAATTCTGTCATCGCTTCGCAAAAGGCTACTAACTAGCGTCTTTTTTTAAACAATATAGATGCAAACACTTATACATAGGCACATACACTCATCTCTATGAATGCACACACACATGCCCTACTCATATGAGCACCTTTGAGAGACTGAGTCAGCATGTCATGTTGAGATTGACATTCGTAGTCGAGGGGAACATCTCCTCCGATCCCACTGAACGAGCATCGCGAGAAGGCTTGGTGGGCTGGGGGTACGACCACCGGTGTCAAGTCTAGGACTTGAAGCTTGATGGGCTGGGGATACCATTTTCTTTCTAACCATTCAACCACAGATTGATTTGCTAACAAGCGTCTTTCGACAAAGCAAATTCGTGTCAGATGCAGAAATGCGTCTTCGTCTTTCGACAAAGCAAATTCGTGTCAGGTGCAGAAATGTGTCTTCGTCAAGGATGTGTAGAAGAGCAATGAATGGAGCATGTATGAGATTATGATTGCACGATGTATTGCTCTTATACATAGGCACGTATATATGATATACAACGGTGGGCCACGAACCTCCACTATACAAGAAACTAGGAGGTGGGCCCAATACACAATATGCACAGAACACAAGAAACCAGGAGGCGGGCCCAAAAATCACATATATTCCAAAAAAAAATCTCCGTCAGTTTTTATCCCGTTTGGACTCCGTTTGATATGGATTTACTGCGAAACAAAAACCATGCAACAAACAGGAACTGGCACTGGGCACTGGATCAATATGTTAGTCCCAAAAATAATATAAAAAGTTGCCAAAAGTATATAATAGTTGTAGAATATTGGCATGGAACAATAAAAAATTATAGATACGACGGAGACGTATCAGCATCCCCAAGCTTAATTCCTGCTCGTCCTCGAATAGGTAAATGATAAAAAAGATAATTTTTGATGTGGAATGCTACCTAGCATAATCTTGATCACATATCTAATCATGGCATGAATATTAAGACACGAGTGATTCAAAGCAACAGTCTATCATTTGACATAAAAAACAATAATACTTCAAGCCCCCTAATAAAGCAGTCATGTCTTTTCAAAATAACAAGGCCAAAGAAAGTTATCCCTACAAAATCATATAGTCTGGCTATACTCCATCTTCACCACACAAAATATTCACATCAAGCACAACCCCGATGACAAGCCGAGCAATTGGTTCATACTTTTTAACGCGCTTCAGTATTTTCAACCCTTACGCAATACATGAGCGTGAGCCATGGATATAGCACTATAGGTGGGATAGAATGGTGGTTGTGGAGAAGACAAAAAGGAGAAGATAATCTCACATCAACTAGGCGTATCAATGGGCTATGGAGATGCCCATCAATAGATATCAATGTGAGTGAGTAGGGATTGCCATGCAACGGATGCACTAGAGCTATAAGTGTATAAAGCTCCAACTGAAACTGAGTGGGTGTGCATCCAACTTGCTTGCTCATGAAGACCTCGGACATTTGAGGAAGCCCATCATCAGAATATACAAGCCAAGTTCTATAATGAAAATTCCCACTAGTATATGAAAGTGATAACTCAAGAGACTCTCTATATGAAGAACATGGTACTACTCTGAAGCACAAGTGTGGTAAAAGGATAGTAACATTGCCCCTTCTCTCTTTTTCTCTCATTTTTATTTTTTATTTTTTATTTTTTTATGGTGGGCTTCTTTGGCCTCTTTTTTTATTTGGGCTTCTTTGGCCTCCTTTATTTATTTTTAAAGTCCGGAGTCTCATCCCGACTTGTGGGGGAGTCATAGTCTCCATCATCCTTTCCTCACTGGGGCAATGCTCTAATAATGATGATCATCACACTTTTATTTACTTACAACTCGATATTACAACTCGATACTAGAACAAAGATATGACTCTATATGAATGCCTCCGGAGGTGTACCAGGATGTGCAATGATCTACCGTAGCAATGACATCAAAAAATGGACAAGCCATGAAAACATCATGCTAGCTATCTTACGATCATGCAAAGCAATATGACAATGAATGCTCAAGTCATGTATATGATGATGATGGAAGTTGCATGGCAATATATCTCAGAATGGCTATGGAAATGCCATGATAGGTAGGTATGATGGCTGTTTTAAGGAAGGTATATGGTGGGTTTATGGTACCGACGAAAGTTCGCGATACTAGAGAGGCTAGCAATAATGGAAGGGTGAGAGTGCGTATAATCCATGGACTCAACATTAGTCATAAAGAACTCACATACTTATTGCAAAAGTTTATTAGCCCTCGAAGAAAAGCACTACTACACATGCCCCTAGGGGGATAGATTGGTAGGAAAAGACCATCGCTCGTCCCCGACCGCCACTCATAAGGAAGACAATCAATAAATACCTCATGCTCCAACTTCGTTACATAACGGTTCACCATACGTGCATGCTACGGGAATCACAAACCTCAACACAAGTATTTCTACTAATCCACAACTACCCACTAGCATGACTCTAATATCACCATCTTTATATCGCAAAACTATTGCAAGGAATCAAACATATCATATTCAGTGATCTACAAGTTTTATGTAGGATTTTATGACTAACCATGTGAATGACCAATTACTGTCATCTCTCTAAATAGATATAAGTGAAGCAAGAGAGTTTAATTCTTTCTACAAAGGATATGCCCACGCTCTAACAAATATAAGTGAAGCAAAAGAGCATTCTACAAATGGTGGTTTTCTATGTAAAGAGAAACAGGCAATCCAAACTTCAAAAGATATAAGTGAAGCACATGAAGCATTCTATAAAGCCATACTCCAAAGATATAAGTGAAGTGCATAGAGCATTCTATAAATCAACCAAGGACTATCTCATACCCGCATGGTGCATAAAATAAAATGAAAACTAAATGCAAAAGATGCTCCAAGATTGAACATATCGCATGAACGAAACGAATCCGAAAACATACCGATACTTGTTGAAGAAAGAGGGGATGCCTTCCGGGGAATCCCCAAGCTTAGACGCTTGAGTCTCCTTGAATATTTACTTGGGGTGCCTCGAGAATTCCCAAGCTTGAGCTCTTGCCTCTCTTCCTTCTTCTCACATCGAGACCTTCTCGATCATTGAACACTTCATCCACACAAAACTTCAACAAAAAACTCGGTAAGATCCGTTAGTATAATAAAGCAAATCACTACTCTAAGTACTGTTGCAAACCAATTCATATTTTGTTTTTGCATTGTGTCTACTGTAATATAACTTTTCCATGTCTTAATCCACTGATATAAATCGTTAGTTTCATCAAAACAAGCAAACTATGCATCAAAAACAGAATCTGTCTAAAACAGAACAGTCTATAACAATCTGAACATTCATCATACTTCTGATACTTGAAAAATTCTGCCAAAATTAGGAAGAATAAACAATTTGTAAAGAAATACAGTGCAAAAAGAATCAGAACCGTTTGACGTTCCAGTAAAAAATGTAAAACCGCGCACTACAGCCAAAGTTTCTGTCCTGCACCGTACAAACCATCAAGCAAATGTAAACATCCTAAAGGCAAACCTTGGCACATCATTTTTATAATACAATGGAATTGTACAAGGGAATAATTATTTTTATTGAAAAGTTTCTGTGATCAAGATTCACATAGTTGCCGTGAGCATGAACAAAGTTCAAGGAGCTCTCCCACTTCAACAATACTTGTCTTTCTCACTTTCACTTTCCTTTTTGAAAAGGTTTTGGGTTCCCCTCTTTATTTTTGTTATTTTTAAACTATATGAAAGCACTCAACATAAATAAATGACTCTCTAAAACTTCCGGGTTGTCTCCCTGGCAGTGCTTTCTTTAAAGCCATTAAGCTAGGCATATAGTGCTCAAGTAATGAATCCACCCGGATCCCAAGGTATATCAAAGCCAATTTTAATTATCAATGATTTGGCATTTAGTAGTGAGCACAAAGCAACATATATCATGTAATGACGAAGTCTAACTCTCTTCCTATGCATCGGCATGTCATAAAAGAACAATTCATGCAATGCATAGTATAAACAGTTTCTTGCAATTTTATAGTATTGGAAATATAGAGAGGTGGAGATATAGTTCCTCTCTCATAATAATTGCAAGTAGGAGCAGCAAGCACATGCATATTATATTCGTCAAAATCATCATGTGTAATAATAAGACGCAACCCATCAATATAATCCTTAATAAGTGCAAACTTCTCCGATATAGTGTAGTCGGGATAATTCAAAAAGATAATAGGACTATCATGCGTGGATGCAATAGCAACAATTTCATGTTTAACATAAGGAACTATAGCAAGTTCATCTCCATAAGCATAATTCATATTGGCATCTTGGCCACAAGCATAGCAAGCATCATCAAAAAGGGATATTTCAAGAGAATCAAAAGGATCATAACAATCATCATAGCAATCATCCTTCGATAAGCATGAAGGGAAATTAAACAATGTATGAGTTGAAGAGTTACTCTCATTAGAAGGTGGGCACGGGTAGCTAATCTGCTCTTCCTCCTTTTGTTCTTCGCTCTCCTCCTCATCTTTTTCATCCAATGAGCTCACAGTTTCATCAATTTCTTCTTCCATAGACTCCTGCAAAATATTAGTCTCTTCTTGGACAGCGGGGTAGTCCTCAATATATGGTTCAACATAGGCATTAGAAGCATAATTATCATATCAATATTTAAGTATGGCAAAATTTTCAGATTTGTAAAGAGCAGCATCATACATTTCGATCAAAGAAGCAATTTCATAAGCACCCTTAAAAGCAACAAATTCTTCAATTTGTTGAACATCATAGTAACTACAAACACACTTAGCATACGAATATACGATTCCATTATCACTAAACTCACATTGATAGGGAAGGTGTTTCTTAGGGTTTTCAGAACAACAAGTAATATCATATATTTCGCATCAATTCCAAGCATAGCATTGCAAATGATGAATTTGACCCAGTAAAATTTTCCCTTTTTCAGATATTCGATGTCGCACATAACAAGCATGCTCATCTAAAGATTTGCCCTCAACTAAGCTAGTTGGGGTTTCAGCACGAGCACATAGGGATCGAAGATGATCCAAGTAATAAGCTTCAGGAGTGTGATAGATTTTGAGTGGTTCTTCAACCATTGGTTCAGTAGGTACAACTATTTTTTGGTATTTTGTGTTTCCTACCCATAACTAAAGATAGAAAACAACTAAGAACAGCAAATAAAAATTACTTAGTGATAAAGCAAACAAGCACACACGAGAATATTCACCCCACGCTATGACTCCCCGGCAACGGCGCCAGAAAAAGGTCTTTATAACCCACAAGTATAGGGGATCGCAACAATTTTCGATAAGTAAGGGTGTCGAACCCAACGAGGAGCTAAAGGTAGAACAAATATTCCCTCAAGTTCTATCGACCACCGATACAACTCTACGCACGCTTGACGTTTGCTTTACCTAGAACAAGTATGAAACTAGAAGTATTTTGTAGGTGTTTTTGGATAGGTTTGCAAGGTAATAAAGGGTATGTAAATAAAAAGTAGGGGCTGTTTAGATAAAGACACAACTAAATTAGTTTTAGTAGAGAGCTTTTTGTTACGAGAAAGTTATTTGTCCCTAGGCAATCGATAACTAGACCGGTAATCATTATTGCAATTTTATTTGAGGGAGAGGCATAAGCTAACATACTTTCTCTACTTGGATCATATGCATTTATGATTGGAACTCTAGCAAGCATCCACAACTACTAAAGATCATTAAGGTAAAACCCAACCATAGCATTAAAGTATCAAGTCCTCTTTATCCCATACGCAAACAACCTACTTACTCGGGTCTGTGCTTCTGTCACTCACTGCCACCCACCATAAGAAAATCATAAACATATTGCAAACCCTACAGCGGTAATCCCTCACGCTTGCGCGACACGGAGAGCACCATAGGACAACACCAATAATAAAACATACAACTCAAACCAATCACGATCATCAAATAGCCCATAGGACAAAACGGATCTACTCAAACATCATAGGATAGCCATACATCAGTGGGAAATAATATATAGCGTTGAGCACCATGTTTAAGTAGAGATTACAACGGGTAAGAGAGAGGTTACACCACTGCATAGAGGGGCGAGAGTTGGTGGTGATGGCAGTGAAGTTGTTGGTGAAGATTGCGGTGATGATGATGGCCCCCGGTGGCACTCCGGTGCCACCGGAAGCAAGGGGGAGAGGGCCCCCTTCTTATTATTCTTCCTTGACCTCCTCCCTAGATGGGAGAAGGGTTTCCCCTCTGGTCCTTGGCTCCCATGGCGTGGAGGGGCGAGAGCCCCTCCGAGATTGGATCTATCTCTCTGTTTCTCTCTGGTTTTGCGTTCTGTTCTGGCTCTGTTTCACCGTTTCGTATATATATATGGAGATCTGTAACTCCAATTGGTCTGAAACCTTCGCCGTGATTTTTTTTCCAATATTAGCTTTCTTGCGGCAAAAGAAGAGTGTCAACCGCCTTACGGTGGGCTCACGAGGGTACGGGCGCGCCCTAAGGGCGGGGCACCCCCCTGCCTCGTGACCACCTCGGGCACTGGTTTGCGTTGAGTTTCCTTCCGAATTTTCCATATTTTCCAAAAATAAGCTCCGTCCGTTTTTATCCCGTTTGGACTCCGTTTGATATGGATATTCTGTGAAACCAAAAACATGCAACAGACAGGAACTGGCACTGGGCACTGGATCAATATGTTAGTCCCAAAAATAATATAAAAAGTTGCCAAAAAGTATATGAAAGTTGAATAATATTGGCATGGAACAATCAAAAATTATAGATATGACGAGACGTATCAGCTACCAAACGTCACAACGTAACTGGGTGATTATAAAGGTGCTCTACAGGTGTCTCCGATGGTACTTGTTGAGTTGGCATAGATCAAGATTAGGATTTGTTACTCCGATTGTCGGAGAGGTATCTCCGGGCCCACTCGGTAATGCACATCACTATAAGCCTTGCGAGCATTGTAACTAATGAGTTAGTTGCAGGATGATGCATTACAGAACGAGTAAAGAGACTTGCCAGTAACGAGATTGAACTAGGTATTGAGATACCGACGATCGAATCTCGGGCAAGTAACATACCGATGACAAAGGGAACAACTTATGCTGTTATGCGGTTTGACCGATAAAGATCTTCATAGAATATGTGGGAGCCAATATTAACATCCAGGTTCCGCTATTGGTTATTGACCGAAGACGTGTCTCGGTCATGTCTACATAGTTCTCGAACCCGTAGGGTCCGCACACTTAAAGTTCGGTGATGATCGGTTTATGAGTTTTTTGTGTTTTGATGTACTGAAGGTAGTTTGGAGTCCCGGATATGATCACGGTCATGACGAGGAGTGCCAAAATGATCGAGACGTAAAGATCATTATATTGGACGACTATATTCGGATGCCAGAAGTATTCCGGGTGATTTCGGAGAAAACCCGAGTGCCGGAGGGTTGATGAACCGGAACCCCCCCCCCCTCGGAGAAATAATGGCCCTTATGGGCCTTAGTGGAGAGAGAGGGGGGGCTGGCCTAGGGCAGGCCACGCGCCCCTCCCCCTCTGGTCTGAATTGGACTAGGAGAGGGGGGCGCCTGTCGTGGTTCTAAGCCTGACAGTAGAATAGGGGGGTAGAATGTAGAGGCAAGATCCTAGATATGGAGGAGTTGTACACGCGAGTTTTACGAGTTCAGGCCCTTCTCGGAGGAAGTAACAGCCCTACGTCTCGGAGCCCGAGGCGGTCGACTGGATATATGCGTGTGAATTACAAAGGGTGCGAACCCTTGTCCCGGAGGAGGGGGTGGCTTATATAGAGTGCGCCAGGACCCCAGCCAGCCCACGTTACAAAGGGTTCAATGTACATTAAGGCAGGGCACGTTACTGGTAACACTAGTAATAAAGAGATATAAATGATCTTTAAGGTTACAGAGTGAATGACCGCCGTTGTCATCCTGAGTGACGTTAGGCCTTCTACACTCCGAGTGGTTTCTTGTATCGTCGAGTGGTTGTTCACATAGTCGAGAGTCTTCTATACTGTCAAGTGGAACATAGCTTCACGGTCGAGTGGATGATGATTTTGCTTCGACCGCTTCTGGTTCCTTTAGAGATGTCCTTGTGGAGGGTATCTTGGACAAATCCATGACCCTACCCTAGGTACATAGCTTCATCATTAGCCCCCGAATGGATCAGGGTTTGAGTGAGGAAGGAGTTGGGAACACTTCCGACTCATTCTTTGTGCTATGAGTATAACTTGTTCTGGAACAATGAACCGAGGAGACAACATCAATTCTTTTCAGTCGCCTTGGTCCATTCTTAGTTTTTGTCGAGTGAACTTTCATGGTAGAATTCCGAATGATAATGTGGAGGATGTTTTCGGTCTGACCAGTTGCTCTGCTCTCCGCGGATTTCGCGGGATTCGAATTTCGGAAGCGCGCCAGACGGGCGAGGCCGTGGTAATCGGGACGGGATTAGGAAGGTCTCCTCGATCTCCCGCGCCACCTTTTTCGCCACGTACTGCGCGCGCGACTGTTGCGGGATTTGTTTAGATCGTTTGGGCCTACCAGTCAGTCACTCGGGGAATGACCTTATAAAAGGCACCGGACCGGGTCTCTCCACCATGCGCTCCCATTCTCTTTTCTTCTTCCTTCGACCTCTCCGCCACGCTCGCTTCTGCTCTCGTCGCCGAACCCTCGCTCGAACTCGATCTGCCGCCATGGGAAAAGAGAAGACGGTGGCACTGGAGCACGCGAAGAAGGCGACCACGAAGGCGAAGGGCAAGCGGACCAGCCGGGGCGGATCCTCATCAAGATCCAGCCTGCCGCCGGGCTGGATCCAGGGCGACTGGATCCGCTCGACGATCAGCCAGGACGACCTCGACGACCTGGTGGAGGGGGGACTGATCCCCCACAAATCGGCGCAGCTCCCGGGGAACGAGACGGAGCCGCAGCCAAGGGAGGGTGAGTGCGTTCTCCTCGCCACCCACGTTGATCGCGGATTTTCTCTGCCTCCCCATCCTTTCTTTTGGGGCTTTTTGAACTTCTTTGGGTCTCAGCTCCACCACTTCACTCCAAACACCATAGTCTATCTGGCTGCTTTTGTGTCAATGTGTGAAAATTTCTTGGGCTGTCGACCGCACTGGGGCCTCTTCAAACATATCTTCACCTGTCGCTCCCAATCGGTCAAAAAGGCCAATTCGAGTGATGAGAGGACGCACGTGATCCAGATGTGTGGGGGCCTGGGGATCCAGATGAGGAACAAGAGCACCTTCTCGGCGATGATCCTTCCCGACTCGGTCCTCGGCTGGCAGTCGACTTGGTTTTACTGCAAGGATCAGTCGACCCCGGGTCAGTCGACTGGAATTCCTCCCTTTTCCCTGGCTCGAGTGGAGAAGCCCTCCTCCTTGAAGGTGGTTCCCGAAGAGAAGGCGCAGGTCAAGGTGCTGGTCGAGCGGGTCGTCCACCTCGTCCGCGACGGGGTGACTGGGATGGACCTGCTTGGAGGTCTTTCTCGGTCGACGCATCCAAACCGCTCCAGGCCTGTATCATTCGATGTGGATGTACTCTGGACTTGAGGACTCCACTCGGATCCACCCGGAGGACGTCAGTGAGGACATCTTGGAGAAGTGGCTGATGGGAATCACCAGCAACAAAGACAACCCCCGGGGTCTAGGAGGGTGATTCCATTCGACCACTCGCGCCAGCCGGAGCATGTATGATTCTGTTTTACCAAATATCTTTCCGATTCACTGTGTGACACCTTGTTGATGGTCGACTGTACTCCTTTTGCTCGTTGTTCTTTCAGGCTCTCATTGACATGTACTTGATGCCCAACGGAGTGCAGGAGCAAGACGTCGAGGAGGGAGCGAGCGGGGGCGAGAGGGCAAGTGGCACTCGGATGCAGAGGAGGACGAGGGAGAGCGACGACTCGAGCGATGACGAGGAAGTCGACTCGCCTCCTCGCAGAGAGAGGAGATCCAAGCACGCACACGACCCGGCGAGCACCCCGACCTGGCGACCGCGCTGACTGGGCATCTTCGAAGCGCCCCCGGACGTCTTCTCCAGCGCCGAATTGAGAAGGCCCCAAAGCAGCCCAAGGTTGTGCCGCCTCCAGCTCCAAAAGCACCAAAGGCCACCTCCTCCAAACTGCCCAAGGCTTTGCCCAGGATCAAAGTGACCGTCCCTACCATCTCCGGGTAATCACTGACTTGTTCTTTTCGTCGACTTGAGCAACAGAACGTAACCGACTGAGTACGGACACTTGCAGTGCTGCTACATCAGGAACCTCTTCCCTCCAGTATCGAGACGAGGAGATGGAAGACGCGGTTACCTCCAACCCAGGTAGAAACTCTTATGATCTTGTTCTTGATTACTTGGTGATTGCATTCTAGTGGTTCACTTGGGGTCGACTGATCTGTCTTGCAGCTCCACCCAACGTCATCGATCTTCCAGATGACGATGAAGATGTGGCTCTTAAGCCCAGGAAGAGCAAAAAGGTAGCAGCTGGCAAGATGTCTCAGCAAGGGCCAACAACAACAACACCCGTCCGTCAATCTGAAGACGCGGGCAGGGCCTCTGTAACCTTCACTGCACCCTTGTCGAGTGAGCACCCCGCACCGTCGACTGCACCGGTGATTCCTTCAGTCGTCCAACTCCACGCCACGGAGCTCCAAACTGCCACACTTGGGTCGTCTGCTCTCTTTTTCACTAGCTACCCCGTTCCGGACAACCAGTCGGAAGCGGCTGCGGAAGCCATCTGTCAGGCTAACGTGATGATGGAGCGGATGAAGACGGTGCATGAGAATAGCCAGGCTGCTTATGACGCCAATGCTGCTCTCCGGGCCAATGTCCAGGTAAGTAGACTTTTTGGATGACCTTGTTCTGTCAGGATATGCTATCTGAAACATTTTCTTCCATACAATCTCCTGTTGTTTGCATCGAATCTATACACCCACTGGGTGTTTTGTTGTATTTGGTATTTGTGTTCTTCCACTCGGTTTGGGCGAGTAGGATCTGAACCGGTGGGGGCACGCTAAGTGCACCCACTGGATGTAGTCCCCGAGACCGCAGTTGACTGCTGGCAGTCGACTGGGTCTGAGTTCTTTTTCTTCTGTGTTCTTCCACTCGACCCGGGCGGACCGGTCGAATGGGATCTGAACCAGTGGGGGCACGTCAAGTGCACCCACTGGGTGTAGTCCCCGAGACCGCAGTCGACTGCTGGCAGTCGGCCGGGGTCTGAATAGTTTTTTTTGACTTGACCCGGGCGGACCGGTCGAGTTGGGTCTTAATCAGCGGGGGCATGCCAAGTGCACCCGCTGGGTGTAGCCCCCGAGACCGCAGTCGACTGTGTGCAGTCGGCTGGGGTCTAAGCAAACTTCTTTAAGTTTTATCCACTCGGAAGTGAACAACCTTTGATCTTGTCGATTGACACGTCTTTTGCCTTCTGCAGAAGTCTTGTACTCTCATTTCCAAGTTTGCTGAACTTGAGGAGAAGCAGAGGCAACTCAACCTCGACTTGGAGTTGGCCCAGCAGAATCTGAAGAAAGCTCAAGATGAAGCTGCTGGTATGGAAGGTAACTGCCTGTCGACTTTTTTAAAACATTTCTTCGAGCTCTTGTCTGATCCGATTGCTTCTTTTGCAGAGAAAATGAAGTTGGCTCTGGAGAAGAAGGACTCGGACCTCGCCGCTGCACAGAAGGAAGCCCAAGATAAAACTGCCCTCGCAGACCAGAAGCTGGCTTCAGTCGAAGCACTGGAAGGGGAGGTGACCAAGCTGAAGTCCTGTCTCAACGAGTCTAACCGAGAGGTGAGTCGTCTGAAGAAGGACAAAATTACCCTGAATGCGAAAAGCTGGAGTCTGCGGTCCACAAGAGGAATGACACGGAGGCTTATCTGAGAACTCTCGCCAAGAAGCTTTATCTTATGCTGGAAGGTATTTCTTTTAAACCGACTGTGTTGATGCTTGCGAACGGATCCTATCCGGTCGACTCACTAATTTTTGGCTGCAGAATTCTGCCAAGACTTTGACGAGGAAACTGGAAAGGTCGAGACGGGTCTGGACCCTATCGCTTCTCCAGTTTGCGACGAAACTGCAATGAACGTGCTCCGACTGGAGTCTCGTGTCGCCAGCGTCACAAGCTACCTCGCGCTGGAAGGAGGCAGTCTCACGAGTCGACTCATTGCTCTGGCCAAGGGCGACGCTTCAAAATGACCTGGAATCCCTGATGGCTCGACTCAACGAGATCCCTGACCGAGTGCAGGAATGGAAGAAGTCCTCCGCCGGTGTGGTGCTGACGTGGCGCTGTCCTTGGTGCGAGTCCACTGCAAGGAAGCTCGTGAAGACAAGCTGCGGCGATCAAGGTCGCTAACACCAAAAGGCATGACTTCCAGTCCTTCATGGAGACTTTCATCGCTGCTGCCACTCGGATCGCGGATGGGATCGACCTAGACGAATTCGTCGAGCCTGCCAGTCCTCCTCCTGCCGAGTGAACAAACTTATGAGACTTGAATCTGCTTTAAATTTGCCTCAGAATGATGCCGAGTGGTTGCTGTAATAGTTAAACTCCTTCGGGCTTGATGCTCGAATACTTTTGATTCGCTGGTTGGAACTTTAGGATTTATCTGAATTTGGTTTATTTTACGAATATGCTTGTGTTTTGCCTTCAAGTGGACTTTGTTCTTCACTCGGAATAATCTTTGTGTTGGAGATGCAGCTCTGAGGTGGCGACTCCAGTCGACCTGCGCTCGTCATCCTTGCGGATAGGGATGGAGCGCACATTGTATTTGTGGCGTAGTCCTGAAGGAGAAGGTTGCAGTCGACTTGCACCTCGTCACCTTTGCAGATAGGGATGGAGCGCACGTTATACTTGTGGCGTAGCTCTGAAGGGGAAGGTTGCAGTCGACCTGCACCTCGTCGTCCTTGCGAATAGGGATGGAGCGCACGTTGTACTTGTGGCATCGCTCCGAAGGAGAAGGTTGCAGTCGACCTGCACCTCGTCGTCCTTGCGGATAGGGATGGAGCGCACGTTGTACTTGTGGCGTAGCTCCGAACCTCCCGAGTGGGAGGGTTGCTCACCACTTAGTAGGATTTTTTAAACTTAGGCGAGTACTGGACTGCAGCTAAGCCCCCGAGTGGGAGGGTTGCTCACCACTCGGTAGGATTTGTTAAACTTAGACGAGTACTGGACTGCAGCTAAGCCCCCGAGTGGGAGGGTTGCTCACCACTCGGTAGGATTTTTTAAACTTAGGCGAGTACTGGACTGTAGCTAAGCCACCGAGTGGGAGGGTTGCTCACCACTCGGTAGGATTTTTTAAACTTAGGCGAGTACTGGACTGCAGCTAAGCCCCCGAGTGGGAGGGTTGCTCACCACTCGGTAGGATTTTACAAACTTAGGCGAGTACTGGACTGCAGCTAAGCCCCCGAGTGGGAGGGCTGCTCACCACTCGGTAAGATTTTTTAAACTTGGGCGAGTACTGGACTGCAACTAAGCCCCCGAGTGGGAGGCTTGCTCACCACTCGGTAGGATTTTACAAACTTAGGCGAGTACTGGACTGCAGCTAAGCCCCCGAGTGGGAGGGTTACTCACCACTCGATAGGATTTGTAAACTTAGGCGAGTACTGGACTGCAGCTAAGCCCCCGAGTGGGAGGCTTGCTCACCACTCGGTAGGATTTTACAAACTTAGGCGAGTACTGGACTGCAGCTAAGCCCCCGAGTGGGAGGGTTGCTCACCACTCGGTAGGGTTTTACAAACTTAGGCGAGTACTGGACTGCAGCTAAGCCCCCGAGTTGGAGGTTGCTCACCACTCGGTAGGATTTTTTAAACTTAGGAGAAACGGATTCGCGGCTAAGCCTCTGAGTGGGAGGCCTGCTCACCACTCGGTAGGATTTTCTTTTAAACTTAGGCGAAACGGATTCACGGCTAAGTCACCCACTGGGGGATTTCAGATGCAAATAAAAGCAACAACAATTGTTTACGAGGACTGTAAAGCTCTTGTCTTTGATAAGAAAATTACAAAGGTATTTCTTATTACATTTTATTCGAATGAGTACTTAAGTGTAAAAGGGGCGAAGCAACTCCGCATTCCAAGCCCGTGGCTCGTCCTTCTTATGCTCTACATTGTAAAGGTGGTATGCTCCGTTGTGGAGCACTCTGGTGACAATGAAGGGGCCTTCCCAAGCAGGAGCAAGCTTGTGTGGTTTCTGCTGATCCACTCGAAGAACCAAGTCTCCCTCTTGGAAGGCTCGACCTTCACATTTCTGGCATGGAATCGACCCAAGTCTTGTTGATAAATGGTCGACCGGATCAAGGTCACCTCTCTTTCCTCCTCTAGGAGGTCGACTGCGTCCTGCCGAGCTTGTTCTGCTTCATCCTCAGAGAAGAGCTCGACTCGTGGTGCATTATGAAGCAAGTCACTCGGTAGAACAGCTTCAGCTCCATAGACCAAGAAGAATGGAGTTCGGCCGGTCGACCGATTGGGAGTTGTCCTCAATCCCCAAAGAACCGATGGAAGTTCATCAACCCAGGCGCCTGCTGCATGCTTGAGGTCTCGCATCAGTCGGGGTTTCTATCCTTTGTGAATCAGGCCATTTGCTCTCTCTGCTTGTCCATTCGACTGGGGATGGGCGACTGAAGCATAGTCGACTCGTGTGCCTCGGGAGGCGCAGAAGGCTCTGAACTCATCTGAATCGAAGTTCGATCCATTGTCAGTGATGATGCTATGTGGAACTCCGTATCTGAACGTCAATTCCCTGATGAAGCTGCGCGGTACTAGTTTCCAGATTCTTGATAGGCTTGGCTTCAATCCACTTGGTGAACTTGTCGACTGCTACAAGCACGTGAGTGAAGCCGCTCCTACCAGTCCTCAGCGGTCCAACCATATCTAATCCCCAAACAGCAAAGGGCCAGACGAGTGGAATGGTCTTTAGGGATGACGCAGGTTTGTGGGACATATTGGAGTAAAACTGGCAGCCTTCACATCTGTCGACTATATCTTTCGCCATTTCATTTGCTCGTGGCCAATAAAATCCAGCTCGGTATGCTTTAGCCACAATGGTCCTAGAGGACGCATGGTGGCCACAGGTCCCCGAGTGGATGTCGTTGAGGATCGCTAGACCTTCTTTCGGGGTTATGCATTTCTGGCTGACTCCGGTTATACTTTCCCTGAACAGCTGTCCTCTTATCACAGTAAAGGCTTTGGATCGACGGACGATCTGTCGAGCCTCTTCTTCATCCTCTGGGAGTTCCTTCCTAAGGATATACGCAATGTACGGCACTATCCAGTCAGGAGTAATAACTAAAATATCCATGATTAGGTCGACCACGGCTGGAATCTCGACTTCAGTCAGATCGATGGCACTCTTTGGCTGTGGGGGCTCTTAAGTGAAGGGATCTTCTTGAACTGAAGGAACATGAATATGCTCCAGGAACACATTACTGGGAATGGCTTCCCTCTTGGAGCCTATCCTTGCTAAATCATCGGCTGCTTGTTTTTTCAGTCGGGGTATATGACGGAGCTCTAACCCCTCAAACTTCTTTTCCAACTTCCTCACCGCATTGCAGTAGCCAGTCATGGCTGGGCTTCTGACGTCCCACTCCTTCCTCACTTGATTGACCACCAAATCTGAGTCGCCATATACCATGAGGCGACGGACGCCGAGTGAGATGGCCATACGTAACCCATACAAGAGTGCTTCATATTCTGCTTCGTTATTGGAGGAATCAAAGTGAATCTAGAGGACATATTTGAGCTTGTCTCCTCGGGGGGATACCAGTACTACCCCAGCACCGGAACCATTCAGCATCTTGGAACCATCAAAGAACATGGTCCAATGCTCCAAGTGAACTTGAGTTGGCAGTTGTTGTTCGATCCACTCGGCGAGGAAATCCTCTATTGCTTGGGACTTGATAGCTTTCTTTGCCTTGAACTTGATATCTAAGGGAAGGAGTTCAATCGCCCACTTTGCCACTCCATCAGTTGCATCTCTATTGTTCATAATCTCTGATAATGGAGCGTCGCTGACGACTGTGATGGAGTGGTCAGAGAAGTAATGTGCAACCTTCTTCGTGGTCATATAAATCCCATAAACAAGCTTCTGGTAATGTGGATATCTTTGCTTTAATGGAGTCAAAACTTCAGAGACATAGTATACTGGGCGCTGAACTTTGTAAGCTTTTCCTTCTTCTTCCCGCTCGACCGTAAGTACTGTACTGACAACTTGTCCAGTGGCTGCAATGTAAAGCAGTAAAGGCTCTTTGCCGATTGGAGTAGCAAGCACCGGCTGGGTGAAAAGCAGGGCTTTAAGCTCTGCAAATGCTGCATCAGCTTCAGGAGTCCACTCGAACTTATCTGACTTCTTCATCAGTCGGTAAAGAGGCAGTGCCTTTTCACCGAAGCGAGAAATGAATCGACTTAGGGCGGCCAAACAACCAGTAAGCTTCTGGACATCATGCACACGCACAGGGCGTTTCATCCAGAGTATGGCACCCACTTTCTCTAGGTTAACATCGATCCCTCGTTCGGAAACGAGAAAACCGAGTAATTTTCTGCCTGAAACTCCAAACGTGCATTTTGATGGATTAAGCTTGATATCATACCTTCTGAGGTTGGCAAGGTTTCAGCAAGGTCAGCCAGTAGGTCGAAACCTTTACGTGACTTGACCATAATGTCATCCATGTATGCTTCCACATTCCGACTGATCTGAGTGAGTAAACACTTCTGAATCATCCGCATGAATGTGGCTCCAGCGTTCTTCAAGACAAATGGCATAGTGACATAACAGAAGCACCCAAATGGGGTGATGAAAGCTGTTTTTATCTCATCGGGTCCATAGAGACGGATATGATGATACCCGGAATAAGCGTCCAAAAAGGACAAACGCTCACACCCCGCAGTCGAGTCGACTATTTGGTCGATGCGAGGGAGAGGAAAGTGATCTTTCGGGGAGGACCGATTGATATGTTTGAAGTCAATGCACATGCGCAGTGAGTCGTCCTTCTTTGGGACCATGACAACATTAGCTAACCACTCGGAGTGGTAAATCTCTCGGATAAACTTAGCTGCTAGAAGCCGAGCCACTTCTTCACCGATTGCCTTTCTCTTCTGTATGGTGGACCGTCGAAGATGTTCTTTGACTGGTTTCACTTTTGGGTCGACTCGCAAATGATTCTCAGCCAGTCCCCTGGGAACACCTGGCATGTCAGAAGGTTTCCATGCAAAGATGTCCCAGTTCTCACGGAGGAACTGGATGAGCGCTTCTTCCTATTTGGAGTCGAGTGTTGTTGAAATGTGAGTCGGAGCAGCATTGGGATCCGTTGGGTGAATATGAATCGGCTTCGTTTCACCAGACGATTGGAATGCTGAATCTGTGGCAGGCTTCTTAGCTCGCAACAAATCACTCGGATCTGCATTTTTTATATACTCCTGCAACTCCACTACTGCCATCTGTGCATCGGCAATCTTTGAGCCCTTCTGGAAGCACTCTTCCGCCTTCTTTCGATTGCCAGTAATAGTGATCACCCCTTTAGGACTAGGCATCTTCAATTTGAGGTACACGTAACATGGCCGAGCCATAAAACATGCATAAGCTAGCCTGCCCAGAATAGCATGATAAGCACTCTGGAAATCCACAACTTCAAATGTCAACTTTTCTTTGCGATAATTCTTGGAATCACCGAAAACTACATCAAGGGCGATCTGGCCGAGTGACGCAGCCTTCTTGCCAGGAATAACTCCATGGAAACTCATATTGCTTTCACTGAGTCTGGACATCGGAATGCCCATTCCTTTCAACGTCTCTGCATACAGTATATTCAGACCACTGCCACCATCCATCAGAACCTTAGTCAATCGAGTGCCTTCGACTACTGGGTCGACCACCAGCGCTTGCCTCCCAGGGGTGGCTATGTGTGCTGGGTGATCGGACTAGTCAAATGTAATGGCAGTCTGAGACCAGTTCAAATAACTGGGTGTCACCGGAGCGACCATGTTCACTTCTCTGTTGATGACTTTCAGTCGACTCTTACTCTCAACATCAGCGAAAATCATCAGAGCGGAATTGACGTGGGGGTAACCATCATTGTCCTCTTCCTCATCCTCAACTTTGTCCACTTCCTTCTCCTTTTCCTTGGGTTGTTTCTCTCAGAATTGCTAGATTAGGAGTCGACACTGTCGAGTGGTATGCTTCGGGTAAATGAAATTACCCTCTTCATCTTTCATGGTGTGAATGTGGCATGGTAAATCTAGCACATCATTTCCATCTTGATCTTTTACTTTCTTGGGGTTCCACGGTCCTTTGGGTTTCCCTTTGAACTTTCCTTGAGTCACGGCTAAGGCTTCTCCAGGAGCAGCTGGCTCGGCTTTGCGCTTCTGCTTCCGACTGGAGTTCCCTCCTCCGGTTTCGTGGGCGACTGTTTTGTGCTTGCCACTCCGGAGTCGGTCTTCCTCTTCACCATTGGCGTATTTGGTGGCAATCTCCATCATCCGAGTCAGAGTCATATCTCCTGTCCGACCAAATTTCAGGTTCAATTCCCAATAGTTAATGCCTTCTTTGAAGGCACAAATTGCTTGGTGATCCGACACATTCTCCACTGTATGGTGTAACGTGATCCATCTCTGGATATAATCTCTCAGAGTTTCATTCGGTTTCTAAACGCAACACTGTAATTCTGTCAGCCCTGCTGGCCGTTTGCAAGTAGCTTCAAATGTTCTGACAAATACTCGGGCAAGATCTTCCCAAGTATAAATACTACCAGGCGCTAACTGATTTAGCCACGCTCTGGCCGAGCCCTCTAACATCAAAGGGAGATGCTTCATGGCAACTTCATCGTTGCCACCACCAATCTATACAGCCACTCGGTAATCCTCAAGCCAAGTGTCAGGCTTGGACTCACCAGTGAACTTACTGACTCCAGTCGCCAACCTGAAGTTGGGAGGAATCACCGCAGCCCTGATGGCTCTGCTGAAGCACTCTGGACCAGAGACATGCACCCTGCTGCTGGTTGGAAAATCTCTGCCGTGGCCTTCTCTATGAGCTCTGTTTCTGTCGACCAGACCCTGAACGAGAATAGATCTCGCATCAAAGCCCGGTTCCCTGGGGTTGACTGGAATCCTTTGCCCACCACTGTGAGGTCGTCTGTCAACATGTTGCCGAGGCACATATGACCCACTCCTTGGGGGAGGCATGGGCACTCGACGACGATCATCGTGATCGAGTCAGTGATCATATTGCTCGCGGTTTCTATACTGATCTCGCCGGTCCGAACGTCCCTCAGGCCTCGGGGGCGATCTCGGGCTGTGAGCCAACTGGACTGTGTCTGCAACCACGGATCTGCTATGGATCCTATTCCGCGACTGAGATACTGTTGTATTCTACTCTCCCGCTGCTCGGAGGAAAGCCCGGATCTGCACCAAACCTCGACCAGCTTCTGACTGGGAAGGTTGAATTGACTCTGCTGTTCGGGCCGCAGCTGCGAGATTCTGGATCAGAGTTCGGTATACCTGAGTCGGAGGCGGAAAAAGTTGGCGTCGACTGGACTCGGGGATACGCTGCCGAGCACGCTCGTCGAGTGCATGCTGGAGGTTCTCCAGTCGAGTGCGCTCAGCCAAGTTGGCCAGGCGCGCCTCCTCCAAGGCCTGGGCCTCAGGGGTTTCTCCAACGATAGGAGTGTGAAGCGCATCTATGTTCCGACGGCGAAGTTCTTCCCTCCGCTGCGAAGAGAGGGGTTCAGGGTCGTACTCTTCATGAACACGCGACGGATCGCCGCCCCCATCGCCTTTGTCTTCACGGGTGAAGCCAGGAGGGCTGCATGGTCCATTGACCATCAAAACTTCCGCCGCAGGGTCACTGCTGTCGCACTCGGATGCAGTCTCTACGGAGCCAGTCGAACAGGCCGTAGAGAGTTTCGTCAGGCTCGATTGCCGCGACTTGGGAGGTGGCCGACTAGCGAGCCACCGCATGCCTCCCCCACCGCTGAAGCCTCGATCGACCGGAACGTTTGCTCCGGTGGGCTGCAGGGAGGGAGGTCAGCATAGGAGCCGACCGATACTGAGTCGACGGCTACCGTAGGAGGACACCATGGACGCACGCGCGAAAGTGCGTTGGCCCGCGGACGGGGAGCGCCTCGATGTCAAGTGGCGCTTCTTGGAGCCAATCGGAGTCGTCGGCGACGAATATGAGCGCGCCGAGACAGATCTCGCGGCCCTCGGCCAAACCTCCGCCTGAAACCATGTTGATGGGGATTGGAAAAATCGCAACTTCTCCAACAAGTCGCTAAGACACCTGCCCCAAGGTGGGCGCCAACTATCATGGTTCTAAGTCTGACAGTAGAATGGGGGGTAGGAATGTAGAGGCAAAATCCTAGCTATGGAGGAGTTGTACACGCGAGTTTTATGAGTTCAGACCCTTCTCGGAGGAAGTAACAGCCCTACGTCTCGGAGCCCGGAGGCGGTCGACTGGATTATATGCGTGTGAGTTACAGGGGTGCGAACCCTTGTCCCAGAGGAGGGGGTGGCTTATATAGAGTGCGTCAGGTCCCCAGCTCCCCTCTGTTGCACAGGGTTCAATGTTCATAAAGAGAGAGTGTTACAGGTAACGTCTGTAATAAAGTGCTACAAATGATCATTAAATATATGAGTAAATGCCCGACCATTGCTGTGCAGAACGGCTTTAGGTCTTCTTGTACGTCGAGTGGTCCTTTACATGGTCGAGTGGTTGAATAGTCGAGTGACTCAAAGAAGAAGTAGTCTCCGAGTGAATGGTAGGTCGAGTGGATTGCGCTCAATGCCTTTATTGGTTCCACCTTGTTTACTCTTGAACTTCTTTGCTTCTAGGGCAAGGACCTTAGGTAGGACGTATAGGTCAGGCCTATTACCCTACCCCAGGTCTATGTCCTCAGCACCCGGTCCTTGAGAAGGTTAAAACAGCACTAACTTGACAAACTATGGTTGTGGTTTTAATGTGTAGGTAAGAACGGTTCTTGCTCAGCCCGTAGCAGCCACGTAAAACTTGCAACAACAAAGTGGAGGACGTCTAACTTGTTTTTGCAGGGCATATTGTGATGTGTTATGGTCAAGACGTGATGAGATATAAATTGTTGTATGATATGATCATGTTTTGTTAAAGTTATCGGCAACTGGCAGGAGCCTTATGGCTGTCTCTTTATTTGCATAAGATGCAAGTGCCATGTAATTGCGTTACTTTATCGCTATACTATAGCAATAGTTGCAAAAGCAATAGCTGGTGAGACAACCATGTGACGACACGTTGATAAAAGATCAAGATGATGGAGATCATGACGATGCTTTGGAGATGGAGATCAAAGGCACAAGATAATAATGGTCATATCATGTCACATATTTTGATTGCATGTGATGTCTATCTTTTATGCATCTTATTTTGCTTAGTTCAATGGTAGCTTTATAAGATGATCCCTTACTAAATTTCAAGGTATAAGTGTTCTCCCTGGGTATGCACTATTGCGAAAGTTCTTCGTGCTGAGACACCACATGATGATTGGGTGTGATAAGCTCTACTTTCAAATACAACGGGTGCAAAATAGTTGCACACGCGGAATACTCAGGTTAAACTTGACGAGCCTAGCATATGCAGATATGGCCTCGGAACACTGAGACCGAAAGGTCGAGCGTGAATCATATAGTAGATATGATCAACATAGTGATGTTCACCATTGAAACTACTCCATCTCACGTGATGATCAGACATGGTTTAGTTGATATGGATCACGTGATCACTTAGATGATTAGAGGGATGTCTATCTAAGTGGGAGTTCTTAAGTAATATGATTAATTGAACTTTAATTTATCATGAACTTAGTCCTGGTAGTATTAGCATATCTATGTTGTAGATCAATAGCTCGCGTTTAGCTCCTCTGTTTTATTTTTGATATGTTCCTAGAGAAAACTAAGTTGAAAGATGTTAGTAGCGATGATGCGGATTGGATCCGTGATCTGAGCATTATCCTCATTGCTGCACAGAAGAATTATGTCCTTGATGCACCGCTAGGTGACAGACCTATTGCAGGAGAAGATGCAGACGTTATGAACGTTTGGTTAGGTCAATATGATGACTACTTGATAGTTTAGTGCACCATGCTTAACAGCTTAGAATTGGTACTTCAAAGACGTTTTGAACGTCATGAATCATATGAGATGTTCCAGGAGTTGAAGTTAATATTTCAAGCAAATAACTGAGTTGAGAGATATGAAGTCTTCAATAAGTTCTATAGCTAAAAGATGGAGGAGAATAGCTCAAGCAGTGAGCATGTGCTCAGATTGTCTAGGTACTACAATCGCTTGAATCAAGTGGGAGTTAATCTTCCAGATAAAATAGTGATTGAAAGAATTCTCTAGTCACCATCACCAAGTTAGTAGAACTTCATGATGAACTATAGTATGCAAGGGATGACGAAAATGATTCCTGAGCTTTTCATGATGATGAAATCGATGAAACTAGAAATCAAGAAAGAGCATCAAGTGTTGATGATTAAGAAGACCACTAGTTTCAAGAAAAGGGCAAAGGGAAAGAAAGGGAACTTCAAGAAGAACGGCAAGCAATTTGCTGCTCAAGTGAAGAAGCCCAAGTCTGGACCTAAGCCTGAGACTAAGTGCTTCTACTGCAAAGGCACTGGTCACTGGAGGCGAAACTGCGCCAAGTATTTGGCGGATAAGAAGGATGGCAAAACGAACAATGATATATTTGATATACATGTTATTGATGTGTACTTTACTAGTGTTTATAGCAACCCCTCAGTATTTGATACTAGTTCAGTTGCTAAGAGTAGTAACTTGAAACGGGAGTTGTAGAATGAATAGAGACTAGTTAAGGGTGAAGTAACGATGTGTGTTGGAAGTAGTTCCAAGATTGATATGATCATCATCGCACACTCCCTATACTTTCGGGATTAGTGTTGAACCTAAATAAATGTTATTTGGTGTTTGTGTTAAGCATGAATATGATTTGATCATGTTTATTGCAATACGGTTATTCATTTAAAGTCATAGAATAATTGTTGTTCTGTCTGCCTGAATAAAACCTTCAATGGTCAAACACCCAAGGTGAATGGTTTATTGAATCTCGATCGTAGTGATACACATATTCATAATATTGAAACCAAAAGATGCAAAGTTAATAATGATAGTGCAACTTATTTATGGCACTGTCGTTTAAGTCATATTGGTGTAAAGCGCATGAAGAAAATCCATGCTGATGGGCTTTTTGGAATCACTTGATTATGAATCGGTTGATGCTTGTGAACCATGCCTCATGGGCAAGATGACTAAGACTCCGTTCTCCGGAACAATGGAGCAAGCAACATATTTGTTGGAAATAATACATACTGATGTATGCAGTCCGATGAGTGTTGAGGCTCGCGATAGGTATCGTTATTTTCTGACCTTCACAGATGATTTGAGTAAGATATGGGTATATATCTTCTTGATGAAAAATAAATCTAAAACATTTGAAAAGTTCAAATAATTTCAGAGTGAAAAATCATCATAACAAGAAAATAAAGTTTCTACGATCTGATCGTGGAGGAGAATATTTGAGTTACGAGTTTGGTCTTCATTTGAAACAATGCGGAATAGTTTCGCAACTCACGCCACCTGGAACACCACAGCGTAATGCTGTGTCCGAACATCGTAACCATACTATATTAGATATGGTCCAATCTATGATGTCTCTTACCGATTTACCACTATCGTTTTGGGGTTATGCATTAGAGACAAATGCATTCACGTTAAAATAGGGCACCATCTAAATCCATTGAGACGACACCATATGAACTATGGTTTGGCAAGAAACCAAAGTTGTCGTTTCTTAAAGTTTGGGATTGCGATGCTTATGTGAAAAAGTTTCATATTGATAAGCTCAAACCCAAGTCAGAGAAGTGCGTCTTCATAGGATACCCAAAATTAACTGTTGGGTACACCTTCTATCACAGATCCGAAGGCAATATATTTGTTGCTGAGTATGGATCCTTTCTAGAGAAGGAGTTTTTCTCGAAAGAAGTGAGTGGGAGGAAAGTAGAACTTGATGAGGTAACTGTACCTGCTCCCTTATTGGAAAGTAGTTCATCACATAAATCTGTTCCTGTGACTCCTACACCAATTAGTGAGGAAGCTAATGATGATGATCATGTAACTTCAGATCAAGTTACTACCGAACCTCGTAGGTAAACTAGAGTGAGATCCGCACCAGATTGGTACGGTAATCCTTTTCTGGATGTCATGTTACTTGACCATGACGAACCTATGAACTATGAAGAAACAATGATGAGCCCAGATTCCGCGAAATGGCTTGAGGCCATGAAATCTGAGATGAGATCCATGTATGATAACAAAGTATGGACTTTGATTGGCTTGCCCGATGATCGGCAAGCCATTGAGATTAAATGGATCTTCAAGAGGAAGACGGACGCTGATAGTAGTGTTACTATCTACAAAGCTATAATTGTTGCAAAAGGTTTTCGACAAGTTCAAGGTATTGACTACGATGAGGGTTTCTCACTCGTATCTATGCTTAAGTCTGTCCGAATCATGTTAGCAATTGCCGATTTTATGAAATCTGGCAAATTGATATCAAAACTACATACCTTAATGGATCTCTTAAAGAAGAGTTGTATATGATGCAACCAGAAGGTTTTGTCAATCCTAAAGGTGCTAACAAAATATGCAAGCTCCAGCGATCCATCTATGGACTGGTGCAAGCATCTCAGAGTTGAAATATATGCTTTGATGAGTTGATCAAAGCATATAGTTTTATACAGACTTGTGGTGAAGCCTGTATTTACAAGAAAGTGAGTGGGAGCACTACAACCTTTCTAATAAGTGTATGTAAATGACATATTGTTGATCAGAATTGATGTAGAATTTTCTGGAAAGCTTAAAGGAGTATTTGAAAGGAGTGCTTCAAAGAAAGACCTCGGTGAAGCTGATTACATATTGAGCATCAAGATCTATAGAGATAGATCAAGACGCTTGATAAGTTTTTTCAATGAGTACATACCTTGACAAGATTTTGAAGTAGTTCAAAATGGAACAGTCAAAGAAAGAGTTCTTACCTGTGTTACAAAGTGTGAAATTGAGTAAGACTCAAAGCCCGACCACGGCAGAAGATAGAAAGAGAATGAAAGTCATTCCCTATGCCTCAGCCATAGTTTCTATAAAGTATGCCATGCTGTGTACCAGATCTATTGTATACCCTACACTGAGTTTAGCAAGGGCAACGGTCAAAATTATCCTTAGTAGAATAAGGATATGTTTCTCGATTATGGAGGTGACAAAAGGTTCGTCGTAAAGGGTTAAGTCGATGCAAACTTTGACACTGATCCAGATGACTCTAAATCTCAATCTGGATACATTTTGAAAGTGGGAGCAATTAGCTAGAGTAGTGTCGGAGTAATCGACCATGGGTACCCCGAGGACGGCAAGACGATATTTCAAGACATCGGGGCTAGCAAAGCCCCTCAGTCCGACTGTCTGGCCGCTCCTCCCGGCTTCCCGTCCGACTGCTCTGCCCAGCCGACTGCCGGCCGCCGACTGCGCCAACCAGCCGGCTGCTGACTGTAGCACGACTCGACACTGACAAGACCCTGACACGATGGCCATACCGTGGACAAGACGGCTGTACCCGGACACTGCTGAGCAATAGTGATACACTGTAGCAGGTGTGAGATATCACATCGTTGTCTCCCAAATAGTGAAGTTGGTCACATGGGCCATCCCTTGTCCCCTGGGATTCCCTTTATAAGGAGCACCAGGGGAGGCTCACAACAGGGGCGTCACTATGGCCTCTTGGCCATTCACTCCCACGCATGCATGCTAGCTAGCAAGAGGGCTAGCTAGCTCATGGCCACAAGGCCTCACACACATCCATTCATCCATCCAGGATACACACACCCACGCATGAGCACTCATATGCTCACGGCCATGAGCATGGCCGGCCACTAGCATGCCTCACATAGGCATATACCAGATCAGATGCACTTGGCACTGATCCTAGATACAGCTCCAGAAGCACTTTGTACTGCCCGATGTACACCCCAGATAGATACACTCAGACATGCAGCAGTAGGAGTATTATCTCTCCGGAGATCTCTGAAGCTGGGTAAACCACCGCGTGCTACTCGCATACCCGCTCCCGGTCCTATCAGCAGCAGTCTTACCCACACACTAAGCCCTTGTGGCATCTGTTGACTCGCAAGCCCCCCGTGAGAAATACCATGACAGTTGGCGCCCACCGTGGGGCGGTACTACTATTATGCTACCACGCTGCTGCTGGTTTCGCTGTCCGGGCGGGACCATCTTCGCCTTTCCCGCCGCAGCGTTGCGTCGTCTCTCCGGTAGCGCTCGGGGGCTCGACTTCGACCCGCCCCCGGAGCGGCCGTGCGGGACGGCGCGCCCTCGACGTCGGCCTCATCTTCGTCTCCACCGCCGCGGCGTCGCGCCGTCTCTCCGTTAGCGGTCGGGGGCTCGACATTGACACACCCCCGGTGTGGCCGCGAGGGGCGGCACGTCCTCGCCGTTGGCCTCGCCATCTTCGTCTTTGCTGGCACGGCATCGCCATCGTCTCTCCGGTAGCACCCGAGGGTTCGACACCAACACGCCCCCGGGACGGCCGCGTGGAGCAGCACGTCCGTGCCTTCGACTGCGGCGTTGCTTCGTTTTCTTCTCCGAGAGGCGCCCATGCCTGCGTGCGCGTTGCTCGCGCCCGGCCAGGCCTCTCCGAGCTCCTCGAGCGTCGTCCACTGCTGCCGTTGAGCTCCCTCCTGCGCCGCTCCGGCCTCCGTGGCTGCGCTCACTGCCTCCTCCACTCCCATGGCTCTTTTCCTGCCTCTACTATGAGCTTGCCCGCCGCTTGCTGTAGCTGCATGCTCGCATCGCTGTAGGTGTCGCTGTCATGCAGCGTTTCGCTGTAGCCGCAGTTACGGCCATGCCTTGCTATCGCTCCTGTAAGTACACGCCTTCGTGCATGGCTAGCTAGCTAGCTAGCAAACCCAATGGATTAGGATGCATGCATGCTAGCTAGCTTGCCCGATGCAAGCGCCCGCGGGATGCGGCTACGTGCGCTGGCCAGACACATCTCGCCATCGGCTCCGCTTACACCTCCTGCACGCGCCGCCCCTGTGACGACTCCGTTGCTGCCGCGCCCACTCGCCGGCCGGCTGCTCCGCCTCCACGCGCTCGCATCAGCCGCCTCCGCGCCTGGGCGCGCCAGCTCCAATCGACTCCTCGCTCCGCCGGCTTCGCCCGGCGGCCGGCTTCCTCCGTATCCGCGCGCCCGCCCAGACCTGCTCCGGGTCCGGCCCCATCCGCCAGCCGGCCTTGCCGGCATCTCGTACGCGCCTCCGGCAGCCGGCTCCAATTGCCTGCAGCGCCGCGTTCGCGCCTCCCCAATGACCCGGCTGCCCTGGGCCGCCTCCACCTCGTCGGTCCGCAGCCTGCTCCGCATGCCTCGCGCGCCCCTCGCCAGCTTCTACTCCGAGCCACCTCCGCCACTCGGCCTATGTCGGGCCGGCTCCACATCGCTGCAGCACCGACTGCTGCCCAGCCGCGCCTGCGGCTATGCACCTGCGGGACTCCCGCCGGCCCGTCGGCTATGCGCGCGCCCGGTCGGCCGGCTCCTGCGCTGGCTGGCTCCCCTGCAACTCGGCATGCCGGATCCTCCGCACCCCGGCCTGCCGGCTTCGCCTTGGCCGGCTCCCCCGCTCCCCGGCCGGCTGGCTCCCGCGCTGGCCGGCTTCCGCCCGCTTCCCGGCCTGCCGGCTTCTACCGTGACCCGGACGCCGGCTACTGCCGTCCCACTCCTGCCGACTGCTCAGGTAGTGAAAGAAAAGAAAGAAAAGTCAAAGGGCCGACTGCAAAAAAAAGAAAAAAAGAAGGGTCCGGCTGCCCACATGGAGTCGGACAGAGAGAAGAAACAGAAAGTGGTCGGCTCCCGCCACCCGGATGGCCGGGTCGCGCCCGTTTCCCGGACGGCCGGCTCCTGCCACCCGGGCAGGCCGGGTCCTCACGGTCGCTACCCGGCTTTTAAAAAAACAGTTGTGTCTGATTGTTCTCAGCCGGCGCAAATGAAGAAAAAAGAAGAAGACAAAGTAGTTGCCGGGAGATCCGGCCCGACTGCTCAGCAGTCGGCCCGAATCTCGGGGGCTACACCCAGCGGGTGCGCTGACGCGCTCCCGCGAAGATGAAGACAAAGTAGTTGCCGGAAGATCCGGCCCGACTGCTCAGCAGTCGGCCCAGATCTCGGGGGCTACACCCAGCGGGTGCGCTAACGCGCCCCCGCGAGAAGAAGACAAAGTAGTCGCCGGGAGATCCGGCCCGACTGCTCAGCAGTCGGCCCGAATCTCGGGGGCTACACCCAGCGGGTGCGCTGATGCGCCCCCGCGAGAGAGAGAAGACAAAGTAGTCGTCGGGAGATCCGGCCCGACTGCTCAGCAGTCGGCCCGAATCTCGGGGGCTACACCCAGCGGGTGCGCTGACGCGCCCCCGCGAAGAAGAAGACAAAGTAGTTGTCGGGAGATCTAGCCCGACTGCTCAGCAGTCGGCCCGAATCTCGGGGGCTACACCCAGCGGGTGCGCTGGCGCGCCCCCACGAAGATTGCAGACAAGAGAAGAGTTATGTCCGGCTGCCAGCAGCCGGCAGAAGCGGAAAAGAAGAAAAAGGGCGTTGCAAGACGCCTCGCCGCCCGGCCGGTCGAGCCTGACCGGCCGGGACCCCCCTTCGAGCACCCGGGGGCTCAAGGGCTACACCCAGCGGGTGCACCGACGCGTTCCGCGAGCGCCGAGTCGCGTCGGCTGTCTTCGACGACCGCGACTACACGAAAATCAATGTAAGCTCCTTGCCCGCATATTTTTGCATCACGCAAGCACGGATAAGGTCTATCTCCGCATTTTAATTATAGTTGCATCACTGTTCGCCCCGGTGCCAGCCAGAGTTGGCCCGGGGGCTGGCCGCTTGGCCTGAGACGTTAGTTCCCGCAGACGGCTTAGTAGCGTGCGCAGTACCAAAGGCTCACTCTTAGTCACAGACCGCAGAGCGGCTGTCCGGCTAGCAAGGGTGACTGCTGGAGGCCACCCATGCGAAAAACGTCCGGGAAGAAAAACGGTTCGGGCGACCCAGCCGTTTTCCTTTACAAGTATCTACTCGGTTGAATCTGCTCCTAGACTCTGAGTACTGTACACTCCACTTCGCGGCCCACTCTTAGCCACAGACCGCAGAGCGGCTGTCCGGCAAGCAAGAGCACAAGCCAAAAAGTGGAGGGAACACGAAAAAGATTAAGGAGGCTCGGACGAAACCGAGTCGGCACCCTCCGCATAAAACTTGCAATGCTAAAAGAAAACATTTGATATATCCGCATGGACTAACTTTGTCTTTTTTCATGATCATTTCCATGAACACTCACCAAAAACCTCTGCCCAACTTTGCCAAGTTGCCCGGAGGCTTGGGGGCTATTGTCGGAGTAATTGACCACGGGTACCCCGAGGACGGCAAGACGATATTTCAAGACATCGGGGCTAGCAAAGCCCCTCAGTCCGACTGTCCGGCCGCTCCTGCCGGCTTCCCGTCCGACTGTTCTGCCCGGCTGACTGCCGGCTGCCGACTACGCCAACCAGCCGGCTACCGACTGCGTCAACCAGCCGCCTGCCGACTGCAGCACGACCCGACACTGACAAGACCCTAACACGATGGCCATACCGCGGACAAGACGGCTGTACCCGGACACTGCTGAACAATAGTGATACACTGTAGCAGGTGTGAGATATCACATCGTTGTCTCCCAAATAGTGAAGTTGGTCACATGGGCCATCCCTTGTCCCCTGGGCTCCCCTTTATAAGGAGCACCAGGGGAGGCTCACGACAGGGGCGCCACTATGGCCTCCTGGCCATTCACTCCCACGCATGCATGCTAGCTAGCAAGAGGGCTAGCTAGCTCACGGCCACAAGGCCTCACACACATCCATTCATCCATCCAGGATACACACACCCACGCATGAGCACTCATATGCTCATGGCCATGAGCATGGCCGGCCACTAGCATGCCTCACATAGGCATATACCAGATCAGATGCACTTGGCACTGATCCTAGATACAGCTCCAGGAGTACTTTGTACTGCCCGATGTACACCCCAGATAGATACACTCAGACATGCAGCAGTAGGAGTATTATCTCTCTGGAGAGCTCCGAAGCTGGGTAAACCACCGCGTGCTACTCGCATACCCGCTCCCGGTCCTATCAGCAGCAGTCTTACCCACACACTAAGCCCTTGTGGCATCTGTCGACTCGCAAGCCCCCCGTGAGAAATACCACGACAAGTAGCTCCGTGCAGAGCATTGTTGACATAGAAATTTGCAAAATACATACGGATCTGAATGTGGTAGACCCGTAGACTAAACTTCTCTCACAAGCAAAACATGATCACACCTTAGTACTCTTTGGGTGTTAGTCACATAGCGATGTGAACTAGATTACTGACTCTAGTAAACCCTTTGGGTGTTGGTCACATGACAATGTGAACTATGGGTGTTAATCACATGGTGATGTGAACTATTGGTGTTAAATCTAGGTTCCACTATTGGTTATTGATCGGAGACATGTCTCGGTCATGTCTACATAGTTCTCGAACCCGTAGGGTCCGCACGCTTAAAGTTTCGGTGACGATTTGTATTATGAGTTTATGTGTTTTGATGTACCGAAGGTAGTTTGGAGTCCCGGATGAGATTGGGGACATGACGAGGAGTCTCGAAATGGTCGAGATGTAAAGATCGATATATTTGACGACTATATTCGGACATCGGAAAGGTTCCGAGTGATTCGGGTATTTTTCGGAGTACCGGAGAATTACGGGAATTCGCCGGAGAGTATATGGGTCTTATTGGGATTTAGGGGAAAGAGAGAGGAGAGGCTGCGCGCCCCCCAATGCTTAGTCCGAATTGGACTAGGGGGAGGGGCGGCGCCCCCTCCTTCCTTCTCTTCTCTTTTCCCTTTCCTTCTCTCCTACTCCTACTACTTGGAAGGGCTCCTAGTTCTACTAGGAAAAGGGGAATCCTACTCCCGGTGGGAGTAGGACTCCCCTAGGGCGCGCCATAGAGAGGGCCGGCCCTCCCCCTCCTCCACTCCTTTATATATGGGGAGGGGGCACCCCTTGGAGACACAACAATTGATCATTAATCTTTTAGCCGTGTGCGGTGCCCCCTCCACCATAAGCCACCTCGGTCATATCGTAGCAGTGCTTAGGTGAAGCCCTGCGTCAGTAGCATCATCATCACTGTCATCACGCCATCGTGCTGACGGAACTCTCCCTCGAAGCTCTACTGGATCGGAGTTCGTGGGATGTCATCGAGCTGAACGTGTGTTGAACTCGGAGGTGACGTGCGTTCGGTATTTGGATCGGTCGGATCGTGAAGACGTACGACTACATCAACTGCGTTGCGCTAACGCTTCCGCTTTCGGTCTACGAGGGTACGTAGATAACACTCTCCTCTCTCGTTGCTATGCATCACCATGATCCTGTTTGTGCATAGGAAACCTTTTCAAATTACTACGTTCCCCAACAATCCTACATCTGTCGTGTATCTTCTATCTCTTCTTCTTCCTCTAGCCGCCCAAACCAAACCACCCCGTGGGTCTCACTTGCTCCCGCCTCCCATGGCTGGCTGCGCCTCCGCCGCCCTATCGTAACCTCAAACGTTGGCCAGTCCATCCCTCTATCCCCCACACGTCCTGTTATTCTCCGGCGACGTTAGCTCCAACACGCACCCGCACCCGAACTAGTCAACCCTCATACCCCCTCCGCCCGCGACTAGACTGCCGCATCTTCCATGGCTCCTGTTTGTTCCTGTCCGAGGCCTCACCGTTGTCCTCCGCCTTGGTTCGCTCGCTGTGCGCGGTGCGCCGCCATCTGGCATTGTCAACATGGTCAACAACCGAGAGCAATGAGGACATGACTGTACGTGGAGAGGATGACAGTAGGGACCTACCAGGGTCATGGCAGTACGCAAGCAAGTGCCTCGTTATTACAAGCCCCCAAAATGGTTCCTCCTAATGGTTAGACATCTAGGTCCCACGCCATTGTCAACATAGTCAATAAACGAGAGAAATACACAACGAGCGGCTGACACCAGGGACCCAGCAGGTCGCGCAGTTGTTATTTACTCTTTTTTAGGAACAAGCAATTGTTATTTAGTACTAGTTTTAGAGACGGATCAGGGTAACAACGGGGTTGTGCGGGGTTGTGGCCCGTCTAGCCAGGGTGGGTTTTATTTTATGTTTACCACATGATGAGCCCAGTTGTAATAAAAAAGATCAGACCTCACGAGAAAACACATAATAATTATATGCAGATGATTTAATCTTCCTGGTAATTGTGAAGTGTAGCTTCGACATATTTACTCCAATCAGTAAAGGGTGATGGGAGTCGTTTACGGATTATTCAAGAGTAGTAGGGTTAATATCACACATCAAGCGCGGCAACGGCGACACCCTCCTGCTTGTGGGGGTGTACGTGGATGATCTAATCATCACGAGCGACAACGCCGGCGAGATTGCAGAGTTCAAGGCGGAGATGCAGCGCACTTTTAGTATGAGTGACCCCCTGAGTTATTATCTCGGGATCGAGGTCGAGCAGAAGGGCGACGCCATTACTCTGTGCCAGAGAAGCTATGCCCGCAAGATCCTTGAGCAGACGGGGATGACAGGTTGCAAGTCTTGCTCTACGCCAATGGAAAATCGCTTGCGGCTGTCGAAGAGCGACGGGAGTCCGGCGGGGGACGTGACCTACTACCAGAGTGTGGTGGGTAGTTTGCGCTACCTGGCAAACACTCGGGCCGACATCACCTATGCGGTTGGGATTGTCAGCCGCTACATGGAGGCGCCAACGATGCAGCACATGGCCGCAGTGAGGCATCTTCTATGGTATACCAGCAGTACCGTACATCATGGCTGCAAGTACAAGCGAGGTGGAGGAATGAACTGCAGCTTGTGGGGTACAGAGATAGCGATCATGGCGGCGACCTAGACGACCGCAAGAGCACCAGCGGTGCGGCGGGGTTGCCTAGTCGGGACGCACTGTCAAGCGGCGGGTTCGTTTGTGGCATGACGGCCGCGGGGGATCCTGATCTGGGCGGTGGCGTGCTGGCGCGGGTCCGGCTCGATCCTCCCAGATCCGGCTCCTGGATAGCCGCGTGCGGCGTGGGAAATTTTACGTGCTTAGTAGTGAATTTGACTCATGTACAAGAAAAATGACAACCTGTATCGTTGTTCATCTGAAGATATATACATTTATTTCTTTACTTCGGTTTATTACGTTAATCGTTCGGTTTTTCGGTATATACCATAAAAACCAAATTTCAAAGAGGTATGAAAAGTTCATACCATACCGAAACCATAAACCATAAAACCCGCAGAATTGGATCGGTTTGGTTTATTTTTGGTTCGGTTTTCAAATGCAAAGAGTGATGGGGCACGTGTATGAAGACTTCTCGACAGTCATTGAAGAGGTTAAACCGGCTCCGGTAGAAAAAAATTACTCCACTATATAGGCAAGAGCCTCCATGCTTGCTTTCTAGTGTTGCTCTCTTCACACTCTCTCCTCCTCGCCAATTCTAAACATGATAGAGGTGGCCACACTCTCTGTCTCCTCACCGCTGGTCACAGATCCGGCCAGATCCCCTTCGCCGGGGAAGGTGATAAGGTGCAACGTTCACGCGGTCGTCCTCGGCAACGGCTCTGACCCACTGCCGGCGCGTCCTGATCAGCGTGCCTTGTTGTTCTCTTCCACGCAGTGCCGGCTAGGGAGGGCCTCCGACCCCTTCTTCCTCGCTGCCGTAGTGTGGGCAGATCCGGCCTCCCGCCCCCCACCTAGCGACATCCCGGCGACCCTTAGGAAAAACTTCCTTCGGAACCGGTCCTGCTCTACTGTCCCATCTCCTCACGTCGCTACATTTGTATCTTATACTACTTCTTAGGCCCACTCATAGATAGGATCGATCGGCTGTTCGAAAGCCACCTAAATTTTTACTGTTAAGAGGTAAAACTACTTCATGCAGTCGAATCTTGTAGTACTGATTGGTTCAAACAGGGAAGAAAGGGTGTGGTTCCGGGGGGTGGGGAGATTTGTTACCTGAATCTAGGACTTGTTCGAAAGAGAAAATAATGGGGGCGAAAAGTAACAGAGACTGCCTATCCAACTGGTCTCTTTGTCTAATAGGAAAATAAATGGAAACGCAGTACAAACTTGATATAGACCGATCTATTGGTTGAAAAAGAAAAGGAAGTGGGGACTAGGGGACAGGTCAATAGTGTATATCTAGCACTAGATTTGCTGGCCTCGCATAGTAAAATGTAGCTATACCGAACAAAAATGATACCAACCCAGATAGTATGATGTACCGTAAAAAAAACTCTAGACGAGATCAGCTCGCGAACAAGAAGGGGGTGAAGTGAGAAGAGAGAAGAAGAGGAGAAGAAGGTGATCGGAATCATGCCAGTCGCCGGCAATCGCCGGAAGTCCGTATCTTCGAGAACGCCTCGCAAATCCAAGCACTTCCTCGCGAGCTCAGCTCGCCCGTCGCGTATGTAAAGTACCGTCATTTCTGGGAAGACTTGTTTTGTCTTTCGTGTCGGACGCGGACCCGCTCGGACTGAGATCCCGTGCCCCGCTCAAGGCAGGGCACGCTGTGCCCTGAGGCCCACGATCCACCATCCGCTCCCCATCCGACGGACTACAGCGAGTCAACCTAAAATTGGAGCAGTCCGCTAGATCCTCTCACGTGAGAAAGCCTAAACCGCGGGAAATGAAGCGCACAGCGAAGGACTCTCGCGCGGGAACTGCCGTGGAGCTATGTCGTCGTCGCCGTCGTGGGCAAGGGCACCATGGGATCTCCGGCGGCAGCCACTGGATAAACGGCATCGGCAATCCCCTCCGCCCCACGGCTTCTCATCCCCGCCCCGCTCCGACGAGCTCCGACGACCGCGTTCGTCCTCCCGCGTCCGCCCTCCCGCCCCACTCTGACGAGCCCTCAGCTCCGACGACCGCGTCCCCTCAACCGAGGTTCTTCCCTGCGACCCATGCGACCACTCCAGTACAGAGTAGGTTATCCCCTGTCCGTCCTTTGTCCGTCCCCTGTGTGTCCTTTGTATATGTATATTTCAAAACTGAAAATTGTGCTTGCTTGTTAGTTTAGTACTGAAAATTAGCCATGTCATTGGATTGTTACTTCAATACTGAAAATAGTGCTGAAAAAATTTCTGGTTGTGTGTTTCTTTACCCTATATTGACTCCATTGTCATGCATTAATCTGAGGTTTGATTGATGTGTTTATTGTCTTATTTTACAGAATTCCTGCTGATTAGTGTGCTATGCAATTGTGAGTGTTGTGCATTTGCAAGTGTTCTGCAATGGGGAAATTGACAAGGGGATGCCTCAAATTGGCATGAGGTTTAGAAAACCGGATGAAGCTTCGCTATTTTGGGTTGCATATGGAGGCCGTGTTGGGTTTGGTGTGAGGAAGAGAAACAAACATGGAAGCAAGATGGATGGTCAAGTGACTTCATGCAAATTTGTTTGTTCCAATGAGGGTATAAGAAAGAAAGGGATAACAATCGATCATGAGCCAAAGCGTGTTAGAGCTGAAACAAGAACAAATTGCAAAACTCGCATGATTATATCACTCGATCGAGTAGCAATGAATTACGAAGTCACAAATGTTGTGTTGGAACACAATCATTACCTTCAATTGCCACAAACATGTCACTTGATGGCATCAAAGGAAGATTTCGGAACTACAAGCTTTTGAAATAGAAGCTGCCGAGGATTCTAGAATCATGCCCAAAGCTGCACATGAGCTTGCTTGTCATCGAGTTGGTGGACCATTTAATCTCGGCTACACTTGTCGTGATCAAAAGAATTATTTGCGAAGAAAGCGGCAAAGAGAGTTGGCTTTCAGTCAAGCCGGTAGTATGTTGAAGTATTTTCATGACAAAATGATTGAGAACCCATCTTTCCAATATTCTTTGCAGTTGGATTGTGAGGAAGATATAGCCAACATATTCTGGGTTGATGCTAAAATGGTTCTTGATTATGCACACTTTGGTGATGTTGTCACATTTGATACAACATTTGGCACAAATAAATAATATAGGCCATTTGGTGTTTTTCTTGGACTCAATCAGTTTAGAGAAACCATCATTTTTGGTGCAGCCTTGCTATTTGATGAAACATGTGACTCATTTACATGGCTTTTTGAGACTTTTCTAGCTACACATAATGGGAGGCAACCTAGAACTACTTATACGGATCAAGATGCGGCAATGGGGAAAGCTATAGAGAAAGTCTTCACGGAATCATATCATGGATTGTGCACCTTTCATATAATGCAAAATGCTGTTAAGCATTTATGTCCATTGAAGGGTGAAGAAAAAGATGAAGAGGAGGGTGAAGGCAGCGGTGAAGATGAAGATGAAGAGTCTCATATTCTCACAGATTTTGGTGAATGCATGTATGGCTATGAGGACAAAGTAGAGTTTGAAGAGGCATTTAACAATATGAGAAGTAAAGTGCACAAGCAAACTTGGTTAGATAGTATCTACAAGTTGAAAGAAAAATGGGCTGAATGTTATATGAGAGATGTGTTCAGTTTGGGAGTAAGAAGTACACAACTTAGTGAGAGCTTCAACAATTCATTGAAAAACCATTTGAAATCAGGTATTCATATTGTTCGGTTCTTGATGCATTTTGAGAGGACAGTGGAGGTAAAAAGAACAATGGAATTGTAATCTGAATTTGATCAAAGGAAGAAGTTGCCAAGAATCCTGATGCACACACCTATGTTGGTGCTAGCAAGCAAAGCATACACTCCAATTATCTTTGAATCTTTTCAAAGTGAATATGAGAGATCCATGGCTGCATACAAAATAGACAAGGAAGGAATGTGGTAGAGAATCCAAAGTTTGAAGCTCAACTTTGGTACAGGGGTGTGTCTCACAAGTTTCACACTATGGCAGCTAAAGTAGCCAACTCTCTTGAGTGTCGTTTGATATTAGAAGATGCACTTGATTGCGTTGGTCCACAACTAGAGGAGAAACTCAATGCAACTATGGATGCTACGAACAAGCCATGTGATGACCAAGAAAATGTTGACCCAAATGTGCAACTAACTAGTGAGTTTCTTAGTGCCGCGAAGCTCAAGAAAAAAGAGGTTCAATCAAAAAACTTGAGGAGAAAGAGAGGTTGGCTTGATAAGTTACTCAGGGGGAAGCGCAAACTAACTAAAGGTGCCTCATCCAAAAAAAGCAGCAAAGGTATGTTCCCATCTATACATGATATATTGTTACCACTCATTCCTAGACTAAATACTGGAATTTTCATGGTAGCAACAAAAGAAAATGGTGCACGGCCTCAAGTAAGAGTGGAGAAGGATGATGTTGTACAGCCTCAAGCAAATATCAGTTACACACAACTATTGATGGCTCCCCCTGTAACGCCCCGGATGTAACTTTCCCAATTTGTACTCCAACTCTTGCCGTTTCCGGCGTTAAGTTATATTTATTTTCTCAGGTTCGGGTTTTGTCTCTGTGTGTTGTTTTCGTTTTTCATGCATCTCATATCATGTCATCATGTGCATTGCATTTGCATACGTGTTCATCTCATGCATTCGAACTTTTTCCCCGTTGTCCGTTTTGCATTCCGACGCTTCGTTCTTCTCCGGTGGCTATTTCTAGCTTTCTTTCGTGTGTGGGGATTAAACATTTCCGGTTTGGACCGAGACTTGCCATGCGGCCTTGGTTTACTACCGGTAGACCGCCTGTCAAGTTTCGTACCATTTGGACTTCGTTTGATACTCCAACGGTTAACCGAGGGACCGAAAAGGCCTCGTGTGTGTTGCAGCCCAACACCCCTCAAATTTGGCCCAAAACCCACCAAACTCTGCTCCATGTCCTAGAGCGTTCGATCACGATCGCGTGGCCGAAAACCGCACCTCATTTGGACTCTCCTAGCTCCACTTATGCCTATAAATAGCCCCCTCCATTTTCGGATCTCTCCTCCCCCTCGAAACCCTAGATCCATCCCTCCCCGCCGCCGCCGGACAACATCTGCGCGAGCCGGACGTGTCCGACCTGACCGCCAGCGCCACGTGGCTCCTCCCCATTCGCCGAGCCGCCGCGCCCACTTCACCGCGCCGCCACCCGCGCGCCGGCCCGGGAGGCCCAAACCGGGCCCCCGCGAGCCCGTCTGCTCCGCCGCCTCCTGCCTCCCCGGCCCGCGTCCGCCGCCTCCCGCGCCGCCCGACGCCACCATCGCCGCCCGCCGCCGACGCGCATCGCCGCCGCCCCGCTCCAACTCCGGCGGGCGAGCCCGCCACGGCCACCGCCGCACTCGCCGGCGTCGCCTCCTCCTCCCCGGCCATCTCCTCCTCCTCCGGCAGCCGCGCCGCGTCAAGGCCGGCAAGGCTCCGGCGAGCTCGGATCTCGCCTCGGTTCGCGTGCCCGCCGGTCAAACCCTAGATCTGGGTTAGTTTTTTTTCACCAAGTCCCTAGATTTTTAGCTCATATGCTCCTGTTCGAGGCCCCGTAACTTTGCATCCGTATGCTGTTAGAAGGAGCCTTCGTGAGTTGATTGTCTCGACGAGCATTTCATTCCATTGCATCATTTTCATTTCAGTTCATCTTGACGCCCAAAATGCTGTTAGAAGGAGCCTTCGTGAGTTAATTGTCAGATCTGCTAGTTCATCTTAGACTTTTGTCATTTTTACCATGATTAATGTGTGCATGCTATGCCTGTGAGTCCTTCATATGTTTTGTTAAGCATTTTGTCTTCTTTCCAGAGGTGCAACCCATGCATTTTTAGGATGTGTGTGGTGACTTGTGCAAGCTTGCAAAGTGAGGCACCCGGTAAATCTGTTTTCAGGGACTTAGTTGTTTTCACTAAGTCTGGGATATTTTAGTTCATGATGCCATATGTTCAGCTTGTTTCCTAGTGATCCGTGCCTCTTTTGAGGATGATCAGTAAAGGAGTTTTGTTATTCATGTTATGCTCTATCCATCCATGTCTTTGTTTGCAATTATGGAGCACCATAGCTTGAGTCAATCGAGCTCTACTTTTGCTTCGTGGTGAATCTGGGCAGATCGTCAACTCGTTTGCGATTTTGCCGGCGTTATTGTAGTTGATCCGTGCATGCTATGCCATTGTTCTTGCCATGTCTAGATTGTATTTTGTGCCTTCTTAATGGATGTATGCTTGCCTTGCCATGACTTGCACCGTGGTGAGTGCATCGAGCTCGTTTACATGCCTTCGTGAGTTATATTTCAGCATGTCTCAGTTTTCACTAAGTCTGAAAACTGATTGTGTTTTAGCTATGTTCGTGTGTCCGTTAATATATTTTGTGATCCCTTTTGGCCCCAGGTCACTTTGGGACTTTTGTTAAACTTGTTGAGTAGCTCCATTCCATGTTCTTACTTGTCATGTTCAGGTCTTGTATCATGTTGTTTTGCTGCTCCGAAGAGGGCTTCGTGATCTGAAATTTCAGACTAGTGTTAATTTCACTAAGTCTGGAATCTGTTTTGCATTTGCGTTTTTGCCATGCTTGTTTGAACCTCATAATGGATGAATTGGCCGTGGCTCAGTGCTAGTCTTTTGTTAAGAATCTTGTGGGCATCCCTGCCATGTATTTTGTTGTCATGTTTGGTGGCTGTAGCATGTTCATTTCGTTGCATTTAGATGTCTACTTGCTGTAAATCGCAGACCGGCGTCATATCTTAAAACGCTTGCCATTTCCAAACCGTAACTCCGATTCCAATGATCTTTATATCGTTTTCAAGCGATTTCATCCCCTCTATCCAGTGGCACCCTTGGAATTCCAAGTTAAGGCCAGGTTCATGCATTTCCTGTCATATCTTGCATTTTGCATCCCGCATCGCATCCCGCTTAGCATATCATCATTTCATCTTATTGCTTGGTCTTGCACGTGGTTGATTCTATCCTTGTTGCTTGTTTGTTTTGTTGGGTAGAGCCGGGAGACGAGTTCGCTACTGAGGAGCCCGTTGAGTTTTCTTGTGAGGATCCAGTCAACTCTGACAACTGTGCAGGCAAGATGATCATACCCTCGAAATCACTACTATCTTTGCTATGCTAGTTTGCTCGCTCTTGCTATGCCAATGCTACGATGCCTACCATTTGCTTGTCAGCCTCCCAATTTCCATGTCAAACCTCTAACCCACCTTGTCCTAGCAAACCGTTGATTGGCTATGTTACCGCTTCGCTCAGCCCCTCTTATAGCGTTGCTAGTTGCAGGTGAAGATTGGAGCCTTTCCTTGTTGGAACATTTATTTACTTGTTGATATCACTATATTGCTATGCTATCTTAAAGCATCTATATACTTGGTAAAGGGTGGAAGGCTCGGCCTCTCGCCTAGTGTTTTGTTCCACTCTTGCCGCCCTAGTTTCCGTCATATCGGTGTTATGTTCCCGGATTTTGCGTTCCTTACGCGGTTGGGTTATAATGGGAACCCCTTGATAGTTCGCCTTGATTAAAGCTTTTCCAGCAATGCCCAACATTGGTTTTACCATTTGCCACCTAGCCTTTTCTTTCCCTTGGGTTCTGCAGACTCAAGGGTCATCTTATTTTAACCCCCCCGGGCCAGTGCTTCTCTGAGTGTTGGTCCAAACTAGAGCACCGTGCGGGGCCGTCCCTCGGCAACTTGGGTTATGTTGGCTCCCGTACGCTTAGCTTATCCGGTGTGCCCTGAGAACGAGATATGTGCAGCTCCTATCGGGATTTGTCGGCACAGCGGGTGGTGTTGCTGGTCTTGTTTTAACCTGTCGAAGTGTCTTGAGTTACCGAGATACCGAGTCTGATCGGAACGTCTTGGGAGGAGGTCTATTCCTTCGTTGACCGTGAGAGCTTGTCATGGGCTAAGTTGGGACTCCCCTGCAGGGATTGAACTTTCGAAAGCCGTCCCCGCGGTTATGGGCAGATGGGAATTTGTTAATGTCCGGTTGTAGATAACTTAAACCTTAATTAATTAAGATGAATCAACCGTGTGTGTTGCCGTGATGGCCTCTTCTCGGCGGAGTCCGGGAACTGGACACGGTGTTGGAGTTATGCTTGCGCAGGCTGTTCCTCTAGTTTCTCGCTCGCGCTTTGCCTCCTCTTCTCGCTCTCTTTTGCGTATAAGTTAGCCACCACATATGCTAGTCGCTTGCTGCAGCTCCACATATATTTGCCTTATCCATTCCTATAAGCTCAAATAGTCTTGATCGCGAGGGTGCGAGATTGCTGAGTCCCTGTGGCTCACAGATACTATAACTCCAGATGCAGGTCCAGGCGATTCCGCTCCAGGTGATGAGTACGAGCTCAAGTGGGAGTTTGACGAGGACTCTCAGCGTTATTATGTCTCCTTTCCCGATGATCAGTAGTGGTGCCTAGTTGGGGTTGATTCAGGGCCTTGTCGCATGTTGGGTTCTTTTCTATTTTGGCGTCGTAGTCGGGCCATGAGTGATTGTATGATGGATGTTAATTATGTACTCTGATGTGACGTGGCGAGTGTAAGCCAACTATGTTATCTCCCCCTTTTATTATGTATTTCATGGGATGTTGTAATGATTGCCTGACTTGCGACATTGCTTTCAATGCGGTTATGTCTCTAAGTCGTGCCTCGACACGTGGGAGCTATAGCCGCATCGAGGGCGTTACACCCCCTGACGGTGTTTATGATGAAGATCTGTTCTAACATGTACAAGCTTGTTAGATAGTATTTTGGACATTTTGACTAGTATTTTGGACAAAGATGACTATAGTATTTTGGATTTTGGGGGCTGACTATAGTCTTTCGTGGCCTAAGTGTGCAAGTAGATTGGCCTAATTTATGTACTTCAAGGATTATGTAAGAACAGATTGTTGTTGCCAAATTTGAGTTACTAATGCTCAAAGTTCGTACATTGTTCAATTCATTTTGATTTTATTTTATAATTGATTGTATAATGAATGCCTCAGTTCAACTCTTCTTCAGTTCATGTTCGGTACTAAATTCTGCATATTAAACACTTTATTGATGTTGTCTCTATTTTCATTTTATTGAATTTTGTATTCTGGAGTTGTCCAGTGTTAACTACTAACTAAATTTGCTGTTCGTGTGTAGTACAGACATGTCCTCGCTACTTCTGTCCAGGGCGCCCATGGCAGTCCGAGCGGGCAGGCGGACGGGTCGTCAGAACGTGCGGAGGCAGCCGCCAGAGGGTAGGCGGACGGAGCAGCCAGAGGTGGGCAGCCGTCGAGGTCGTTTCCTCATGTCCTGGAGGAGCAGCCGGAGCAGCTCGTCTCCCTTCCCCTCGACAACGGGACCAGCAGCTCGCCTCGCGTCATCATGCGTGGAACAGAGGAAGGGGACGCCAGCGAACCATGGACGGCGGCGGCGGACGGCCATCTCTTCCGTCGGCAGCGGCGGCGGGTGCCTCCGCCGCGGACCAACCTCGGGACACGCGGGTGATTCGGGAGCTCCTCCGCTCGATGGGGCTCGGCGAGGGCAAGTACGAGCCGCGCGTCGTGCATCGCCTGCGTGAGAAAGAGAAAGGATCAAGCGGACTGGTCCAATTTTAGGTTAACTTGCTGCAGTTCGTCGGATGGAGAGCGGATGGTGGATCGTGGGCCTCAGGGCACAGCGTGCCCTGCCTTGAGCGGGGCACGGGATCTCAATCCGACCCGCTCGGGTAGCCGAAATAGGCACGAAACTCTGGCTGATCCAGGGAGGGCACGGATGGCAGGCACACGTCCTACATATATAAACTCGGTACGCCGCCGTCCACGCTCATACAAGCAGAACCCATCCAACCCTAACCCGATCGATCTCAACGCCGAAAGTCTGGGCTCACCGCCGCCGTGATGGTCCACTCGAGCTGCCACGTCGTCGGGACGATAACGTCGCTGTTTCGCCGCTACTACAACCGCCGGCGCGGATACAAGCCGATCCCGCGGTGTGACGCGGAGGAGCAGCAAGCCGAAATGGTGCAGGGCGGGTGCAAAAGCGTGCTTTTCGAGTTTCGCCGCTACTACAACCGCCGGCGCGGCTACAAGCTGATCCCGCGTTGCGACGCGGAGGAGGAGGAGGAAGCCGAAAAGGCACAGGACGGGAGCAAAAGCGTGCTGTGCGAGGGGTGCAAGAAGGTGCTGGTGGAGTGCGAGGAAGAGCGGGATGGGGAGGGCCCGGAGGGGTGCGGCGACCGGCTCATGGCCCGGTGCTGGTTGGAGATGCGGAGCGGGACGAGCTTCGCCGGCTGGAAGGACTTGGCTGACGCGTCCTACATGTACACCCGAACCGGAAGCTGGAGAAAAGCGATACAGGCATACAGCGAGTTAGCCGCCTATTCTCTCAGGGTAAAATATCGTTTCAGTTATTTATTTTTTTGGAATCGGTGTTAATTACTCCTAGCTATTTTTGGACAGTTTCATATGATATCATGGTCGCCATACATTGATGCAGAGAGGAAGCGAGCTGAGCGCGGGGTCGGCGCTGCTCCGTTCGGCGAAATGCTACGCCGAGATCGAGGAGAAAAGCGAGGAGGACGTCGCCGCCATGAAGCTCGCGCTGGAGGAGGCCCTCGCGCTGTTCGTCAAGAACGGCGACCAGCGGCTGGCCGCCACCGCCTGCTCCGACCTGGCCGAGTTCCACCTGGACCGTAACGACCTCCCGGACGCGCTGCTCTTCTACGAGCGCCGCCGAGTACTACGGCACCGCCAACCGGCGCTTCAACCGCTTCTGCAGGTTCAGAGCTCAGCTTGTCACCTACCTGCTGGCCAACGAAGAGGCGCTTCGCGCCAATGGAGCGCTGCCCATTCGCGACTACAAAAGGAAGTGCGTCGGATACATGAAGCCCAGCGATCCTGATTGGCTTCTTCTGCTGGCCCAGATGCTCGGCACCAGCAGCGTAGCGCACGACTATCATCCTTCTTCTTGATTTAGTAGCCATCTACTATCATCTTTACAAGACTAGACTAGACTAGAATTGTGTGTATCAAATACGTAGTATGTGTATGACTTGCATATATTTGGACTTCGACATGTAATTAGAGAGTTACAAGTGTTTGAGCTGAACACATGTAAGTGTAATTCCCGGCTTATGATACTTAAAGGCTATATATGCGGGTACCCAAAATATATATACTAGAGGAAACTCACGTGCATATTGTGGACACGTGGTCGAATATTTTGTCAGATGGCTGACAGGTTAACTTTTTTTTTTCAGTTACATGATTAACATTTTTTTCATATACAAGGTTTTGAACATTTTCCTAACATGTGCTGAGCATGAATCCCCTACGCCTCGCGCCTAGGGTTTTTATCCTCTCGGGCGAACTGCCGCCCCTGAGTACTTTCACCCTCCGCAAAGTCTGATCGCCGTCTCCGTCAATCGTGCAGCGCCCCAACCACGCCAGGATGGCCTCACCCTCGGACGCCAACTCTGCCACCAGTGGAGGCGCATCGGCGGCCGCAACCCCCATCCTGGAAGATTTCTTCGATCAGTTAGATCTGAACGATGAGGAGTTCAATGATGTTGAGATTGATGAGGAGGATCCAGAAATCAGGGAGAGCGTTAGGTGGCTAGCCCTAGCTAGGGTTCACACCGACAAGAATTTCTCGCAGGCAGCCTTCTACAAGGATATGAGGGCGGCCTGGAATCCGGCGCAAAGGGTCAGATTTCGCCCGGTCGGACCCAACAGATTTGTTGTCCAAGCTTCCTGCCTGGGCGACTGGGAGCGGATGATGATGCAGGGCCCTTGGCTCTTCCGCAACATGGCGGTCTTGTTGTGTTCGTATGATGGTTTCACCAAGGCGGATGATGTGATTTTCGATCATATGCCCATCTGGCTACAAGTCCACAAACTACCTGATCCCTACTGCAAACAAGGTATTGTTGAGCGACTCCTTAAAGGGGCTGGAGAAATCCTAGAGATGCGTTTGAACGGCAACACCCGTGGAGACTATATTAGGGTTAGGGTAAACCATGATATCAAGCAGCCTCTGACAAAGTTTGTTAGCGTTGTCCGTGCGCAGGAGAGACAGGTTTATTTGGTGCGGTATGAGAAGTTGGCCCGTTTTTGCAGTTTCTGTGGTCGGATTGGACATGAGCACAAGGAGTGCGGATCCGGGGTTCATGAGAAGCAAAGTCTCAAGTTTGGCAACTGGCTATACGCTGACGGCCCCAGTCGGCCAAGGCCTGAGCAAACCCCCAGCAGGGCAGATAAATCTCGCCCGATGAGGAAGAACAGCAGCCCTAGTGCTTCCTTGGACCCTGGCCTCAAGGCTTTGGACCCCGATACGCTCGACACAGCAACAAGCCCGGTGAAGAACCCGGGTACAATCATGGATGTTGATAGGGATGTGAGGAAGAGATTGAATATGGATAGTGTGGGAGATGATACTCTGAACAAACCAAAAAGCAAGAAGGAGGTGCTGGCCATCACGGATGGCAGCGGTCAAGATCCAGGAGAGAATGCCTCGCCAACGAGCAGCTCTTCTGGCAGCAAACGTGTCAAGCTCACCAAGGATCATGCAACAACTCAGAGATCAGCGGCTTCCCTCGAGGAAGACCGCCGGATGCAATGAATGCCCTAGTTTGGAACTGCCGGGGGGAACCGCCGAACAGTTCGTGAGGTTTTGGCCCTCTCAAAAGCCAATAACCCCAAGCTTGTCTTCCTGTGCGAGACTAGGCAAGCTACTGTGAAAATAGAAAAGTTACGTTGGAGACTTGGTCTGAAAGGTTTTCATGGTGTGAGTAGTGATGGGAGGAGTGGGGGCTTAGCACTCTTCTGGGATGAGTCCCTCTCGATCACGGTGAATGATTCTTGTAATCGTTATATTGATGTCAGTGTGGTCGATGGTGGATCAGGCACATCTTGGCGGTGCACCTTTGTCTATGGAGAGCCCAGGGTGGAAAACCGCTATCGTATGTGGGAGCACATCTGCCGGCTTCGAGCTTTCTCGCGCGAGCCGTGGATGGTGTGCGGCGACTTCAATGAAGCTTTGTGGCAACATGAACATCTATCAAGGACAGAACGCTCGGAAGCTCAGATGGTGGCCTTCAGAGATTGTTTGGAGGTGTGTGAACTCGAAGACCTAGGCTTCTCGGGGATTCCGTTCACGTATAACAATGGCCAGGACTCTGACCGTAATGTTCAGGTGCGGTTGGATCCTGCTTGTGCTGATGAAGCCTGGCGGGATACGTTCCCGTTAGCAAGGGTGGTTCATTTGGCCACCTCATGTTCGGATCATTGCCCCCTGTTGATACACTTGGAGGGTTTGCAGGACCAGCAGCGTCGACCCTCCTCCTTGCGTTATGAAATTATGTGGGAATGTGATTCTGGCCTGCCTCAAGTGATTGCGGATGCATGGAACAAACACAAAACTACAGGCAGCATGGGGTCGGTGGCCAAGTCCCTCCGGGAGGTTTTAAAGGATATGAAAGAATGGAGTAAAAAGCAGTTTGGCAATGTGTTGAAGGATATTGAGAGGCTCCGCACACAACTGACAGACCTTCAGATGGCTGGAGCAGACCGTACTGCAGTCCGGGATAAAATGAACCAGCTCGATGAGCTCCTATACAGAGAGGAGATGCTATGGCTACAATGGTCGCGGATCACCTGGCTGAAGGAAGGTGAGCGCAACACCAAATATTTGCATCGCAGAGCGGTTTGGCGGGCCCGTAGGAACCTGATACAACGCCTACGGATGTAGGATGGAACGTGGTGCAGTGTTCCATCGGATATGGAGAGGATGGCTCACTCCTATTTTAAGGAGATCTTCACAAAAGATCCAACCCTATCCCCGAACGAGGTGTTGGATTGCATTGCTCCAAAAGTTACAGAGGAGATGAACATTATGTTATGCAGGCCTTATTCCGAAGAGGAGATCTCTAATGCTTTATTTCAGATCGGGCCCCTCAAAGCTCCAGGTTGCGATGGACTACCTGCTAGGTTTTTCCAACGGAATTGGGCTCTACTCAAAACTGAAATTGTTGCTGCAGTTCATGAGTTTTTTGCGTCTGGAGTTATGCCGGATGATGTTAACGATACGGCTATTGTGCTAATTCCTAAGGTTCCTCATCCCAAGGACCTGAAAGATTTTAGGCCAATAAGCTTGTGCAATGTTATATACAACATCATCTCAAAATGCATTGTCAACAGATTGCGGCCTATTCTCAATGATCTCATCTCTGAAAATCAGAGCGCCTTCATCCCGGGGAGGCTGATTTCTGATAACTCTATTATTGCGTTTGACTGTATTCATCATATCCAGTCAATAAGGAACAGTGCAGAGGATATTTGTGCCTACAAACTTGATCTCTCCAAGGCCTATGACAGGGTGGATTGGGTGTTCTTGGAAAAAGCCTTGGCCAAGTGGGGCTTCTCACCTGAATGGATTGCTCGGGTTATGGATTGGGTGTTTCGTCGGTGAAATACTCGGTAAAATTTAACGGGAAGCTGCTGGAATCCTTCTCTCCATCGAGGGGCCTCCGTCAAGGTGATCCTTTATCTCCTTTTCTCTTCTTATTTGTGGCTGATGCTCTCTCTGCGTTGGTGGAAAAGGCTGCAAGGGAGAATGGTCTTAGTGGAGTCAAGATCAGTAGAGGTGCTCCGGTGATTACACACCTATTATTTGCGGATGACTCCCTCCTATTTTTCCATGCTATAAATCAGCAGGCATTGTTAGTGAAAGGGGTGTTGAACACATTTGCGACGGCGACTGGACAACTCATAAACCCGTTGAAGTGTTCCATTCTTTTCTCAAGCCAGTGTCGTCCGGATGTTATTCAGGAGGTTAAACACACGCTGGATATCACCCTAGAAGCGTTCGAACCCAAGTACTTGGGCTTGCCGGTTCCAGAGGGGAGGATGCATAAAGGGAAATTTGAGACTCTCCAAGAGCGTTTGAGGAAAGTGCTTGTGGATTGGAGTGAACAGTACATGTCGTCGGGGAACAAGGAGATTCTTATTAAGTCAGTGGCACAGGCCATACCAGCATATGTAATGAGTGTCTTCAAACTCCCGGCTTCTGTTTGTGATGATCTTACAAGGATGATACGTCAGTATTGGTGGGGGTAGAGAACGGCAAGAAGAAGATGGCATGGATGAGCTGGGATAGGCTGCGTCTGCCTAAACCCATGGGGGGCATGGGGTTTAGGATATGAGGGCGTTTAACCAAGCGCTACTAGCTAAGCAAGCCTGGAGGCTCCTGGATAGACCAGATAGCCTATGTGCGCGGTTGATGAAGGCAAAATACTATCCTTCTGGTCAGCTTTTGGATACGGTGTTCCCGGGCTCTGGTTCTGAGGTATGGAAAGGTATTCTACATGGCCTTGCGTTGGTCAAGAAAGGCGTCATCTGGCGGGTCGGTAATGGCATGATGATCCGCACCTGGCGCGACCCTTGGCTGCCCTGGCCGTTTTCCTTCCGTCCGATAACTCCTAAGGGAAACTATCATTTTAACAGAGTCTCTGACTTTTTGGATGATAATGGTGCATGGAATCAGACTCGGCTGAGGGAGTTCTTTTGGCAAATGGATGTTGATCACATCCTGAAAATCAGAACTTCGCCTCGCCAACGTGAGGACTTTTTTGCCTGGTTCCCGGAAAAGAGTGGGGGGTTTACGGTGAGGAGTGCATACAAGCTGGCTACATATGATCACAATGTTATTACAGCAAATGGTGCCTCGAGTACTGCCCCAGATGGGAACCGGTCAGGATGGAACTACATCTGGAAGTCTAGGGTTCCTCAAAAAATGAAGATCAACGCATGGAGATGTGTGACAGGGACTTTGGCAACGCAGAGTTGCAAGGCATACAGACATCTGACGACACGATCAAGTTGTCAGATTTGTGGGGTGGAGGAGGAGGACTCATTTCATGCCTTGGTGACTTGCTCACATGCACGTTTGCTCTGGATTAACATGCGCTGCCGCTGGCCACTCCCGAAGGATGATTTCTTAATCCATGATGGGAGAGAATGGTTAACTACTTTACTGGCGAAGTGCTCGACCGATGTCCAGGACATGCTACTTATGTTTATTTGGCGGATTTGGCAGCTACGTAACGACCTGATCCATGGGAAGGAGTTCCCTCCTATTCCAGCCACCGTCGAATTCCTTGACAGTTACTACAAGTCCATTAAGCTGGCTGCATGCTACACTACAGAGGAGATCATTAAAGGAGAAATGTCAACCGGGGAGATGCCGATACCAGACCAAAAGGGCAGGGTCATATCGACTCCATGGCCGGCGCCTCAGCCAGGTAGGGTGGCTCTATCAGTTGATGGCTCGTTCCTGAAGGAGGATGGATCTGCTGCTGTTGGTATGGTGCTTAGAAATGACAAAGGAGATGTCCTAATGGCTGCATACCGTTTCATCTTCTATTGCAATGATCCGCTGGAAGCAGAACTACATGCGATCATGCAAGGTTTGGCCTTAGCACTACAACACTCTGACTTGCCGGTGGTGGTTCAGACGGACTCGTCTGAAGCTTTGTCTAGCTTGACAAATGATGCACTTCTTCGTTCGGCGTATGGACAGATCGTCATGGAGATCAAAGCACATCTTGGTACTAGGGAGTTTTTTCCTCAAAAGATCACTAGACTTCAAAATAGAGTTGTCGATCGGTTGGCTAAGTATAGCCGCACCGAGCGTGCCACGGCTGTCTGGCTGCGCTCGGTTTCACCTTGTATTGAGGACTTGTGGCCTCTCGACTGTAACTCTATAACTCTTTAATAAACTCCCTTTACCCTCGCAAAAAAAACATGTGCTGAGCATTTTATCAACAACATATTTCTGAAAGTGTGTACAATTTTTTAAATGTACCCTATACTTTTTAGAATGGTACAAACATTTGTTTTATGAATTACGAAACATTTTTTACATTGTATAACCATATTTTTAAATGTCACATACACTTTTTTGAATCATGTGAGCATTTTTAAATGTAAAAAAGATCTTTGTTTGTCACTATCATCATTTTTTTAAAATTACGCTAATATTTATTTACACTGTGTTAACAATTTTCAAATTTATGGTTTTTAAATTCTTAAGTGCACTTAAATTTTGAAATGTATGTACTTGTAAAATGTAAAATGTCTTTGTTTATTGCCATAATCATTTTTTATAATTATGCTAATATTTATTTACACTGTGTTAAAAAAATTCAGATTTGTGGTTTTTAAATACTTTAAGTGCATTTAAGTTTTGAAATGTATGTACTTGGAATATTTTTTAAAATGTAAACAAAAGAGAAGAAAAAAGTATTAACCTGCAAAGCTACTTGGGCCGGTTCATTAGTTGGGAGGCGGCGGCGAGATGAGCTTGTGTCACGCTGCGGGCGAGACACATCGGCTCCTGTTGTTGCTGCAGGATACGCGAGGAGTCTTATTGCCGCACATGTCTAAACGCCCGGTCACGCCCACCACTAGGAACAAGAGAGTTGAGCGGTTGAGGAAAAAGACAGGAAGACACGAAAAGCATGATTGGTTTCCAAATGTTGGCATTGCCAAACATTTGTAATTGCAAGACTTGTCAAATATTAGCAACTTGATAACCGATCAATTAGTAGCTAATATTTGTCATGGTCTCAAATATTGGTATTCCGCATTGGAATCTATCTTGGCTGCCAAGTGCCAAGCACCGGACTGGGCTTTCACCGTCCAAATCTTTAGTTCAAGACTCGCTATTTCTCTCCATTGAAAACTGCTCGATGCTATTACTAACTCGACAGAGAGTGACCTCGCGTCGGCGGGGCAAAACGCGTACGTCTCTCTGCAGCCAGCCGTGTTGTTGTTTTCACGGCATAGGAGGTGTAATTAACTAACCGGCCACACCACGTACGTTATCCAGAAAAACGGTGACACCAACTGCTGCACCGGCCATGATCAAAAGCTTCCAGTTTAGTTCGTACAAAATGCTGGCTGGGATCTGGCCTAGCTCTTCCACGTACGCAGGCGCGGGGCGGACGGTTATCATTCACCTGCACAGTCCGAGTTAATCTTGATCATCATTCCGTAATCCTCATGAGCTGATAATATACCAGTGCACTAGCTGGTGTCCTTGTTTGATTTGACCGCACCATCATGTGCTGATTAGTTGATCTCGCGATCTGTCGATGGCTCCTTTGCATGTGCCACACCCGGAAAGGTAGCTGAACCACAAAAGGTTCCATCGACCTCCTCTGTCTGGTGTCTGCCGTAGAAACATTTTGTTGTGATGATGGGTGCAGGGTGATTAGACACAAATGGAAGGCGTGGACAGATTTCACGGGACGCACCTCGCGAGGTCGGTTGAAGTAGCTAGACTCTGCATGGATTTTTCACCTTTTTTTAGTAAAACCGACATATGTCCTGGCTCCAGCTACAACGAGATATCTACGAGAAGAAGATAATGTTTGGTTCTTGTCACCTTATCCACCGAAACAAATCAGCCAACAATATCAAAGTGAGGGTGGCGCCACAAATCAAGGGATATTTTTGTAATGAAAATGGGGGCCATGGCCGTCTTCTTCGAGAAAAATCCGCACAAGAGTAAAAGGAAACTAGATGAAAGGGTCGAGAAAATAGTAGGAAAGTCCATCTCAGAGCGTTCCAGTCCAGACTTTTTTTACGCTTTCCATTTCGTCGCGGATGGCGCCTATATAAAGCGCCCAGCAGGCCCCACCATCAAGCATCAAACGCAAACACGCACGAGTCCACAACACACAACGAACCCATCTCATCCATTCTTTGAAGCAAGACAAGAGAGATCGAGCGAGCAATGGCTCCCATGCCCAAGCGAATCGTGGAGGACGAGCCGAAGAAGGCGGCGTACGTGACTTTCCTCGCCGGCTCCGGCGACTACTGGATGGGCGTGGTGGGCCTGGCCAAGGGCCTCCGCGCCGTCAACTCCGCCTACCCGCTCGTGGTGGCCGTGCTCCCCGACGTCCCCATGGATCACCGCCGCAAGCTGGTCGAACAGGGCTGCCTCGTCCGCGAGATCGTGCCCGTGTACCCGCCGGATAGCCAGACCCAGTTCGCCATGGCGTACTACGTCATCAACTACTCCAAGCTCCGCATCTGGGAGGTACGATACCTACTGACTAACCCTCTAGCTCTCTTCTTCCATCTTGGATCGATAGATGTTGACTGATTCACTACCGGAAAACGGGCATATGCCGACGGCCAAAGCTATGCCTACGGCTGCCGTCGGCCTAGTTCGAGATATGCCGACAGCCCAGTCCTGGCCGTCGGCTTAAACTGGCCGTCGGGTTACAATCAGTGGATGTATAGTGGGTTTTTTCGTCGGAATCAAGTAACAACAGAGTGGGTCGAGAAAACTAATGTGTTTTTGAAAAAGATATTCCGTAGTCCAATGAGGATGGTGCCAGAATGTCCGTGTGCCAGATGTAAGAGACGTATCCGCAGAGATAAGAGTGAGATGACTAAGCACCTTCGCACGCATGGATTTATGCCCAACTTTAATATGCCGATAAACTTTGCCCAGCAGGACCGTGGTAGAGAGGATGTGATACGACAACGCGTCGCTGGTTATGAGGATGATGGGGTTAGAGACATGCTAGATGATGTCTTTACTGCACAGCCGACATCTCCGTCACATTCAGCGAATGAACCGGAGGAACCGGAGGAAACCGCAAAGGCCTTCCTGGAAATCTTGGCCTCGTCAAAGAAACCTCTCTATGAGGGTGCCAAGCTGTCTGTGCTGGATGCCATCTCGCAACTGATGGCAGTCAAGGCTGAGTACGGCTGTAGCCGAGGTTGCTTCGAAGCATTTCTGGGAGTATGGGCTAACAGCCTGCCTGAGGGCCATGAACTGCCGAAAACCATATACGCTACGAAGAAAATCATGAAGGCGCTCTCCATGGACTATGAGAAAATACATGTTTGTCCAAAGAATTGCCTTTTGTTTAGGCATGAGTATGCGGATGAAAAGTACTCTAGGAAGTACGGTTCCTCTCGGTATATTGAGGTGGTCGATAAGCATGGTCAGAAGCAGCAGCTAAAAATCCCTGTGAAGGTTCTTCGGTATCTTGATTTTATAAAAAGACTGCAGCGCCTTTTCATCACCGAGGAGTCTGTCAAAATGATGAAGTGGCACAAGGAAGGGAAAAGGTACAATCCAAAAAAAATTATACATCCATCAGGAGGTGAAGCATGGAAGTCATTCGATAGTACCCGGAGGAAGCAGCCGAGGCTGGGAATGTCAGAATTGCTATAACAGGTGATGGGTTCAATCCATATGGTATGTCGTCTAATCCATATAGCTGTTAGCCCATATTTGTTATTCCGCTCAATCTCCCTCCCGGCGCCATAATGCAACGCAAGACCATGTTCCTGTCGCTTATAATTCCGGGATCTGAATATCTGGGGAAGAATTTGAGTGTGTTTATGCAGCCGTTGGTGGATGATTTGCACCATTCTTGGTACTTCCCGAGGTTGACATACGACCGACATCTGCAGAAAAATTTCTTGATGAAAGTTTGGCTACAATATTGCATGCATGACTTTCCCGGTTATGCCCTGTTCTGCGGATGGTGTACAAGTGGAAAGATGCCTTGCCTAGTGTGCATGCAGGCCTTGATTTTCATTTGGCTGAAGAAGGGTGGCAAGTATGTTGCATTTGACCTGCATCGACAGTTTCTCCCTCCAGACCATCCTGATAGGGAAGACAAGAAGAACTTCACAAAAGGCAAAGTTGTCCATGAAGTAAACGAGATTCCAATGTTTTCTGGTGCGGATGTGCTTGCTCAGCTGAAAGCTCTTAAGCCTGCCGTTGAAGGGAAAGGCAAAGGCAAAGGCAAAGGCAAAGCCACGGGCGAAGACGAGGGCGAGGGCAAAGGAAAAGGGAAAGGGAAAAAAATTGAAGGATATGGTGAGACGCACAACTGGACTCACATTACCCCCTTCACGCAGCTTCCCTATTTTAAGGACCTCAAACTTCCATACAACATAGACGTGATGCACACCGAAAAGAATGTCGCAGAGTCCCTTTTTCACACGATCCTTAACATTCCTGATAAGACAAAGGATAATGTTAATGCTAGAGTTGATCAACAGAATATTTGTGATAGACCACGTCTACACATGCAGCCTCCCACGGGCAGTCGAAAATCTTGGTTCAAGCCAGATGCTGACTTCGTACTTAAAAAGGATCATAAGATGGAGGCATTCAAGTGGCTGAAACACATCGTGAAGTTCACTTATGGTTATGCGTCGAATATAAGTAAGGGGGTCAATCTTTCAACGGGCAGAGTGACCGGGCTCAAGAGTCATGACTATCATGTATGGATTGAGCGGATTATGTCGGTGATGGTTCGGGGCTATGTTCCCGAGCGTGTCTGGCGTGTGCTTGCGGAGTTAAGCCATTTCTTCCGCACGCTTTGTGCTAAAGAAGTATGTCCTGAGAAGATAAAAGAAATGCATAAGAAGGCGTCGGAGTTGATATGCAAGCTAGAGAAGATCTTCCCGCCAGGCTTCTTTACTCCGATGACACATCTCATTTTGCACCTCCCGAATGAGGTATTGTTGGGGGGCCTATGCAGAATCGTTGGTAGTACGGCCCTGAGAGACAGAACAAGCATCTGAGACAGAAATGTGGAAACAAAGCTAAGATTGAAGCTTCCATAGCTGAGGCAGTTATCCTAGAGGAGGTGGCAGACCTCAGGACAGCCTACTATCCAGACCATGTTCCCACGTTGCACAATAAGGTGTCTCGATACAATATAGAAGAACCCAACTATAAACCCAAGTTGCCTCTATTCATCGGGCAAGGTGGTAGGGCTGGATGCTCGAAACCTTATCTCATGCCACGAGATGAGTGGGAGGATGTCATGTTCTATATCTTGCACAACATCAAGGAAGTTGAGGATGAGTGGATGAGGTAATACCTTTGCACCATTCTTTTAGTCAATTCGTTATGTTCACTTTGCCTAGTTCTTATACCGTTGTTCTTATTGTAGTCGATTCGTTGAAGAAGAATGGACGGGAATGCTGCCTCCTACTGAAGCGGAGGCACTTGCTCTTCTCCGAAAGGGTGCTGATGGAAGGAAAAATTTCGTTGCGTGGTTCATGGAAAAAGTAATTTTTCACACTTCCCTATTACCTATTTCAATTAAACTCATGCACCCTATAATTTCAATTAAACTCATGCACCCTATAATTTCAATTAAACTTATGCCCTAGAGGCAATAATAAAGTTATTATTTATTTCCTTATAATCATGATAAATGTTTATTATTCATGCTAGAATTGTATTAACCGGAAACATAATACATGTGTGAATAAATAGACAAACAAAGTGTCACTAGTATGCCTCTACTTGACTAGCTCGTTAATCAAAGATGGTTATGTTTCCTAACCATGAACAATGAGTTGTTATTTGATTAACAAGGTCACATCATTAGTTGAATGATCTGATTGACATCACCCATTCCATTAGCTTAGCACCCGATCGTTTAGTATGTTGCTATTGCTTTCTTCATGACTTATACATGTTCCTATAACTATGAGATTATGCAACTCCCGTTTACCGGAGGAACACTTTGGGTACTACCAAACGTCACAACGTAACTGGGTGATTATAAAGGAGTACTACAGGTGTCTCCAATGGTACATGTTGGGTTGGCGTATTTCGAGATTAGGTTTTGTCACTCCGATTGTCGGAGAGGTATCTCTGGGCCCTCTCGGTAATGCACATCACATAAGCCTTGCAAGCATTACAACTAATATGGTAGTTGTGAGATGATGTATTACGGAACGAGTAAAGAGACTTGCCGGTAACGAGATTGAACTAGGTATTGGATACCAACGATCGAATCTCGGGCAAGTAACATACCGATGACAAAGGGAACAACGTATGTTGTTATGCGGTCTGACCGATAAAGATCTTCGTAGAATATGTAGGAGCCAATATGGACATCCAGGTCCCGCTATTGGTTATTGACGGAGACGTGTCTCGGTCATGTCTACATTGTTCTCGAACCGTAGGGTCCGCACGCTTAACGTTACGATGACAGTTATTATGATTTTATGCATTTTGATGTATCGAAGGTTGTTCGGAGTCCCGGATGTGATCACGGACATGACGAGGAGTCTCGAAATGGTCGAGACATAAAGATTGATATATTGGAAGCCTATGTTTGGACATCGGAAGTGTTCCGGGTGAAATCGGGATTTTACCGGAGTAACGGGAGGTTACCGGAACCCCCCGGGAATCATATGGGCCTTATTGGGCCTTAGTGGAAAGGTGAAAGGGCTGCCCATAAGGGCTGCACGCCTCCCCCCCTCCCCTAGTCCTATTAGGACTAGGAGAGGTGGCCGGCCACCCCTCTCCCTCTTTCCCCCTTGGGAATCCTAGTTGGAATAGGATTGGGGGGGAGTCCTACTCCCGGTAGGAGTAGGACTCCTCCTGCGCCCTCCTCCTGGCCGGCGCACCTCTCCCCCTTGGCTCCTTTATATACGGAGGCAGGGGCACCTCTAGACACACAAGTTGATCATTGAGATCGTTCCTTAGCCGGTGCCCCCTGCCACCATATTCCACCTCGCCGTTCATTGAGATCGTTGTAGTGCTTAGGCGAAGCCCTGCGTCGGTAATACATCAAGATCGTCACCACGCCGTCGTGCTGACAGAACTCCTTCCCGAAGCTTTGCTGGATCGGAGCCCGGGGATCGTCATCGAGCTGTACGTGTGCTAAGAACTCGGAGGTGCCGGAGTAATGGTGCTTGGATCGGTCGGATCGGGAAGAAGACGTACGACTACTTCCTCTACGTTGTGTCAACGCTGTGCGATCTACAAAGGGTACGTAGATCATACTCTCCCCTCGTTGCTATGCATCACCATGATCTTGCGTGTGCGTAGGAAATTTTTTGAAATTACTACGAAACCCAACAGTGGTATCCGAGCCTAGGTTTTATGGTTTGATGTTATTTGCACGAGTAGAACACAAGTGAGTTGTGGACGATATAAGTCATACTGCCTACCAGCATGTCATACTTTGGTTCGGCAGTATTGTTGGATGAAGCGGCCCGGACCGACATTACACGTACGCTTACGCGAGACCGGTTCCCTCGACGTGCTTTGCACATAGATGGCTTGCGGGCGACTGTCTCTCCAACTTTAGTTGAACCGAGTGTGGCTACGCCCGGTCCTTGCGAAGGTTAAAACAGAGTCTATTTGACAAACTATCGTTGTGGTTTTGATGCGTAGGTGAGATTGGTTCTTGCTTAAAGCCCGTAGCAGCCACGTAAAACTTGCAACAACAAAGTAGAGGACGTCTAACTTGTTTTTGCAGGGCATGTTGTGATGTCATATGGTCAAGGCATGATGCTAAATTTTATTGTATGAGATGATAATGTTTTGTAACCAAGTTATCGGCAACTGGCAGGAGCCATATGGTTGTCGCTTTATTGTATGCAATGCAATCGCGATGTAATGCTTTACTTTATCACTAAACGGTAGCGATAGTCGTGGAAGCATAAGATTGGCGAGATGACAATGATGCTACGATGGAGATCAAGGTGTCGCGCTGGTGACGATGGTGATCATGACGGTGCTTCGGAGATGGAGATCACAGGCGCAAGATGATGATGGCCATATCATATCACTTATATTGATTGCATGTGATGTTTATCTTTTTATGCATCTTATCTTGCTTTGATTGACGGTAGCATTATAAGATGGTCTCTCACTAAATTATCAAGAAGTGTTCTCCATGAGTATGCACCGTTGTGAAAGTTCTTCGTGCTGAGACACCACATGATGATCGGGTGTGATAGGCTCTACGTTCAAATACAACGGGTGCAAAACAGTTGCACACGCGGAATACTCAGGTTATACTTGACGAGCCAAGCATATACAGATATGGCCTCGGAACACGGAGACCGAAAGGTCGAGCGTCAATCATATAGTAGATATGATCAACATAATGATGTTCACCGATGAAACTACTCCATCTCACGTGATGATCGGACATGGTTTAGTTGATTTGGATCACGTGATCACTTAGAGGATTAGAGGAATGTCTATCTAAGTGGGAGTTCTTAAGTAATATGATTAATTGAACTTAAATTTATCATGAACTTAGTACCTGATAGTATCTTGCTTGTTTATGTTGATTGTAGATAGATGGCTCGTGCTGTTGTTCCGTTGAATTTTAATGCGTTCCTTGAGAAAGCAAAGTTGAAAGATGATGGTAGCAATTACGCGGACTGGGTCCGTAACTTGAGGATTATCCTCATTGCTGCACAGAAGAATTATGTCCTGGAAGCACCGCTGGGTGCCAGGCCTGCTGCTGGAGCAACACCAGATGTTATGAACGTCTGGCAGAGCAAAGCTGATGACTACTCGATAGTTCAGTGTGCCATGCTTTACGGCTTAGAATCGGGACTTCAACGATGTTTTGAACATCATGGAGCATATGAGATGTTTCAGGAGTTGAAGTTAATATTTCAAGCAAATGCCCGGATTGAGAGATATGAAGTCTCCAATAAGTTCTATAGCTGCAAGATGGAAGAGAACAGTTCTGTCAGTGAGCATATACTCAAAATGTCTGGGTATAATAATCACTTGATTCAATTGGGAGTTAATCTTCCAGATGATTGCGTCATTGACAGAATTCTCCAATCACTGCCACCAAGCTACAAGAGCTTCGTGATGAACTATAATATGCAAGGGATGAACAAGACTATTCCCGAGCTCTTCGCAATGCTGAAAGCTGCGGAGGTAGAAATCAAAAAGGAGCATCAAGTGTTGATGGTTAACAAAACCACTAGTTTCAAGAAAAAGGGCAAAGGGAAGAAGAAGGGGAACTTCAAGAAGAACGGCAAGCAAGTTGCTGCTCAAGAGAAGAAACCCAAGTCTGGACCTAAGCCTGAAACTGAGTGCTTCTACTGCAAGCAGACTGGTCACTGGAAGCGGAACTGCCCAAAGTATTTGGCGGATCAGAAGGATGGCAAGGTGAACAAAGGTATATATGATATACATGTTATTGATGTGTACCTTAGTAATGCTCGCAGTAGCACCTGGGTATTTGATACTGGTTCTGTTGCTAATATTTGCAACTCGAAACAGGGGCTATGGATTAAGCGAAGATTGGCTAAGGACGAGGTGACGATGCGCGTGGGAAACGGTTCCAAAGTCGATGTGATCGCGGTCGGCACGCTACCTCTACATCTACCTTCGGGATTAGTATTAGACCTAAATAATTGTTATTTGGTGCCAGCGTTAAGCATGAACATTATATCTGGATCTTGTTTGATGCGAGACGGTTATTCATTTAAATCAGAGAATAATGGTTGTTCTATTTATATGAGTAATATCTTTTATGGTCACGCACCCTTGAAGAGTGGTCTATTCTTATTGAATCTCGAGAGTAGTGATACACATATTCATAATGTTGAAGCCAAAAGATGCAGAGTTGATAATGATGGTGCAACTTATTTGTGGCACTGCCGTTTAGGTCATATCGGTGTAAAGCGCATGAAGAAACTCCATACTGATGGACATTTTGAACCACTTGATTATGAATCGCTTGGTACTTGCGAACCGTGCCTCATGGGCAAGATGACTAAAACACCGTTCTCCGATACTATGGAGAGAGCAACAGATTTGTTAGAAATCATACATATAGATGTATGTGGTCCAATGAATATTGAGGCTCGTGGCGGATATCGTTATTTTCTCACCTTCACAGATGATTTAAGCAGATATGGTTATATCTACTTAATGAAACATAAGTCTGAAACATTTGAAAAGTTCAAAGAATTTCAGAGTGAAGTGGAAAATCATCGTAACAAGAAAATAAAGTTTCTACGATCTGATCGTGGAGGAGAATATTTGAGTTACGAGTTTGGTGTACATTTGAAAAATTGTGGAATAGTTTTGCAACTCACGCCACCCGGAACACCACAGCGTAATGGTGTGTCCGAACGTCGTAATCGTACTTTACTAGATATGGTGCGATCTATGATGTCTCTTACTGATTTACCGCTATCATTTTGGTGATACGCTCTAGAGACGGTCGCATTCACGTTAAACAGGGCACCATCAAAATCCGTTGAGACGACGCCTTATGAACTATGGTTTGGCAAGAAACCAAAGTTGTCGTTTCTGAAAGTTTGGGGCTGCGATGCTTATGTGAAAAACTTCAACCTGATAAGCTCGATCCCAAATCGGAGAAATGTGTCTTCATAGGATATCCAAAGGAAACTATTGGATACACCTTCTATCACAGATCCGAAGGCAAGACTTTTGTTGCTAAATTCGGAAACTTTCTTGAGAAGGAGTTTCTCTCGAAAGAAGTGAGTGGGAGGAAAGTAGAACTTGACGAGGTAACTGTACCTGCTCCCTTGTTGGAAAGTAGTACATCACAGAAAACTGTTTCTGCGACACCTACACCAATAAGTGAGGAAGTTAATGATAATGATCATGAAACTTCAGAACAAGATACTACTGAACCTCGTAGATCAACCAGAGTAAGATCCGCACTAGAGTGGTACGGTAATCCAGTTCTGGAAGTCATGCTACTAGATCATGATGAACCTACGAACTATGAAGAAGCGATGGTGAGCCCAGATTCCGCAAAGTGGCTTGAAGCCATGAAATCTGAGATGGGATCCATGTATGAGAACAAAGTATGGACTTTGGTTGACTTGCCCGATGATCGGCAAGCAATTGAGAATAAATGGATCTTCAAGAAAAAGACTGACACTGACGGTAATGTTACTGTCTATAAAGCTCGACTTGTCGCAAAAGGTTTTCGACAAGTTCAAGGGGTTGACTACGATGAGACCTTCTCACCCGTAGCGATGCTTAAGTCTGTCCGAATCATGTTAGCAATTGCCGCATTTGATAATTATGAAATTTGGTAGATGGATGTCAAAACTGCATTCCTGAATGGATTTCTGGAAGAAGAGTTGTATATGATGCAACCAGAAGGTTTTGTTGATCCAAAGGGAGCTAACAAAGTGTGCAAGCTCCAGCGGTCCATTTATGGACTGGTGCAAGCCTCTCGGAGTTGGAATAAACGCTTTGATAGTGTGATCAAAGCATTTGGGTTTATACAGACTTTCGGAGAAGCCTGTATTTACAAGAAAGTGAGTGGGAGCTCTGTAGCATTTCTGATATTATATGTGGATGACATATTATTGATTGGAAATGATATAGAATTTCTGGATAGCATAAAGGGATACTTGAATAAGAGTTTTCCAATGAAAGACCTCGGTGAAGTTGCTTACATATTAGGCATAAAGATCTATAGAGATAGATCAAGACGCTTAATTGGACTTTCACAAAGCACATACCTTGACAAGATTTTGAAGAAGTTCAAAATGGATCAAGCAAAGAAAGGGTTCTTGCCTGTGTTACAAGGTGTGAAGTTGAGTCAGACTCAATGCCCGACCACTGCAGAAGATAGAGAGAAAATGAAAGATGTTCTCTATGCTTCAGCCATAGGCTCTATCATGTATGCAATGTTGTGTACCAGACCTGATGTGTGCCTTGCTATAAGTTTAGCAGGGAGGTACCAAAGTAATCCAGGAGTGGATCACTGGACAGCGGTCAAGAACATCCTGAAATACCTGAAAAGGACTAAGGATATGTTTCTCGTATATGGAGGTGACAAAGAGCTCACCGTAAAAGGTTACGTTGATGCAAGCTTTGACACTGATCCGGACGATTCAAAATCGCAAACCGGATACGTGTTTACATTAAACGGTGGAGCTGTCAGTTGGTGCAGTTCTAAACAAAGCGTCGTAGCGGGATCTACATGTGAAGCGGAGTACATAGCTGCTTCGGAAGCAGCGAACGAAGGAGTCTGGATGAAGGAGTTCATATCCGATCTAGGTGTCATGCCTGGTGCATCCGGTCCAATGAAAATCTTTTGTGACAATACTGGTGCAATTGCCTTGGCAAAGGAATCCAGATTTCACAAAAGGACCAAGCACATCAAGAGGCGCTTCAACTCCATCCGGGATCTAGTCCAGGTGGGAGACATAGAGATTTGCAAGATACATACGGATCTGAATGTTGCAGACCCATTGACTAAGCCTCTTCCACGAGCAAAACATGATCATCACCAAGGCTCCATGGGTGTTAGAATCATTACAGTGTAATCTAGATTATTGACTCTAGTGCAAGTGGGAGACTGAAGGAAATATGCCCTAGAGGCAATAATAAAGTTATTATTTATTACCTTATAATCATGATAAATTTTTATTATTCATGCTAGAATTGTATTAACCGGAAACATAATACATGTGTGAATAAATAGACAAACAAAGTGTCACTAGTATGCCTCTACTTGACTAGCTCGTTAATCAAAGATGGTTATGTTTCCTAACCATGAACAATGAGTTTTTATTTGATTAACGAGGTCACATCATTAGTTGAATGATCTGATTGACATGACCCATTCCATTAGCTTAGCACCCGATCGTTTAGTATGTTGCTATTGCTTTCTTCATGACTTATACATGTTCCTATAACTATGAGATTATGCAACTCCCATTTACCGGAGGAACACTTTGGGTACTACCAAACGTCACAACGTAACTGGGTGATTATAAAGGAGTACTACAGGTGTCTCCAAAGGTACATGTTGGGTTGGCGTATTTCGAGATTAGGTTTTGTCACTCCGATTGTCGGAGAGGTATCTCTGGGCCCTCTCGGTAATGCACATCACATAAGCCTTGCAAGCATTGCAACTAATGAGTTAGTTGCGGGATGATGTATTACGAACGAGTAAAGAGACTTGCCGGTAACGAGATTGAACTAGATGATACCGACGATCGAATCTCGGGCAAGTAACATACCGATGACAAAGGGAACAACGTATGTTGTTATGCGGTCTGACCGATAAAGATCTTCGTAGAATATGTAGGAGCCAATATGAGCATCCAGGTTCCGCTATTGGTTATTGACCGGAGATGTCTCGGTCATGTCTACATTGTTCTCGAACCCGTAGGGTCCGCACGCTTAAGGTTACGATGACAGTTATATTATGAGTTTATGCATTTGATGTACCGAAGGTTGTTCGGAGTCCCGGATGTGATCACGGACATGACGAGGAGTCTCGAAATGGTCGAGACGTAAAGATTGATATATTGGAAGCCTATGTTTGGATATCGGAAGTGTTCCGGGTGAAATCGGGATTTTACCGGAGTACCGGGAGGTTACCGGAACCCCCCGGGAGCTATATGGGCCTTAGTGGGCTTTAGTGGAAAGGAGAAAGGGGCAGCCCAAGGTGGCTGTGCGCCTCCCCCCTTCCCCTAGTCCTATTAGGACTAGGAGAGGTGGCCGGCCCCCTCTCTCTCTTTCCCCCCTCAAGGAATCCTATTCCAACTAGGATTGGGGGAATCCTACTCCCAGAGGGAGTAGGACTCTCCTGGCGCGCCCTCCCTTGGCCGGCCAGCCTCCCCCCTCTAGTCCTTTATATACAGAGGCAGGGCACCCCAAAGAACACACAAGTTGATCCACGTGATCTATTCCTTAGCCGTGTGCGGCGCCCCCAGCCACCATAGTCCTCGATAATACTGTAGCGGAGTTTAGGCGAAGCCCTGCTGCTGTAGTGCATCAAGATCGTCACCACGCCGTCGTGCTGACGGAACTCTTCCCCGACACTTTGCTGGATCGGAGTCCGGGGATCGTCATCGAGCTGAACGTGTGCTCGAACTCGGAGGTGCCGAGACGGTGCTTGATCGGTTGGATCGCGAAGACGTACGACTACTTCCTCTACGTTGCGTCAACGCTTCCAGTCGGTCTACAGGGTACATAGACAACACTCTCCCCTCTCGTTGCTATGCATCCCATGATCTTGCGTGTGCGTAGGAAATTTTTTGAAATTACTACGAACAACACCGAAGATCGTCATGAACATATATGCATACAGAGAGAAGTGATATCGACCACCTCTCCTTCTCCGAGAGATTGGTCGAACAACAAGTTCTCGTATATCTATCCGACACTACCGGCTACATATATACAATAATTATCTCTTACAAATATAATCATACGGACTCATGGTCCACATAGTATTCTCCGTCTTCAGCGATCACTTGGTCAAGAAAGAATGCCGCCAATTCCTCTTGAATTGCTCGCATGCGAGCTGGTGCTAGGAGTTCATCCCGCTTCCGAAACATGTAATTTGAAGAAGGGGGTCAATACATATATATATATATGAATGAATGAAACTCAATACAAATGATGGTAATAAAATAAAATTGTGAATGTTGTTATTTACGTACTTCATATTGTTCGTCAGAGTACCCGCCCCGCTCACAGGTCGTGTGGCGGATGGACTCGCAGACGTAGTATCCACAGAAATCATTCCCTTTTTCCTGCCACAACCACTTTACAAGAAATAGAGGTCAATCAAACTGATAAGCAAGAATGCTAAATGGTATTGATGAAACTAGCGCTTGAATCACTAGGAGATGCGCGGAACATGCTACTATAGTACTTACTTTCGGGTGTCTAAATTCCAGCTCTTTCGGCAGTCCCAGAACTGTTTTGGTGAATTTTCTCCAAACCCTGCTGGACAAAGAAAACAATAACTTGATATGAGGAAATGAACAAAGTTGCTGATATGGTGGATAATGATCGATTTAACTTACTACTTGAGGATTTCAGTCATGTCCGCATACTCCTGGGGATCTTTTCGTTTAGAGTCCAAGACGGTTACTACTCCCTGCTCAAGCCTAATCTCTAGGAGAATATAGTGGAAACTGCACACGCATGCATAACTCATCAATTACATTACTATAACCTGGACTAATATATAAGGGAAACCGAATATGCACAAGACAGTAACACTCACTTGAAGTTGTAAGGAAAGAGTATTATATCTTTGTTTTCATTTTTTTTGAATGATCATAGCAAGTTGGCCTCGGTATCTCTGGGACGATGTTGAACCTCAGTTGCATCTATGAGATATGTGTTAATGAACCCAATATCACCGATTTGTCTTTTCTTCAATTCGGCGATCTTCATTCTGCATAATATAGTGAGGATAATTATAAATACATGCAATGAAAGAGATGAGCTATATAGAGAGACTTAATGACAGAAGTAGTAGTACTTACAGACAGTAGCAGGTGATCGTTGTTTTATCGAGGGCCAATTGATTGAAAAGCTGATAGAACTCCTCAAATGGAATAGGCAACAGTTCAATTCCAACGAGGTCATGCTTCGATTTAACTCTCGCATACAAAGTACTCCTCCCCCAGACTCTCTGCAGATTTTCAAGTACCAATCATGTAATCTTCGCATCATCGTTGTTAAAGATTTTTCATCTTTGATGAGAGGCTTCCCGTACTCGTATCTGTGTATCTGCACCTCCATGGTATCATAATGTACATTGTCGGGCAGGTAATCGTCAACATTGCCATAACCGGGCACCATCCTCGGATTGACGATGTCGCTAGGCACCTTGAGGGGGGGGCACAATTGCTTCGCTTGTTCGCCGAGCTGGGCAATTTGTTTCCCAGCTGCTCGTCGTTCTTTCAGCCTTTGATCACTGACTATACTTCCCAACCGCTCCGCTTCGGCCCATGTCTTTGCAATAATGCGCTCATAGTTGCCTTTCGGCGGAGACTTGGGTGGTTTTGCCAGCGCAGCCAGAGTGCACTTCACTTTCACCGGATCTACCTTCTCCTCCGGAGGTGGATGTCTCTTTGCTCTCAACCCTTGAAACCAGTCATCCACTTCGGTTCACGCGATCTCGGCGTTCTCCTCCGGGGTCCTCTCATATGGTAACTTCTCCGGAGTCTTCAGAGAAGGAACGAATCTGTATGTCCTCCTGCCTCTGGTTGTACTGCTAGACGCCGACCGAGCAGACGGAGCGGTTGTCTTCTTTACTTGCTTACGAGGCGGAGGAGAAGGACTACGACACGCCGGAGCAGCTGGAGCGGCGGCAGGTCTCTTCCGCCCTTGCTGATGAGGCGGAGAAGGAGGAGGCTGGCTGCTCGGGCGCGTTGGCGCAGGCGGAGTGCCGCCATGCGCCGGAGAAGGAGCCGGCTGAGGGCCCTGATCGTCACTCGCCGGAGGAGGAGGCGGTGGAGGAGGCGGAGTGCCCTGACTCGCCGGAGGAGGAGGAGGAGGCAGAGGCGTCCAGTTCGGAAGGTTGATGAGCTCCTTCCGCCATAGGCATTGAGTCTTCAGAGCAGACCCCAGCCGAGTCTCCCCTTTACCGGTAGGGTGGTCAAGCTGGAGGTCCTCAAATCCCTCCGTTATTTCATCCACCATCACCCTAGCATATCCTTTTGGAATCGGCCAGCAGTGAAAAGTTGCGCCGGGTTCAGTAGGATAAACAGAGCCAACAGCCGCCTTGACCTTCAAATTCATCCATTGCGTCATAAGGTGGCAATTTTGAGACTCCGTGATAGCATCCACGGGATAGCTGGCAGGAGCCATCAAGGCATGCTCCGGCTGAAGTAGCTCGGTGGAAGCCACGCTGCTTCTGCGCTGAGATGGCGGGGTAGCTTCGGGGGAGGCTTCGGCAGTACGTTTGCTGCGATTTGCTTCTCGTTCCTCTATCGCGTCTACCCTTGCTTGCAGCGCCTGCATTTGGGTCTGTTGCACTTTTTTCCTCCTCTCATGGGATATGTAACCACCTGCGTCCGGAAACCCAACCTTCCACAGAATGGAGCCTGACGTGCCTCGTGTCCGTCCAGGGTGCTCAGGATTCCCGAGGGCCATTGTGAGCTCATCGTTCTCTCTGTCTGGAAAGAACTTCCCTTGCTGCGCTGCTTCGATATACTGCTTAAGCTTCCTGACTGGTATGTCCATTTGATCGTTCGTCCAAATGCACTGCCCTGTTACAGGGTTCAAGGTTCCGCCAGCCCCGAAGAACCAAGTCCGGCAACGGTCTGGCCAGCTAATTGTCTCTGGTTCGATCCCTTTATCAACCAGATCATTCTCAGTCTTGGCCCACTTAGGCCGGGCTACGAGGTAGCCACCTGACCCCGTGTGATGGTGAAGCATCTTCTTCACAGCATTTTGCTTGTTTGTCGCCGACATCTTCTTACTCTTTTCCGATGTCTTGTGGGCCACAAATGCGGGCCAGTGATCTCTGATCTTCTCATATCTGCCCTTGAATTCTGGTGTCTCATTATTTTTGACAAACTTATTCAGCTCTTTCTTCCACCTCCTGAATAGTTCTGCCATCCTCTTAAGAGCAAAAGACTTGATTAATTTCTCTTTAACTGGGTTCTCTGGATTATCCTCTGGCGGTAGGGTGAAATTTGACTTCAGCTCAGTCCAAAGATCATTTTTCTGCATATCATTGACATAAGACACCTCAGGGTCTTCTGTAGCCGGCTTAAACCATTGCTGGATGCTTATCGGGATCTTGTCCCTAACCAGAACCCTGCACTGAGCAACAAATGCGCTCTTTGTCCGGAGGGGTTCAATCGGTTGGCCGTCGGGCGCGATTGCTATGATCTCAAACTTTTCATCCGAGCTCAACTTTTTCTTCGGGCCTCGTCTCTTTACCGAAGTTGTGCTCGATCCGGAGGGCTAGAAAAAAGAACAAAGACTTAATTAATATGTGTACATACCAAAACAATGAATGAATCAATCAGCTAGTCAGCACAGGCTTAACTAATATATATACCTGGCCGGACTCGGTTCGGTCACCGGAGCCGCCATCACGGTCTCCTTCTTGCACCGGCATTGGGTCACCGGAGCTGTCCTCATGTTCTTCTTCTTGCACCGGCATTAGGTCACCGTAGCCAGCTTGTTCACCCTCTCCTTCCAGACCATCGGTTTCGTTGAGAAACAACGAGACGACATCACTTCCTTCTGCGATTATGTCCCTCAACAACGCTTCTTTTGCTTCGTCTAGGGCGGTGTCCATAGTTTCTACAAATATTTACAACACGACAATTATTATTCAAACATGACAGATGGATATATTAGTGCCAAACGTAGAACTAGCTACCTAATCATAGTAAGCTATCGGGAGGGGGTATATATCGACAACGACGACACTACATCTATGTCCCTCGATGACCCTCGTTCCCGATAAAAAAAAGAGGAAGAAGAAGAAAAAAAGAGGAGAAGAAAGAATAGAGGAGAAGAACTCCTCTATTCTTTCTTCTCTTTTTTTCTTCTTCCTCTTCTTTTTTTATCCTCTTCTTCCTCTCATGTTCGAGAGCATCGCCGAGGGGTCGGGAGGTTGCCTAGTGTCAAAGGATTCAACAAAACCATGTCTTCATCATTAGGTGAAAGTAACATGTGCATGATGGTACGAAGCTCTCCAAAGTTATTTTGGAACGGAGTCCTAGATAGGATAATTCGCTTTTTGGTAAAAAGTTCAGCAAGAACCTTCCAAATATCGTTATTTGGAAGGCCTTTGCTGAAATTCATACAAGAAGGCAAATTATCCTATCCGGGACACCATTCCGAAATAATTTTGGAGGACTTCGTCATGCCCTGGTTACTTCTGGCTAATGATGAAGCCATGGATTTCTTCAATACTTTGACACTAGGAAACCTCTCTCGACCCCTCGGCGATCCTCGACCCCTCGAACCCTCGACGACCCTGGAACCCTCGACCCCTCGGCGATCCTCTTCTTCCTCTCATGTTCGAGAGGATCGCCAAGGGGTCGGGAGGTTGCGTAGTGTCAAAGGATTCAACAAAACCATGTCTTCATCATTAGGCAAAAGTAACATGTGCATGATGGTACGAAGCTCTCCAAAGTTATTTTGGAACGGAGTCCTAGATAGGATAATTCGCTTTTTGATACAAAGTTCAGCAAGAACCTTCCAAATATCGTTATTTGGAAGGCCTTTGCTGAAATTCATACAAGAAGGCAAATTATCCTATCCGGGACACCATTCCAAAATAATTTTGGAGGACTTCGTCATGCCCTGGTTACTTCCGGCTAATGATGAAGCCATGGATTTCTTCAATACTTTGACACTAGGAAACCTCTCTCGACCCCTCGGCGATCCTCGACCCCTCGAACCCTCGACGACCCTGGAACCCTCGACCCCTCGGCGATCCTCTTCTCCTCTCATGTTTGAGAGGATCGCCGAGGGGTCGGGAGGTTGCGTAGTGTCAAAGGATTCAACAAAACCATGTCTTCATCATTAGGCGAAAGTAACATGTGCATGATGGTACGAAGCTCTCCAAAGTTATTTTGGAACGGAGTCCTAGATATGATAATTCGCTTTTTGATACAAAGTTCAGCAAGAACCTTCCAAATATCGTTATTTGGAAGGCCTTTGCTGAAATTCATACAAAAAGGCAAATTATCCTATCCGGGACACCATTCCAAAATAATTTTGGAGGACTTCGTCATGCCCTGGTTACTTCCGGCTAATGACGAAGCCATGGATTTCTTCAATACTTTGACACTAGGAAACCTCTCTCGACCCCTCGGCGATCCTCGACCCCTCGAACCCTCGATGACCCTGGAACCCTCGACCCCTAGACGACCCTGGAACCCTCGACCCTCGACCCTATAGAACCCTCGAACCCTCGACCCTGAAACCCTCGACCCTTGACCCCTTAACGACCCTCGACCCTCTACCCTAGTTCCCGACCCTCGACCCCTCGGCGATCCTTGACACCCTCGTTCCCGATAAAAATTAAGAAGAAGAAGAAAAAAAAGAGGAGAAAAAAGGAGAAGAAGCTCCTCCATTCCTTCTTCTTCTCCTCTTTTTTCTTCTTCTTCCTCTCCTCGTCTTCTCCTTCTTCTTCTCCTTCTTTCTCTACTTATTTTCCTTTTCCTTATTTTACTTTTTCCTCTCCACTAACATGAAAAAAAACATCATCATATCATCAATAGAAAAAAATAGTATTTTTTTTCTAAAAATCTATCTTTTGCATATATACATCAACATATATATACACTAACCTAAAATGCACAAAAATGCTATCGGAGAGGGGGTATATCGACCCCCCTCATGTATCCACATACATACATCTATACATACATACATTTCTCATATATACATACATACATTTCTCATATATAAGTTTTTCTTCTTCTTCCTTTCTTCCTTCTTCCTAGCTAGATATATAAATTTTTGCATATATAAAATACATATATACTTGCATATATGTATAAATTTTTGCATATATAAAGTTTTTCTAAAATCTAACTTTTGCATATATGAACATATATACACAGAGAACATATACATATATGCACATTTTTATAATAATGAAAAAAAAAGAGGAAAGGGCGCCGGCGGCCGGACCGAAGGTGGCGGCGTGTGGTCGGGGCGACGGCGACGGGGTTGGGGAAGGGGCGGCGCGCGTGGCGACGACGACGGGGTCGGGGAAGGGGCGGCGCGCGCGGCGACGACGACGGGGTCGGGGAACGGGTGGCGCGCGCGGCGACGACGACGGGGTCGGGGCAGGGGCGGCGCGCGCGGCGACGGCGATGGTGTCGGGGCCGGCAGGGGCGGCGGGTGCGGCGACGGTGTCGGGGCAGTGGCTCGGCGGCGGCGACGGCGAGGTGGACCAGCCTGACGGCATCGGGGCAGGGCTCGGCGGCGACGGCGACGAGGAGCAGAAGGCGTCGGGGCGAGAAGAAACAGATGGATTTTGGCGAAAACTGCAAAGTGCTGTATATATAGCAAGAGCATTGGTCCTGGTTGGTGCTACGACCCGGGACTAATGCCCCCCTTTAGTCCCGGTTGGTGGCACCAACCGGGACCAAAGGCCTCTTTTCAGCAGCCCAAAGGGCGGGAAGCGGCGGCCTTTGGTCCCGGTTGGTGGCACCAACCAGGACTAAAGGGGGGCATTAGTCCCGGGTCGTAGCACCAACCGGGACCAATGCCCCCCTTTAGTCCCGGTTGGTGCCACCAACCGGGACCAAAGGCCTGTGCTACCCCGAACTCAAATATTTAGTCCCACCTCGCTAGTTGAGAGGGAGGCGCACCGGTTTATAAGGTGCGGTGCGCCTTCCCTCTCGAGCTCCTCTCTAAAGCAGGCTTTCGGGCCTAACACTGCAATCTGTGCCTGTGGGCCTACTGGGCCTCCCGCGGGCCTGAATCCTGGCCCATGGTAGGGTTTCTAGTCGTATTCAGGCCGTGGGGGCCCAGTAGGTGGCATTTTTTTGTTTTTTTGTTTTTTTGTTTCTACTTAGAACTAAATACTTATAGTTTTGTAGTGATTTCTTTTTTATTTTAGGTCACAAAAATTATAAACTTTCTGTTAGTGCCATTAGTTTTAAAATTTGAATAGTTTAAAATTGATTTTTTTAAAATTTGTGTGAATCACTAGTTTATGAATAACTTTACTATAAAAATTGATTTTTGAGTCAATCTTTTTCCTGCTATTTAATATTACTGTGTTTTATCATTATACTCAATTTGGTAATTTTAGTTAGTCGTATCAAATATTATAGGGGAGAGCCCTATTTTTTTCCAGTTTTTTTGTTTTGTTTTCTGCATTATCTATTTCCTTTTGTTTTTTGCTTTATTTTTTAATTCTTTTTGCTTTTAGTTTTAGAAAAATTATAAAATTTTTGTTAGTGCCATTAGTTTTCAAATTTGAAAACACTTTTTTAGTTTTTTTGTTTTCTTTGTTGCTTTATTTATTTTATTTTGTTTCTACTTACAACAAAATACTTATTGTTGCTATTTTTATTTTTTTCCATTTTTTTGTTTTGTTTTCTGTATTATTTATTTTCTTTTGTTTTTTGCTTTATTTTTTAATTCTTTTTGCTTTTAGGTCAGCAAAATTATAAACTTTCTGTTAGTGCCATTAGTTTTAGAAAAAATATAAACTTTCTGTTAGTGCCATTAGTTTTCAAATTTGAATAGTTAAAATTTGAACATAGATGCACCTATAGAGAAAATTCGACCTAAATTCATAGTTTTCAAATGAACTCTGAAAAAGTTGGCATAGCATACTCGTCTGTTAAAAATTTGGCATGGTATCATCATAATAGTTGCGGGAGAAAGTCTTCACTTTTTCTTCGCTTGTGTCATTTGCTTATTGCGCCGTAACCATGGATAATCTTCATTGTTTATCAGGATGCTTGGGTCAGCCTTGACATTGAAGGGAGGAATTTCATGAAACTTTTCATAATCTTCAGACATGTCTGTCTTGCCGTCCACTCCCAGGATGTCCCTTTTTCCTGAAAGAACTATGTGGCGCTTTGGCTCATCGTATGATGTATTCGCTTCCTTATCTTTTCTTTTTCTCGGTTTGGTAGACATGTCCTTCACATAGATAACCTGTGCCCACATCATTGGCTAGGACGAACAGTTCGTCAGTGTACCCAAGATTTTTCAGATCCACTATTGTCATTTCGTACTGTGGGTCTACCTGTACCCCGCCGCCTAACAGATTGACCCATTTGCACTTAAACAAAGGGACCTTAAAATTAGGTCCGTAGTCAAGTTCCCATATGTCCACTATGTAACCATAATATGTATCCTTTCCGCTCTCGGTTGCTGCATCAAAGCGGACACCGCTGTTTTGGTTGGTGCTGTTTTGATCTTGGGCGATCGTGTAAAATGTATTCCCATTTATCTCGTATCTTTTGTAAGTCAATACAGTCAAAGATGGTCCCCTGGACAACAAGTACAACTCATCACAAACAGTGTTGTCACCTCTGAGACGTGTTTCCAACCAACTGCTGAAAGTCCTGATGTGTTCACATGTAATCCAGTCATCGCACTGCTCCGGGTGTTTGGAGCGCAGACTGTTCTTGTGTTCATCGACATACGGGGTCACCAAGGTAGAGTTCTGTAGAACTGTGTAGTGTGCTTGAGACCAAGAATATCCGTCCCTGCATATTATTGAGTCTCTTCCAAGAGTGCCTTTTCAGTCAGTCTCCCCTCATACCGCGATTTAGGGAGACCTATCTTGTTAAGGCCAGGAATGAAGTCAACACAAAACCCGATAACATCTGTTTGATGGCCCATGGAGATGCTTCCTTCTGGCCTAGCGCGGTTACGGACATATTTCTTTAGGACTCCCATGAACCTCTCAAAGGGGAACATATTGTGTAGAAATACGGGCCCCAGGATGACAATCTCGTCGACTAGATGAACTAGGACGTGCGTCATGATATTGAAGAAGGATGGTGGGAACACCAGCTCAAAACTGACAAGACATTGCGCCACATCACTCCTTAGCCTTGGTACGATTTCTGGATCGATCACCTTCTGAGAGATTGCATTGAGGAATGCACATAGCTTCACAATGGCTAATCGGACGTTTTCCGGTAGAAGCCCCCTCAATGCAACCGGAAGCAGTTGCGTCATAATCACGTGGCAGTCATGAGACTTTAGGTTCTGAAACTTTTTCTCTGGCATATTTATTATTCCCTTTATATTCGACGAGAAGCCAGTCATGACCTTCATACTGAGCAGGCATTCAAAGAAGATTTCTTTCTCTTCTTTTGTAAGAGCCTAGCTGGAAGGACCTTTATACTACTTCGGAGGCATGCCGTCTTTTTCATGCAAACGTTGCAGGTCCTCCCGTGCCTCAGGTGTATCTTTTGTCTTCCCATACACGCCCAAGAAGCCTAGCAGGTTCACGCAAAGGTTCTTCGTCACGTGCATCACGTCGATTGAGGAGCGGACCTCTAGGTCTTTCCAGTAGGGTAGGTCCCAAAATATAGATTTCTTCTTCCACATGGGTGCGTGTCCCTCAGCATCATTCGGAACAGCTAGTCCACCGGGACCCTTTCCAAAGATTACATAGTGTAAATCATTGACCATAGCAAGCACGTGATCACCGGTGCGCATGGCGGGTTTCTTCCGATGATCTGCCTCGCCTTTGAAATGCTTGCCTTTCTTTCGACATTGATGGTTGGTCGGAAGAAATCGACGATGGCCCAGGTACACATTCTTCCTGCATTTGTCCAGGTATATACTTTTAGTGTCATCTAAACAGTGTGTGCATGCGTGGTATCCTTTGTTTGTCTGTCCTGAAAGGTTACTGAGAGCGGGCCAATCGTTGATGGTAACGAACAACAACGCCTTAAGGTTAAATTCCTCCTGTCTGTGCTCATCCCACGTACGTACACCGTTTTCATTCCACAGCTGTAAAAGTTCTTCAACTAATGGCCTTAGGTACACATCAATTTCATTGCCGGGTTGCTTAGGGCCTTGGATGAGAACTGGCATCATAATGAACTTCCGCTTCATGCACATCCAAGGAGGAAGGTTATACATACATAGAGTCACGGGCCAGGTGCTGTGATTGCTGCTCTGCTCCCCAAAAGGATTAATGCCATCTGCGCTTAAAGCAAACCATACATTCCTTGGGTCCTTTGCAAACTCATCCCAGTACTTTCTCTCGATTTTTCTCCACTGCGACCCGTTAGCGGGTGCTCTCAACTTCCCATCTTTCTTTCGGTTCTCACTATGCCATCGCATCAACTTGGCATGCTCTTCGTTTTTGAATAGACGTTTCAACCGTGGTATTATAGGAGCATACCACATCACCTTCGCAGGAATCCTCTTCCTGGGGGCTCGCCGTCAACATCACCAGGGTCATCTCGTCTGATCTTATACCGCAATGCACCGCATACTGGGCATGCGTTCAGATCCTTGTATGCACAGCGGTAGAGGATGCAATCATTAGGGCATGCATGTATCTTCTCCACCTCCAATCCTAGAGGGCATACGACCTTCTTTGCTGCGTATGTACTGTCGGGCAATTCGTTATCCTTTGGAAGCTTCTTCTTCAATATTTTCAGTAGCTTCTCAAATCCTTTGTCAGCCACAGCATTCTCTGCCTTCCACTGCAGCAATTCCAGTACGGTACCGAGCTTTGTGTTGCCATCTTCGCAATTGGGGTATAACCCTTTTTTGTGATCCTCTAACATGCGATCGAACTTCAGCTTCTCCTTTTGACTTTCGCATTGTGTCCTTGCATCGACAATGACCCGGCGGAGATCATCATCATCGGGCACATCGTCTGGTTCCTCTTGATCTTCAGCAGCTTCACCCGTTGCAGCATCATTGGGCACATCGTCTGGTTCCTCTTGATCATCACCAGCTCCCCTCGTTGCAGCATCACCGTATTCAGGGGGCACATAGTTGTCATCGTACTCTTCTTCTTCGCCGTCTTCCATCATAACCCCTATTTCTCCGTGCCTCATCCAAACATTATAGTGTGGCATGAAACCCTTGTAAAGCAGGTGGGAGTGAAGGATTTTCTGGTTAGAGTAAGACCTCCTATTCCCACATTCAGTGCATGGACAACACATAAAACCATTCTGCTTGTTTGCCTCAGCCGCATCGAGAAACTCATGCACGCCCTTAATGTACTCGCGGGTGTGTCTGTCACCGTACATCCATTGCCGGTTCATCTGCGTGCATTATATATAATTAAGTGTCCAAATTAATAGAAGTTCATCATCACATTAAAACCAAAGTGCATACATAGTTCTCATCTAACAACATATAGCTCTCCAGAGCATCTAATTAATTAAACCATACATTGAAACTATGTAAAACATTTCAATGCGAAAACAAATGGGATCATAATCGCAACCAAGGTAACAATTGATCCAACGGCATAATGATACCAAGCCTCGGTATGAATGGCATATTTTCTAATCTTTCTAATCTTCAAGCGCATTGCATCCATCTTGATCTTGTGATCATCGACGACATCCGCAACATGCAACTCCAATATCATCTTCTCCTCCTCAATTTTTTTATTTTTTCCTTCAACAAATTGTTTTCTTCTTCAACTAAATTTAACCTCTCGACAATAGGGTCGGTTGGCATTTCCGATTCACATACATCCTAGATAAATAAAATCTATGTCATGTTGGTCGGCATAATTTTCATAAACAATAAATGAACCAATAGTTATAAAGATAATATACATACCACATCCGAATCATAGACAGGACGAGGGCCGACGGGGGCGGATACCAAAACCATCACACTATATAAGATGCAATAATAAATGTAAGAAAATGATACAAGTATCTATCTAAACATACAAGTAAGAATATTTTTCCTTTTAGAAAGAAGATAAGAACAAGAGGCTCACCACGGTGGTGTCGGTGATGAGATCGGCGCGGGTGATCGACGGCGGTGAAGACGGGGACGGGGCGTGACGGACCGCTAAATCTAGACAAATATCGAGGAAAATGGAGCTTGGAGGTCGAGCTTCAAGAGGAGAAAGCTTAAGGAGTGTGGCTCGGGCATTCCATCGAACACCTCATGTGCATAGGAGGTGAGCTAGAGCACCACAAAGCCCTCTCCCCCTCGGCCAGAAAAAACAGAGCACTGTGCTCTGCTCTTGCGCGAGGGGGTATATATAGGCACCTCATTGGTCCCGGTTGGTGACAAGAGCCGGGACTAAAGGGGAGCCTTTGGCCCCGGTTCAAGCCACCAACCGGGACCAATGGTGGTGGGCCAGGAGCGAGGCCCATTGGTCCCGGTTCATCCCACCAACCGGGACCAAAAGGTCCAGATGAACCGGGACCAATGGCCCACGTGGCCTGGCCGGCCCCCTGGGCTCATGAATCGGGACCAATGCCCACATTGGTCCCGGTTCTAGACTGAACCGGGACTAATGGGCTGACCCGGCCTGGACCAAAGCCCTGTTTTCTACTAGTGTTAAGCCCCTGGCGTATTGGCCGTACCAAAGTGTATAGGTGCAACATGTCATTAATGAACATATATTCGTAAAAAAGAGTAATGCAATAATAGATGGAAGCTATGCATTGTTTATTTAAAAAAGCTGCGATCAAAGCAGAACGATACAAATAGTGCGATAAGCAAATAATGGGACTATTTAACATGTCCTTTCCAGGGGCGAGCTGCGGAATGGCATGTGAAACAGGTATACTACTCGTTATAGAGACCACCTTAGAGTTCCATAGTGCGGCGTAGCTTTCTGCTTCCCTGGTTGTATCATTTGTGCGGCAATTGTACTGCCGGACAAGCCTTCCGAAGAATGGAGTCCTGAAAATAAGAGAAAATTAAGAAATCGGCAGCCCCTAGTGCGGTTTAAGCCGCGTTTTAGGCGTGCCATGATGGTGCCCCTCCCCATGTGCCCATGGTATTTCCAGAGCGTAGTTATGTACGCGCAACACTGGTTTTGCAAGTTCGCGAGGGTTGGGGTTGAGGCCGCATTGCTACGCTTACTCGGGACGTGCCACGCGGTATTGTTGTAGGTTACTCCGGGCACGCTTGACGGTGTCTAGACGTTTAATGGCCGGACTGGAGAATTGCCTTGAGAGGCTGCTTTGTACTTCCGCTGCGATAGCCGCCATATGCTCCTCCATTCGGAGAGAGCGTTCGGTGTTTCCATTGACCGTGATGACTCCTCGAGGGCCTGGCATCTTGAGCTTGAGGTATGCGTAGTGCAGCACCGCATTGAACTTAGCAAATGCGGTTCGCCCGAGCAGTGCATGATAGCCACTGCGGAACGGGACTATGTCAAAGATTAACTCCTCGCTTCGGAAATTATCCGGAGATCTGAAGACCACTTCAAGTGTAACTGAGCCTGTACAGTTGGCCTCTACACCTGGTATGACGCCTTTAAAGGTTGTTTTAGTGGGTTTGATCCCCGAGGGATCAATGCCCATTTTCCGCACTGTATCCTGGTAAAGAAGGTTTAGGCTGCTGCCGCCATCCATAAGGACTCTAGTGAGGTGAAATCCGTCAATAATTGGGTCTAGAACCAATGCGGCGAATCTGCCATGACGGATGCTAGTGGGGTGGTCCCTTCGATCAAAAGTGATCGGGCAGGAAGACCATGGGTTGAACTTTGAGGCGACTGGCTCCATCGCATATACGTCCCTTAGCGCACGCTTCCGCTCCCTCTTGGGGACGTGGGTTGCGTATATCATGTTCACCATCCGCACTTGTGGGGGAAAACCTTTCTGTCCACTGTTGTTCAGCGGCCGGGGCTCCTCCTCGTCATCGCTATGCAGCCCCTTGTCTCAGCTTTCGGCATTTAACTTGCCTGCCTGCTTGAACACCCAACAATCCCTGTTGGTGTGATTGGCTGGTTTTTTGGGGGTGCCATGTATCTGGCATGAGCGGTCGAGTATTCGGTCCAAACTGGACGGGCCCGGAGTATTTCTTTTGAATGGCTTTTTCTGCTGAATGGGTTTAGAGCCTCTGAATCCGGCATTAACTGCCATATCCTCAGCATTGTCGCTGTTAATGCGGCGCTTTTGCTTGTTGCAACGCGACCTGCCACTGCTGTCCTTGGTATCCGAATTACCAGGGTTCTTGGTCATGTTATTGCTGCGTGCTAGCCAGCTGTCTTCTCCCGCGCAAAAGCGGGTCATAAGTGTCGTGAGGGCTGCCATAGATTTCGGCTTTTCCTGTCCTAGGTGCCGTGCAAGCCACTCGTCGTGGATGTTATGCTTGAAGGCTGCTAGGGCCTCTACGTTCGGACAGTCAACGATTTGATTTTTCTTGGTTAGGAACCGTGTCCAGAATTGTCTGGCCGATTCCTCTGGCTGCTGAATTATGTGGCTTAGGTCATCGGCGTCTGGTGGTCGCACATAAGTGCCCTGGAAATTGTCGAGGAATGCGGCTTCCAGGTCCTCCCAACAACCAATTGATTCTGCTGGCAAGCTGTTAAGCCAATGCCGAGCTGGTCCTTTAAGCTTGAGTGGGAGGTATTTGATGGCGTGTAGGTCATCACCGTGGGCCATGTGGATATGAAGGAGATAGTCCTTGATCCATACCGCAGGATCTGTTGTGCCATCGTATGATTCGATGTTCACGGGTTTGAAACCCTCGGGGATTTGATGATCCATCACTTCATCTGTGAAGCATAGTGGGTGTGCGGCGCCTCTGTATTGGGCTATATCACGATGCAGCTCAAACGAGCTTTGTCTACTGTGTTTGGCCCGGCCGGATTTACTGTATCCGGTATGACGAGTACCGTCTCATGCCATGGGGCACCCACGTGATCCGTAGATCGATCTTGTTTGTCTTGCCTTGTCCTCCAATATATCTCGCAGGTCTGGCGCATTTTCCCATGCCTTGGTATTTTTTGAGCGGCGCCGGGGTGCGGCTTGAGTGGAGGGCCGAGAGGCCTCTCTGCCGCGGACACGGGGTGGCCGGTCGGCCGCATCATGCGTTGGTGATGTATGTTTAGGTGCTTCCTCCTCTAATTGGGGTAGCAACCTGCGCTTTGGGTAGCTCTTGGAGGGGATTTCGAGTTCATACTCTTCGGCCGCAAGGACTTCAGTCCATCTGTCGGCTAGCAAATCTTGATCAGCTCTAAGCTGTTGCTGTTTTTTCTTGAGGCTGCTCGCCGTGGCCATAAGCCTGCGTTTGAAACGCTCTTGTTCGACGGGATCCTCCGGCACGACAAATTCGTCGTCGTCGAGGCTTGCCTCGTCTTCGGAGGGAGGCATATAATTATCATCCTCGACCTCTCTATCTGCCGCTCTTTCATGAGGGCTGGCTTCTCTATCCTCTTGTGCTGAATCTTGCTGGAGGTGGTTGTCTTCGGCACTGTCCGAGGTGTTATTATCTCCCATGACGGAATCACCGTTTTTGCTTTGGCGGGATTTAGAGCGGCGCCGCTGACGCTGGCGCTTAGACTGCTTCTTGGAGGGGTCATCCTCCGCTGTTCCATCGCCATTGACTTCTTTTGGGGTGTCCACCATGTATATATCATACGACGAGGTGGCTTTCCAGTGCCCTATAGGCGCCGGTTCTTGATTGTCTCCTGCATCGGCGTCCATACCGTCGATGTCTTCGGAGTCGAAGTCGAGCATGTCGGTTAAATCATCGACAGTGGCTACAAAGTGGGTGGTGGGTGGGCTTTGAATTTGTTCATCATCCGCATCCCAACCTTGCTGACCGTAGTCCGGCCAGGGCTCTCCTGATAAAGAGAGAGACTTTAGTGAATTCAGAATATCGCTGAAGGGCGAGTGCTGAAAGATGTTCGCGGCGGTGAACTCCATGATCGGCGCCCAATCGGGTTCGATCGGTAGGGGCGCGGAGGGCTCGGAGTTAGGAGAGGAGTCCGGCTCCTTGGAGTCACGGGCTTCGTAGAGAATAGGGCTGGTGTTCGGCTCGATCGCCGTAGAGATTGCAGCCCCCGAGGCGGTGTCTAACCACCCATCCTCGATTGGTTTGATCAGCTCCGAGCTAGGGGTCGGAGCGGACACAGGTGCGGCCTCCAAGGCACTGTTCGGCGGCGGAGCTAGATCATGCCCATCGTGACAGTGCGGCGCGCTCGGCTGTGGCTCGAATCCGTCGAAGATCAAGTCTCCGCGGATGTCGGCCGTGTAGTTCAAACTTCCAAATCAGACCTGATGGCCAGGGGCGTAGCTTTCGATCTGCTCCAGATGACCAAGCGAATTGGCCCGCAGTGCAAAGCCGCCGAATACGAAGATCTGTCCAGGGAGAAAAGTCTCACCCTGGATTGCATCGCTGTTGATGATCGGAGATTCCATCGGGCCTAAAAGTGACGACACAGAGGAACTATCAATGAAAGCGCCAATGTCGGTGTCAAAACCGGCAGATCTTGGGTAGGGGGTCCCGAACTGTGTGTCTAGGCTAGATGGTAACAGGAGGCAGGGGACACGATGTTTTACCCAGGTTCGGGCCCTCTTGATGGATGTAAAACCCTACGTCCTTCTTGATTAATATTGATGATATGGGTAGTACAAGAGTAGATCTACCACGAGATCAGAGAGGCTAAACCCTAGAAGCTAGCCTATGGTATGATTGTTTTTCGTCCTACGGACTAAAACCCTCTGGTTTATATAGACACCGGAGAGGGCTAGGGTTACACAGAGTCGGTTACAATGGTAGGAGATCTACATATCCGTATCGCCAAGCTTGCCTTCCACGCCAAGGAAAGTCCCTTCCGGACATGGGACGAAGTCTTCAATCTTGTATCTTCATAGTCCAGGAGTCCGGACGAAGCTATAGTCCAGCTATCCTGACACCCCCTAATCCAGGACTCCCTCAGTGTGCATCCAAATTGCTTGCTCATGAAGACCTAGGGCATTTTGAGGAAGCCCATCGTTGGAATATACAAGCCAAGTTCTATAATGAAAATTTTCCACTAGTATATGAAAGTGACGAAATGAGAGACTCTCTATCATGAATATCATGGTGCTACTTTGAAGCACAAGTGTGGTAAAGGATAGTAACATTGTCCCTTCTCTCTTTTTCTCTCATTTTTTTATTTGGGCCTTTTCCTTTTTTATGGCCTCTTTTCTTTCCTTTTTTTTATTTTTTGTCCGGAGTCTCATCCCGACTTGTGGGGGAATCATAGTCTCCACCATCCTTTCCTCACTAGGACAATGCTCAAATAATGATGATCATCACACTTTTATTTTCTTACAACTCAACAATTACAACTCGATACTTAGAACAAAATATGACTCTATATGAATGCCTCCGGCAGTGTACCGGGATATGCAATGAATCAAGAGTGACATGTATGAAAGAATTATGAATGGTGGCTTTGCCACAAATACGATGTCAACTACATGATCATGCTAAGAAATATGACAATGATGGAGTGTGTCATAATAAACAGAACGGTGGAAAGTTGCATGGCAATATATCTCAGAATGGCTATGGAAATGCCATAATAGGTAGTTATGGTGGCTGTTTTGAGGAAGGTATATGGTGGGTGTATGATACCGGCGAAAGGTGCGCGGTATTTAGAGAGGCTAGCAATGGTGGAAGGAAGAAAAGTGTGTATAATCCATGGACTCAACATTAGTCATAAAGAACTCATATACTTTTGCAAAAATCTACAAGTTATCAAAGCAAAGTATTACGCGCATGCTCCTAGGGGGATAGATTGGTAGGAAAAGACCATCGCTCGTCCCCGACCGCCACTCATAAGGAAGACAATCAAAAAATAAATCATGCTCCGACTTCATCACATAACGGTTCACCATACGTGCATGCTACGGGAATCACAAACTTTAACACAAGTATTTCTCAAATTCACAACTACTCAACTAGCACAACTTCAATATCACCATCTTTATATCTCAAAACAATTATCAAGCATCGAACTTCTCATAGCATTCAACACACTCATAAGAAAGTTTTTACTATTCTTGAATACCAAGCATATTAGGATTATTTAAGAAAATTACCATGCTATTTAAGACTCTCAAAATAATCTAAGTGAATCATGAGAGATCAATAGTTTCTATAAAACAATTCCACCACCGTGCTCTAAAAAAATATAAGTGAAGTACTAGAGCAAAACTATATAACTCAAATGATATAAGCGAAGCACATAGAGTATTCTAACAAATTCCAAATCATGTATGGCTCTCTAAAAAGGTGTGTACATCAAGGATGATTGTGGTAACTAACAAATAAAGACTCAAATAATACAAGACGCTCCAAGCAAAACACATATCATGTGGTGAATCAAAATATAGCTCCAAGTAAAGTTACCGATAGAAGTAGACGAAAGAGGGAATGCCTTCCGGGGCATCCCCAAGCTTTGGCTTTAGGTGTCCTTAGATTGTCTTGGGGGTGCCATGGGCATCCCCAAGCTTAGGCTCTTGCCACTCCTTGTTCCATAATCCATCAAATCTTTACCCAAAACTTGAAAATTTCACAACACAAAACTTAAAGTAGAAAAGCCCGTGAGCTCCGTTAGCGAAAGAAAACAAAAGACCACTTCAAGGTACTGTAATTAACTCATTATTTATTTATATTGGTGTTAAACCTACTGTATTCCAATTTCTATATGGTTTATAAATTATTTTACTATCCATAGATTCATCAAAATAAGCAAACAACACACGAAAAACAGAATCTGTCAAAAACAGAACAGTCTGTAGTAATCTGTAGCTAGCGCAAGATCTAGAACCCAAAAATTCCAAAATAAATTGCTTGACGTGAGGAATTTATCTATTAATCATCTGCAAAAACAATTAACTAAATAGCACTTTCCAAATAAAAATGGCAGCAGTTCTCGTGAGCGCTAAAGTTTCTGTTTTTTACAGCAAGATTAACAAGACTTTCCCCAAGTCTTCCCAACGGTTCTACTTGGCACAAACACTAATTAAACACAAAAAACACAACCAAAACAGAGTCTAGGTAAATTATTTATTACTAAACAGGAGCAAAAATCAAGGAATAAAAATAAAATTGGGTTGCCTCCCAACAAGCGCTATCGTTTAACGCCCCTAGCTAGGCATAAAAAGCAAGGATAGATCTAGGTATTGCCATCTTTGGTAGGCAATCCATAAGTGGCTCTCATAAGAGATTCATAAGGTTATTTAATTTTTTTCTAGGAAAGTTTTCCATGCCTTTTCTTAACGGAAATTGGAATCTAATATTTCCTTCCTTCATATCAATAATTGCACCAATCGTTTTAAGGAAAGGTCTACCAAGAATAATAGGACATGAAGGATTGCAATCTATGTCAAGAACAATAAAATCTACGGGCACATAATTCCTATTTGCGATAATAAGAACATATGTCAGGGCCCCGATCCTAAGTCACACTGATCAAGCATGTAACACATCATATCACTTTGCGGCCTCACGCACGGTATTCCCACGGGTGCCACCTTACCTGGCCCGGGACCGTTTGCGCCTTTTGGCTCACGTATATGATAGTGTCGCTAGCATCCATATGACAAAGAACCTGGGCCGACATGACTAGTCGTGAACCCAAAGTGGCACTAACTCACGGGGACAGGCATACATGAATCAACATCGAGCATGTCGGTCAGCAGTGTGCGAATCCGGGCTGTAGCACTGGGCTAACAGGACTCCGGTGAACCGGGCTGTAGCAGGCTAGGCAGGACTCCGGATGTCACCATGTGACATTTCCCCAAAGGGATAGACACAGGAACGAAGTGAATCACATGCCGGCCAGTCAAGTGTTCCGGAGCAGTAGTGTTGGGCTAGCAGGACTCCGGTGAACCGGGCTGTAGCGGACTACTATGGCTCATGGAAGCACAAGACTACATTTCCCCATAAGAGAGGCTACCAAGGATAAACAACTAGGTTGTCGGATCCCACACATACCAAGCATTTCAAATCATACACACAATATGCTCGATATGTGTAAATACAACATGGCATCACAACAAGACTCTGCGACTCAAAGTATTTATTCATTAAACTCCGAGGAGCCAAGCATTACAAACATGGGTCTCATGACCCCAACATACAGAGCATACAAGCAACAAGCACATGCGGAAGCTTAACTTGTCTGGTACAGACATCTACAAATGAAGAAGGTTGAGAAGCCTGACTATCTACCAGATCCTACCGAGGGCACAAGATCGTAGATGAGGTATCAAGCTAAACGTCGAAGTCCACACGGAACTACTAGCGAGACTGACGTCTCTCTGCAAAACATAAAATAGGTAAACATGAGTACAAATGTACCCAGCAAGACTTACATCAGAACTAACTACATATGCATCCTTATCAAACAAAGGGATGGTGGGGTTTAACTGCAGCAAGCCAGCTTGACTCGGTGGCTATCCTAAAGTACGACTGCAAGTAACTCTTTTGAGGTGGCGCACATGAGTCCACATATTCACCACATCAATACACACTATGGATCCGCTTCCGTCTCCCTACCGAGAACGCCATACATAGCACTCGCGCTTATCTTGCGCATTTTAGAGTATCCACTTTCACTTGTCTATGAACTGTACAGGCAACCAAGTAGTCCTTTACCGCGAACGCGGCTATTCTAATAGATGATGTTAACCCTGTAGGGGGTGTACTTCTTCATACACACTCTCACCACTTACCGTCGTTTACACGACATGTACTCGGCAACCTTCAAGCGGAAGCCCAACGAGGGTGTCGCCACGGCCTACCTAAACACTCAAGTCTCTAGTCCAGGTTTATCGTCTATCCAGGTTCCATCCGCAGGGAGTCGGCCGAGGTTCCCATCGCCCCGAACGATGTGTACAGGGTTCCGAGACACCAAACGGAGCGTCCGCATGCCCGGACCATGGTGTATCTACCGCATCATAGCCCACCCCTGGGGTCAGCGCTACGCACGGCCGCCAACACATATCCTACAAACACCAGAAATTAGTTGCAACTCCTGGACAGAGGACTAGGGTGGTTAAGAAGCCGAGAGGGTCAATTAAGGATCCCAATGCATGGTAGTAACTGGTTCTTAAATCACACATACAGATCTCGGTGCTTAAGGACGGTTCCAATGAAACGACCCACCATGTACTCCTACATGGCCTCTCATCGGTACCTTTACCAAATCGTGTTCAACACACTTAGCTCACACACAGTAGGACATGTTCACAACTTTCCAATTCATCCCTGATGGATCAGACCTGACTCAACTCTAAGTAGTAGCAGGCATGACAAACAAGCATGAATGAGTAGGCACATAGGGCTCAAACAACTCCTACTCATACTAGTGGGTTTCATCTATTTACTATGGCAATGACAGGTCATGCAGAGGAAAGGGGTTCAACTACCGCAGCATGTAACAGTTGAATTTTGTTATCCTAATGCAGTAAAAGAGAGCAGGAGCGAGAGAGTGGGATTGTATCAGAATGAACAAGGGGGTTTTGCTTGCCTGGCACTTTTGAAGAAAGTATAACTCTTCATTGGTGTCATTGATCACATCGTCGAAACATACGTCTACTGAGGGGGAACAATGACCAGCAAACACAGAAAGAATACAATCAATGCAATGCACGATATGATGCATGATCATGACATATCAATATGCTGTGATTTGAGCTAATGCAGCTAAAAATAGAAGGGTTTGAATTGATTTGAACTCAAGGTTCAAATTCAGATTCAAACTATGAATTCAAATAGTGCATGATCATGTTTTGAACTAAACATTGAGGTTAATTTATTTAAACATGCATGAAACCAGTGCAGATGGATAGATTGGATTTGTCTGATCATTTTTCATATATAACTTATCTTATTTGGCGTTATAGATAATTTCCTATGAATTTTATAAGTTTTGGGCATTTTCTGGAATTTCCTGAATAAGAATAAATCCAAAAAATAATTAACTGCGTCAGCATGATGTCATTGTGATGTCAGTAGTCAACAGGGCCGGTCCAGGTCAAACCTGACGTGCGGGTCCCACTGGTCAGTGACTTAGGGCTAGTCATTCTCACAAACAGGTGGGACCAGTCAAACGCCACGTCAACAAAGTCAATGCTGACCCATGGGTCCATCGGATTAGATTAAATCTAACTAATTTAGTTAGCTTGTTAATTGAACCGGTGGGTCCCGGCTGTAAGTGTCTAGGGGTTAAACTAATAGGGTTAGTTAGTCCCTAATCTAATGACGGCCACGTCGGCTAACCAGCGATTAGCCGCCGGCGCTAAGCAGGACACGGCAGAGGTCCTCGTCCGGTCGTTTTCGGCCACGAGAGGCCGTGCGGATGGGTTCTGCGGGACCGGCGCGACGAGGCGCGTCGGGCAGTGGCAACGGTGGTTGCCGGGGTGGCCAGAGTTGACGCCGGCGAGCTTGGCTGCGGCGGGCGGGGGGCGGGGGGGGGGGGGGGGGGGGGTTAAATAAGATGATGGGAGCGTCATCGGCGATGAGTGCAGGCGGTGGTGGGTGCGGCCGAGCTTGCTGCAGTCGCTACGGCGTGCAAGGAAGAGAACGGAGAGGGGGAGAATGGCCAGTAGCTCACAGCGGTCATGATGAACGGGTCGGCGAGGTCGGGGAGGAACAGGAGCGGTCGGGGCGGCGAAGGGGATCTCCGGCGACGCAAGGTCGGAGACGGCTCGGTGAAGGCATTACAGGGCGTGCGAGCGCTCGGGGCTTGGCCTGCTCGTTGATGTGGGCGACGGCGGAGCTCTTAGACACGGCGAGGCGACGAGAGGACGACGGCGGGAGCGGCGGCGGCGTCCGTGCTCGGTGGTGCTGCGGGAAGAGAGCAGAGGAGGGGGAGGAGGCCGAGGGAGAGTGAGAGAGGTCCAGGGAGAGGTCGGGCCGATGCACGTGGCGCTTGGGGCCGACTCCAGCAGCGGCAAGCAGGCAGGAGGTGGCCGGATGCGTGCTCGCGCGCGCCAGCCACGTGCTCGTCCTTCTAGCAAGGGGAAACACGACAGGGAGGAGGCTGTGGTGGGCTGGTCCGGCCAGCTATAGTGTTGGGTCGGTTGGTGGGTGACATGCAAGTTGCGCCAGGTACGTTCTCTCTCTTCTAATTTAGTTTCCGTTTTCTATTTTTCTGTAACTGTTTTGACTTAATTAAAATGCTAGGGCATTTTCAAAAATCCTGAAAATAATTGTGGGCTCTGTTTGGAATATTTCCAACAGCCCTCATTTTAAGTTCAGAGTTATTTGGACATTCAAAATATCTTATAGCATTTAAATGTCCAAAGAAAATAGCTAATGATTTAATCCAGTGACCATATGTGTCCTAGAAAATTGTGCACCATTTTTGTCAGAGGTTTAAGACCAGGGCAAAGATGATTAAAATTTAGAAGGGCATTTCAAGTTCACTGAAAAAGATTTTAGTAAACCCTAGTTGTTTTCAGGGGGGTGTTGGGGGTTTTGTCATCCCCATTTCAACTTTCTGTGAAAAGTAAACATGATGCAACACCAGATGCTAGCACTAGGCATGTCAGAACTAGGGATGTGACAACTCACCCCTACTAAACAAGAATCTCGTCCTGAGATTCAAGTCGTGAGGTAAGAAGATAGAGGGACACAAGCTAACACAAACTTCACGATCCAGATGTCTTTCTCGAGGATGTTGATTCATTGCATCACCTTGATCTCGACGTCCTTGCCTTCGAGATCTTGGTCCAACACGATGGTGACAGAAAGAAGCTCTACAGAAATCGATCTTCTCAAAGATTGAACAACTCAAGATCAACTCATGGAGTGAGACGTAGAAACACCTCTGGAGCTGAGGGGCAAAACATGCATCAGGAGGGACGGAAGAAACAATTTTACGAGGATTTCGAAGTAGCGAGGAAACAATTACCATGATCCCATAACGGGGCACCTTAGAGGGGGTGACTCGTAGGATTATTCCCTTAAGTGGCAAAAAGAATTACTTTTGATATCTAGATCACTGAAACTTTTCATACCAGCCTAGGGAAAATCACAATTGGTCGTTTCGAAGAGTTCGAAGAATTGACATACTCAGACTAAGATGGATGATGTGGACTACCTTGTTGAAGACAACTCAACGGATGATTTTTGCTTATCATCAGAAATGGGTGGGACCCATGGTAGGACCACTTTTGAAGATGATCCCGACCAGAAATTACCGAGAAGGGTGGTCCATGGTCGAATGGCACAATGGCGGTGCAAGCTAGGAACAAAATGCTAATGTTTGGAATGATTTTAGTAACTGGGCGAAACTCAACAATAGAGAGTGATTCCACTGTTTAAAAGGTTATGGCATAATCGAAGAATCTGAGAGCGGATCCCAATTAGTGGCGATGATAAATCCCAGTTGCTTGCGCGTGCTCTCAAGAACTTGAGCATTTCCATAATCATCAAGGTTTTACCAATAACCGTGTCAAGGGTCCTGGCAACACAACATACTACCATGATGAATAGTGATGGATGATGCAAATGCAAAGGAGGATAACACCTTCTCAGATTTCACCTTAGCGAGGCCAAGGAAACGAAATCCAGATGATCGACCGAGAGACATTTAGCACTCTGCTTCTAATGTTCTCCTTGATGTGCTAGCATAACCCATTTATAGATATGGTTTGGTATCTAGGACACCAAGTAAAAGGTCGGACTTTGGGAGCGCAAGAATCCATAAGGAATAACTATGGAAGTAAATCCTACTGAATCCTTATGGGGAGGTGGCCAACTTCCTCAATCAAGATGCTATGATAATAGGTCTTCCAGCTGGGTGTGTTGGCCACGACATCCACTTTATTGGGTTACAGAGACCAATATTATAGTTCTTGGGAAACGTTCCAACCATCATATCTGCATGAGATTCAGATCTGGTTGGTAACATAACAGTTCAGACAACATGTCTGAAAAGGAAAGGTTGCAACACAAATCGACGAGATGATGTTGCGAGATTCTCGGGAAATGAACTACGATAGAAAGCTCCAAAACATGAGCGGGTTCTGCTACAAACATGTGATCACGCTGCCCCAGACAAGCATGGCCACAGAGTAGTCTTACAATAAAACACTACCGAGTTCTGGTAAGGAACCATCATCAAGGATATCGAAGTCCTAACATAAGTCATGATTCTTAAGAAGGAACTTCTTATCCTTGAGCAATTCAATCAGTGGCTTGGTGTGCTAGGAACACATATAGAATGGAGGCAGCCAACCTATCAAACCATAGAGCACTTCGCATGTGCATGACTAATTTGGGATGATTCTAGAGGGGCAAAAATAAACTTTCTCGAATTCACGACGGCAACTTGCATCGATTGCACGTGAACCAGAGGAAGTCACTTCTCTCATCCAAGCATATGTTTCATGAACGGGACATGAGGATAATGCTTATACAAGTTCCCAAGACTATCTTGATGTTCAACATGAATCATGGAGAAGATAAAGATGTTGCCGATGGGCTCAACAACAGTTCATCCAGATTTCCATATAGATGGAATTCCATAATTAGGTGAACACGGTGATAGCATTGGTCAGACCAAAGGATGTAATGGTGTATGCTCGAGGAATCAACCACGAGTAAGACAACATTACGAACACCGTTGGTTCTGATTTGATTTAAGGATAGCCCACACTCAAATCAAAGTTTGGACAAGACAATAGATCCAACAAATGATCACGAGGACCAATCGATGAAGATGTCATCTTTCTTCAACGCACACACGCACCAGATATCCCTTTGGAGTGAACTAAGTGGATTAAGATTTTATCTTCCAACTCTCCAAGTTGTTGTTTAGCTCAACCAACTAGCTCAGGGGTATCTAACACGGATTCTTGGAGAAAGGGTGGTTTCTCAGAAACCAACTTGATCACGAGCTCAACATAACAGTCAGGGGACAACCTGGTAATACTTCCGAGAAGATATTCGAAAAATCAAAAACCACTGATATGTCTCTAAGCTCGAGAACAATCTTGCTTTTGAGGGCAAGATGATATAGCTAAATAAGAAAGGGATTGATACAATCCTAACTCTCGATGAAGAGTGCACCAGAAATAAGGACAAGGTAGCACGATCAATCCTAGTATAGTGATTCGTTAACCAACACACTAAGAATGAAATTATTGTCCTTTAACTACCAAGCAACGGAGTTGCTAGGAGTATAGATTTCACGCATCACGATTCACTTGTCAGTGTTCTGGTTACAATAACATGGGGACCGAGGAATGAATAATGATGGCAAGAAGTATCACCGTATCAAGAGTTCATAGGATGGTGTGCAATTTCCATGACATTCTTGATATAAAGGGGGTAATACTTCGAGGTAGAAGAGAACAAAAGCTGGGTTGGCATTTTGATCTGTGAAATACAGCTACTTTGACCCAATCCTGGATATGGATGAGATACTGGAGTTTGTTTCTCCTAGTCATTCCGGATTAGAATGGCTTGATGGCCACAAGAATAATAGGCATCGATGAACGAATGCACGCATACTCTTGACTATCAATTGATAGACGAAGGTCAGAAAACAACTAAAGAGGGACAACTCAAAGGAACATATATCTTTCTAAGTTGTGGATGCATAGATTAGTATGTCGAACAAGTTCAACATATTTCTTTCGGATAACCCATGCAGAAGAAGAAAGGACTGGCAGATTCACAATACGAATGGAGTACTCCTCAAGAGCACCCTAGTTGTGATCTTTTGGTTCAAAAGAACTTCTTCCATAAGCACTTCATGGTATTTGGAAGAAGGAAATACCACAGACCTCGAGGACTATCGCAAGGTTACTCATATCCTAAAGGAACTAGCAAACACTATCAACATGAATGAGTAGAGTGAATCTCGGTTCAAAAACCCAGGGATAGAATGCCTACTAACTAAATGGCATCACGGGATGCTTTCGAGAAAGATGGCCAACATCATCACACTGGGAACACAAAACATGGCTAGATTACTAGGTGACTCCCTAAGACACCTAGGGTCATAATAATAGCTCCAACATATATGTCGAGGCAACAAAGTACCTCAACTCTCCGATTAGTGTGGTTAAACTGGCCCAAAGAAACGTCGGTAACAGGAAGAAGGAGTTTGCAAATGCATCAGACTGGTTAGAAACCTGGGATGACTCGGACAGCATAACGGCTGTAAATGCTCAAAAAGATTTGAGGCATCCTGTAAAATGGTGGAATAACCACTCAACATCACAATATCAAGGTTCTGAGATCAACTGTCAACACACAGAAATAGTAGGAACATAACAGAGGCTTGGATCCAACAATCCCATGAGTCTGCGGATTAGTAACACGTGATCCTGATAGAAAGATGAGAAGCCTAGTTCTTAATCCCCGTAGAAAGAAAGAGGATGACTCAGATCAGAAGGGCATAAGGTAAAGGAGTAAAAAGAGCCTTACGTTCCCTTCCACAATCAATTCCCTTATATAACTAAAGCATTTCTAGACCCAACTTCGACCAGTTTGGCTTGGTAATCCTACAGGCAGTCAGGCTCTAATACCAAAGCTGTCAGGACCCCGATCCTAAGTCACACCGATATAGCATGTAACACATCATATCACTTTGCGGCCTCACGCATGGTATACCCACGGGTGCCACCTTACCTGGCCCGGGACCGTTTGCGCCTTTTGGCTCACGTATATGATAGTGTCGCTAGCATCCATATGACAAAGAACCCGGCCCGACATGACTAGTCGTGAACCCAAAGTGGCACTAACTCACGGGGACAGGCATACATGAATCAACATCGAAGCATGTCGGTCAGCAGCGTGCGAATCCGGGCTGTAGCACTGGGCTTAATAGGACTCCCGTGAACCGGGCTGTAGCAGGCTAGGCAGGACTCCGGATGTCACCGTGTGACATTTCCCCGAAGGGACAGACACCGGAACGAAGTGAATCACATGCCGGCCAGTCAAGTGTTCCGGAGCAGTAGTGTTGGGCTAGCAGGACTCCTGTGAACCAGGCTACAGCGGACTACTATGGCTCATGGAAGCACAAGACTACATTTCCCCATAAGAGAGGCTACCAAGGATAAACAACTAGGTTGTCGGATCCCACACATACCAAGCATTTCAAATCATACACACAATATGCTCGATATGTGTAAATACAACATGGCATCACAACAAGACTCTGCGACTCAAAGTATTTATTCATTAGACTCCGAGGAGCCAAGCATTACAAACATGGGTCTCATGACCCCAACATACAGAGCATACAAGCAACAAGCACATGCGGAAGCTTAATGTCTGAGTACAGACATCTACAAATGAAGAAGGCTGAGAAGCCTGACTATCTACCAGATCCTGCCGAGGGCACAAGATCGTAGCTGAGGTAACAAGCTAAATCGTCGAAGTCCACGGAACTACTAGCGAGACTGAAGGTCTCTCTGCAAAACATAAAATAGGCAAACGTGAGTACAAATGTACCCAGCAAGACTTACATCAGAACTAACTACATATGCATCGGTATCAACAAAGGGGTGGTGGAGTTTAACTGCAAGCCTAGCTTTGACTCGGTGGCTATCCTGAACTACGACTGCAAGTAACTCTTTTGAGGTGGCGCACATGAGTCCACATATTCACCACATCAATACACCACTATGGATCCGCTTCCGTCTCCCTACGAGAACGCCATACATAGCACTCGCGCTTATCTTGCGCATTTTAGAGTATCCACTTTCACTTGTCTATGAACTGTACAGGCAACCAAGTAGTCCTTTACCGCGAACGCGGCTATTCTAATAGATGATGTTAACCCTGTAGGGGTGTACTTCTTCATACACACTCTCACCACTTACCGTCGTTTACACGACATGTACTCGGCAACCTTCAAGCGGAAGCCCAACGAGGGTGTCGGCCACGGCCTACCTAAACACTCAAGTCTCTAGTCCAGGTTTATCGTCTATCCAGGTTCCATCCGCGGGGAGTCCCCGAACGATGTGTACAGGGTTCCGAGACACCAAACGGGCGTCCGACATGCCCGGCCACGGTGTATCTACCGCATCATAGCCCACCCCTGGGGTCAGCGCTACGCACGGCCGCCAACACATATCCTACAAACACCAGAAACTAGTTGCAACTCCTGGACAGAGGACTAGGGTGGTTAAGAAGCCGAGAGGGTCAATTAAGGATCCCAATGCATGGTAGTAACTGGTTCTTAAATCACACATATAGATCTCGGTGCTTAAGGATGGTTCCAATGAAACAACCCACCATGTACTCCTACATGTCCTCTCATCGATACCTTTACCAAATCGTGTTCAACACACTTAGCTCACACACAGTAGGACATGTTCACAACTTTCCAATTCATCCCCGATGGATCAGACCTGACTCAACTCTAAGCAGTAGCAGGCATGACAAACAAGCATGAATGGAGTAGGCACATCAGGGCTCAAACAACTCCTACTCATACTAGTGGGTTTCATCTATTTACTGTGGCAATGACAGGTCATGCAGAGGAAAGGGGTTCAACTACCGCAGCATGTAACTGTTGAATTGTTGTTATCCTAATGCAGTAAAAGAGAGCAGGAGCAAGAGAGTGGGATTGTATCGGAATGAACAAGGGGGTTTTGCTTGCCTGGCACTTCTGAAGAAAGTATAACTCTTCATTGGTGTCATTGATCACATCGTCGAAACATACGTCTACTGAGGGGGAACAATGACCGGCAAACACAGAAAGAATACAATCAATGCAATGCACGATATGATGCATGATCATGACATATCAATATGCCGTGATTTGAGCTAATGCAGCTAAGAACATAAGGGTTTGAGTTGATTTGAACTCAAGGTTCAAATTCAGATTCAAACTAAGAATTCAAATAGTGCATGATCATGTTTTGAACTAAACAGTGAGGTTAAGTTGTTTAAACATGCATGAAACCAATACAGATGGATAGATTGGATTTTTCTGGTCATTTTTCATATATAACTTATCTTATTTGGCATTATAAATAATTTCCTATGAATTTTAGAAATTTTGGGCATTTTCTGGAATTTCCTGAATAAGAATAAATCCAGAAAATAATTAACTGCATCAGCATGACGTCATTGTGATGTCAGCAGTCAACAGGGCCGGTCCAGGTCAAACCTGACGTGTGGGTCCCACTGGTCAGTGACTCAGGGCTAGTCATTCTCACAGGCAGGTAGGACCAGTCAAACGCCACGTTAGCAAAGTCAATGCTGACCCATGGGTCCATCGGATTAGATTAAATCTAACTAATTTAGTTAGCCTGTTAATTGAACCGGTGGGTCCCGGCTGTAAGTGTCTAGGGGTTAAACTAATAAGGTTAGTTAGTCCCTAATCTAATGATGGCCACGTCAGCTAACCGGTGATTAGCCGCCGGTGCTAAGCAGGACACGGCAGAGGTCCTCGTCCGGCCGTTTCCCGTGACAAGAGGCCATGCAAATGGGTTCTGCGGGACCGGCGCGACGACGTGTGTCGGACAGTGGCAACGGCGGGTGCTGGGGTGGCCGGAGTTGACGTGGCGAGCTTGGCTCCGGCGGCCGGAGCTCGGGTGCAAGCGGGGATGGGGCAGTGGTGCGCAAATGAGCGAGGCGAGGTGCTACGAAGGCTCTACGCGATGTGGGGAGCGCGTTGGTCGCACGCCCGGGACCAAATGGTCATCGGAGCGTCATCGGCGATGAGTGCAGGCGGTGGTGGGTGCGGCCGAGCTTGCTGCAGTCGCTACGGCGTGCGAGGAAGAGAACGGAGAGGGGGAGAATGGCCAGTAGCTCACAGCGGTCATGATGAACGGGTCGGCGAGGTCGGGGAGGAACCGGAGCGGTCGGGGCGGCGAAGGGGATCTCCGGTGACGCGAGGTCGGAGACGGCTCGGTGAAGGCATTATAGGGCGTGCGAGCGCTCGGGGCTCGGCCTCCTCGTTGATGTGGGCGACCGCGGAGCTCTTAGACACGGCGAGGCGACGAGAGGACGACGGTGGCTGCGGCTACGGCGAGCGGCAGCGGCATCCGCGCTCGGTGGTGCTGCGGGAAGAGAGCAGAGGAGGGGGAGGAGGCAGAGGGAGAGTGAGAGAGGTCCAGGAAGAGGTCGGGCCGATGCACGTGGCGCTCGGGGCCGACTCCAGCAGCGGCAAGCAGGCAGGAGGTGGCCGGACGCGTGCTCGTGCGCGCCGGCCACACGCTCGTCCTTCTGGCAAGGGGAAAGATGATAGGGAGGAGGCGGTGGTGGGCTGGGCCGGCCAGCTACAGTGCTGGGCCGGTTGGTGGGCGACAGGTAAGTTGCGCCAGGTACATTCTCTCTCTTCTAATTTAGTTTCCGTTTTCTATTTTTCTATAACTGTTTTGACTTAATTAAAATGCTAGGGCATTTTCAAAAACCCTGAAAATAATTGTGGGCTCTGTTTGGAATATTTCCAACAGCCCTCATTTAAGTTCAGAGTTATTTGGACATTCAAAATATTCTATAGCATTTAAATGTCCAAAGCAAATAGCTAATGATTTAATCCAGTGACCATATGTGTCCAAAGAAAATTGTGCACCATTTTTGTCAAAGGTTTAAGACCAGGGCAAAGATGATGAACATTTAGAAGGGCATTTCAGGTTCATTGAAGAAGATTTTAGTAAACCCTAGTTGTTTTCAGGGTGGTGTTGGGGGTTCTGTCATCCCCATTTCAACTTTCTGTGAAAAGTAAACATGATGCAACACCAGATGCTAGCACTAGGCATGTCAGAACTAGGGATGTGACAATCTACGGGCACATAATTCCTATTTGCGATAATAAGAACATCAACATCATTGATTCTTCCCATTGGTTTCTTAATAGTGGAATCCGCAAGGTGCAAGTTTAGAGAGCAATCATCAAAACCACGGAAACCTAACAAATCACACAAAGTCTTTGGAATCGTGGAAACACTAGCACCCAAATCACATAAAGCATAGAAGTCATGATCTTTAATATTAATTTTAATAGTTGGTTCCCACTCATCATAAAGCTTTCTAGGGATAGAAACTTCCAACTCAAGTTTTTCTTCATAAGATTGCATCAAGGCATCAACAATATGTTTAGTAAACGCTTTATTTTGACTATAAGCATGAGGAGAATTTAGCACGGATTGCAACAAGGAAATACAATCAATCAAAGAGAAATTTTCATAATTAAATTCCTTGAAATCCAAAATAGTGGGTTTAGCAACATCTAGGGTTTTAATTTCTTCAATCCCACTTTCATCAAATTTAGCATCAAGATCTAAAAACTCCAAATTTTTGGAACGCCTTCTAGGTAAAGGTGGATCATATTCAGTCCTATCATTATCAAGATTCGTACTGCAAAACAAAGATTTAATAGGGGACACATGCATAACTTCTAGATCTTCATCTTTATTTTCATAGGAACTAGAAGAACACGCTCTTATAAAGGCATCTTTCTTAGCACGCATCCTAGCGGTTCTTTCTTTACACTCATCAATGGAAATTCTCATGGATTTGAGAGACTCATTGATATCATGTTGAGGTGGAATAGATCTAAGTTTCAAAGAATCAACATCAAGAGAAATTCTATCAACGTTCCTAGCCAACTCATCAATCTTAAGCAATTTTTCTTCAATCAAAGCATTGAAATTCTTTTGCAAAGTAATAAATTCTTTAATATTAGATTCAAAATCAGAGGGCATCTTATTATAATTTTCATAAGAATTGTTGTAGGAATTACCATAATTATTAGAGGGATTACTAGGATAAGGCCTAGGATTAAAATTTCCCCTATACGCGTTGTTACCAAAATTGTTCCTACCAACAAAATTCACATCCATAGATTCATTATTATTCTCAATCAAAGTAGACAAGGGCATATCATTAGGATCAGAAGAAACACTCTTACTAGCAAATAATTTCATAAGTTCATCCATCTTTCCACTCAAAACATTAATTTTTTCTATCGCATGCACCTTTTATTAGTAGATCTTTCAGTATGCCATTGAGAATAATTAACCATAATATTATCTAGGAGTTTGGTAGCTTCTCCTAAAGTGATTTCCATAAAAGTGCCTCCCGCGGCCGAATCAAAAAGATTTCTAGAAGCAAAATTCAATCAGCCATAAATTTTTTGTATAATCATCCACAAATTCAAACTATGAGTAGGGCAATTACGTATCATTAATTTCATCCTCTCCCAAGCTTGTGCAACATGTTCATGATCAAGTTGCTTAAAATTCATACTATCATTTCTAAGGGAGTTGATCTTAGCGGGAGGAAAATACTTAGAGATAAAAGCATCTTTGCACTTGTTCCAAGAATCAATACTATTTTTAGGCAAAGACGAAAACCAAGCTTTAGCACGATCTCTAAGAAAAAAAGGAAATAGCTTCAATTTAACAATATCATTATCCACATCTTTCTTATTATGCATATCACACAAATCAACGAAGCTATTTAGATGGGTAGTGGCATCTTCACTAGGAAGGCCGGTGTCGGTGTCAAAACCGACGGATCTCGGGTAGTGGGTCCCAAACTGTGCGTCTAAGGCGGATGGTAATAGGAGGCAGGGGACACGATGTTTTACCCAGGTTTGGGCCCTCTTGATGAAGGTAAAACCCTACGTCCTGCTTGATTTATTCTTGAAGATATGAGTATTACAAGAGTTGATCTACCACGAGATCGAAGAGGCTAAACCCTAGAAGCTAGCCTATGGTATGATTGTATGTTGTCCTACGGGCTAAAACCTTCCGGTTTATATAGACACCGGAGGGGGCTAGGGTTACACAAGGTCGGTTACAAAGGAGGAGATATACACATCCGTATTGCCTAGCTTACCTTCCACGCCAAGTAGAGTCCCATCCCAACACGAGACGAAGTCTTCAATCTTGTATCTTCATAGTCCAACAGTCCGGCCAAAGAATATAATCCGGCTGTCCGGACACCCCCTAATCCAGGACTCCCTCAGTAGCCCCCGAACCAGGCTTCAATAACAATGAGTCCGGCGCACAGTTGTCTTCGGCATTGCAAGGCGGGTTCTTCTCCATCTTCTGAACGTTTGTAAAGCAGTGTCCGGTCCCATAAATGTTTGGACCTCTTGGCTTCTGTGCCCAATAAGGGCTATCTCCCATGCGTCGAATGAATACGAGGCACCAGGGAGTTTTTACATTCACCCCTAGCCAGATAAATAAATTGTCTATTAAAGGGACGGGGATCCTTAGATCCAATCCATACCATCCTCCCCCAGTGAGAATCCATCAGAGTGCGTTTCAGGAAGATCCATTCCAGCATGGCCGACCTCCGCAACTCCTCCTCCCGCCCCCATAGCCCTAAGCCCGGTGATTGGGAGAGGTGTTCAGTCCTGCACAGTCGATTAGTCAAACTGTAGACTAAGGGATTTCTCCCTCCGGCGTATATGGTGCCCGTTCGAGCCGGGCTTGCCACCTATAATGGCGGGGAGCAAGCGGAGAGCTTTCCCTGCCCCTCTATGGGGGAACGGGTCTGCCTTGTTCCCTATTTATTAAGAGGACTCAGATTTCCAATTCATCCGTTCCTCCGCGGGCTCCTGAAGTTCTACGGCCTCCAATTACACAATTTCACCCCCGCCTCCGTCCTACATATCGCCGGCTATGTTGCTCTCTGCGAGTCGTTCCTGGGCTGCGAGGCTCACTTCGAGCTGTGGAAAAGGCTATTTTGCCTCGTCCCTCGCACACAGAGGGGGTCACTTTATCAAGTGGGTGGAGCCGAAATATGGCGCACCGCCGATACTGGATACCTGTCCGATACCCCGAAGAAGTCGTCCGAAGACTGGCCTTCAGAATGGTTTTATATGGAGGACGTTCCCCTTCCGGACCCTGTTCGGCGGGGTCTTCCTGAGTTCAACAATGCTCCTCTGAAGAAACACCGGAGTTGGCGCCCACGGAGCCCCCAGGTGGAAGACAATGAAGAAGTCCTCTATCTGATGAACCGGATTAAAGCACTGGCTCGATCAGGATTGACAGTAATCGAAGTTATGTCGATTTGAATAATGCAGGGAGTGCAACCACTTCAATATCGTGGGCACCCCTTGTGGTGTTTTAACGAGGCGGATGATGCCACCCGCCGTGGGCGTAAGGGTCCGGAAAATGCCGCCGCTTTAGCGAAAATTTTGTCCGAATTGTTCAAGGGTGAGGAAGAGGAGTTCACCCGCATCAAGCCACGAGATGGATTCTCCATGTACAATCCTCCAAGATGGGTAAGTTATATATTCCTACTCCCATTTCTCCCGCATTCTTTGTCATAAGTATTCACCTTGCCAATTTGCAGCAGGAACTACGAAAAGCCATAAAGGAGGGCAGCAGCCCTTCTCCACAACCACAGGACCCTGACCGGGCCCTCGACTCCGGACTTGAAGAAGATCCGGTTATATTCGTGGAGCTGATAGACCGACAGTTCTATCAGTTAAGCTGCGATGATGCCATGGTGGCCATTACAGCCGACTATCCCGGACTGCTCCCTTCATTGCACGTAAGAAAAACCAAAAATCCCAACTCCAAAAACTAGGATCCCCTTTTAGACACTTCACCCACCATATACACATGGCATTTTTATAGGGAAGGCATTCGGGACGCCCTGCCGAACCCACAGCAACTCGCCAACAAGAGGCACCAAGGCCGGGTAGGCCAAAAAGGAAGGCGGTCAGGACGAAGACGCCAGCGCAAAAGTATGACAAAAACCCCGCTCCGTGGTTGTCGTCTCTCTCGAAATATAATGATGCCCGTGTTTCTTTAACAGAAAAAATGCTCGCCGGAATATGTCCGGCGATGTTACTAATCACGCTTCCACCAGTCGGGCGCCAGGACCGGACATAGAGGCAGAAACCGATATGGGGCGGGCGCCGGATAATCCCCCTACAGAGGACGCGGATAGATTATCCGCTACAAACTCAGAAGTGGAAAGCGCCATGAATCATAGGCGCAGCCGGGCCATACTCCGTGACACTTGTTTCTCACCAGAGGCATTTGATGCCTTCAATTATGGAGAGGCGTACCTCCGAGCTGCTCAAGATGGTCTAGCCAGCGCCACGGATCAGTATGTAAAGGATGTATGGGTAAGTAAATCTGATGATTTATATGTATCAGTAGCCCCTGAGACTTGAAACAGTTAGCAGAACTGATTTTAGGATCATCTTTATTGTGCAGGTTCTCAGAAAGAAGAATACTAGGCTGTCACAGGAGCTAGAGGAATGCAAGACCCAACTGCGGGCCACTATTGCCGCATTGCAGGAACCGAAACAGTCACCCGCTGGTAACATTTACTTTAAAGAATGATGGGTACCATATAGTGTGCGGCGTGGCTGGAGATCTAACAATAGATGTTGCAGATGAATCCGGAGAAAATCCGGAGGATCAACATGTTATGCGACAGCTAGAGGCTGGCAAACGCGTGCTGACTGAGGCTAGGCGGGAGAAAAACAATCTCCAAGACGCCAATATCAAGCTGAGCGTGGAACTAAAAGACGTTCGAGCCCAGCTTGCAGACTCCGAGAAGGAGAATAAGCGGCTTCGGCGCGGCATTTTCAGTAAGTGCTTGAACGAATCCTTTTAAAGGAGTTCGGCGAAGAAGCCGACTAACAACGTTATGTCTGTAGGTATGCTGACGGGTCGTCCCGCGGAGGAAATGCCCGGGTCTGCGGGTGATCTTCTATCCGAGCTCTCACATCTGCACGAACAAGTTCGGCAGGTGATGCAAGGTGTTGCCCAGGCCTCGTGGCCATCCGTCTCCCTGCCAGAGGGCGTTGCAAAGCTTACAGAGAAGCTCAAGGGAGCACAGCGGCGCTTCCGATTATGGAAGATATCGGCCTGTCGACAGGGTGCCAAAGAAGCCTGGGCCATGGTGAAGACGCGGTATACCAAGGCAGACCCAAATCACATGGCCGAGGTCGGACCTATGGGGCCTGACGAAAAAGAGATCCCCGTTAGCTTAGTTTATGGGCAAGTAGAATTAGCCACAAAGTATTCCCAACAGGATTGTAAGCTAGACCGCCTGTTGGATGGTATAGAAGAGGAATCTAGTCAGTCTGCATGACTATGTAATTAAAGTGACATGTATAATGCCTTCTAGCCGGATTGTAGACCATTTGTCTTGGCGGACCTTTTCGCTTCAACCTCGGGACCCGATAGTCCGGAGTGTATCCGAATACGCTCAGTTATATAAGAACCGGGGTATGCGTGGAGACCAGGCGTAGGGGTCATTAGTGCTTGAACAGACAAGTGCCCAACTAGTTATGTTATATTACATGGGTAGTAAGAAACATCTTCCAGGGAGAATAGTTCCGTTAAGGGTTCCTTTCCCTGGGTAAGCATGCCCTAAAGTGCATGTCCGGACTATGATAGGAAACACAGGAAAAACATCTAGGGGCAGATATGGACAATAAATAAAAATCATCTTTTGTTCACCGACCGAATATTTCCTTAAGAACGCTAGCTTTCGGCTTCACCCAGTCTGAGGTACACATCCGGCTGACCTGGCAGTAACAATCGCAGAGGTGCTCCCCTTATGCCCTAGCCGAATTAACGGGAACGTAGGGCATAAATACAAGAGCCAGGCAATCCCAGCTTGGCCAAAACTTAAGTCATATCGATGCATATAATGGCGAAAAAAGGTACATGCGGAAGCATGACACATGTGCGGGGCCTAGATAAATAATTAAGCTTCTGTGAAAGAAGCCCCAGGTATGATGAGCGCGACTAGCGCATCTATAATGTGCAAGCGAGGCACAAGTTGGCCCTTGAAGGCCTAGAGAAAGAATAAAAGAAAGGAAGAAAGAAAAACAAGACAGATAATGTATATGCAAAAAATGGACAAAGGGAGGGGACGAACATAGAGTCCGATGCTAGGCGTAGAATCTTCGGAGCCTGGCCGCGTTCCATGGGTTCGGCTCGAGTCGACTAGTCGATGCATCCCGCAGTCGGTACGCTCCACCGGTCAGAACTTGGTCAATAATGAAGGGACCTTCCCATTTGGGCTCGAGCTTGTTCTTTTTCTTATCCGATAGGCGTAGAACTAGTTCGCCAACGTTATAAGTTTTGTCCCGTACTTCTCTGCTTTGGTATCTGCGAGCCTGTTGCTGATAAAATGCGGAACGGGCTTTGGCTATGTCGCGCTCCTCCTCCAGGGTGTCCAGACTGTCCTGCCGATCGAGCTCGGCTTCTCTTTCTTCGTACACGTGCACTCGAGGTGAGTCATGAATTATGTCACAGGGCAAGACTGCCTTTGCGCCGTACACCATAAAGAAGGGTGTATATTCGGTACTACGATTCGGCGTGGTCCGCAGCCCCCAGAGTACGGAGTCGAGCTCCTCTACCCAGTGCGTGTTAGACTCCGTTAAGGAACATACTAATCTGGGTTTAATGCTTCTCATTATAAGACCGTTTGCTCGCTCGACTTGACCGTTGGTTTGTGGGTGATAGACTGAAGCATAATCGAGCTTGATGCCCATTTTGCTGCACCAGAGTTTTACCTCATCGGCTATGAAGTTTGTGCCGTTGTCAGTGATGATGCTGTGGGGGACGCCATAACGGTGTACGACCCCAGATATGAAGTCTATCACTGGTCCGGATTCGGCTGTTTTAACAGGTTTGGCCTCTATCCATTTGGTGAATTTATCCACCATGACCAGTAAGTATTTTTTTTGTGGGTTCCCCCTTTAAGGGGTCCAACCATGCCAAGCCCCCAGACCACGAAGGGCCACATAATGGGGATTGTTTGGAGGGCGGTGGGTGGCATGTGGCTTTGATTTGCAAAGAGCTGGCTACCGGCGCAACGTTGGACCAAGTCCTGTGCATCTGCCCGGGCCGTTGGCCAATAGAATCCTGTACGGAAGGCCTTGCTTACAAGAGCCCGGGCTGCGGCATGGTGACCGCCGAGTCCGGCATGAATTTCAGCCAGAAGCTTCCGCCCTTCATCTTCGGAGATGCACCTTTGAAGGACTCCGGTGGTGCTTTTCTTATAAAGCTCTCCCTCATGGACCTTATAGGCTTTAGATCGCCGCACTATACAGCATGCCTCATTTTGGTCCTCGGGGAGTTCCTGCCTAGTTAGGTAGGCCAGGAATGGTTCTGTCCACGGGGCGATGACGGCCATTATAACATGGGCTAAAGATGTTATTTCGGTGGCAGAGCCTCCGATTATGTCAGAGTGTTCGGTATCGGGCATTACGGTTGGGTCCGGGCTGTTATTGCTGGGTTCCCCTTCCCATACCACGGATGGCTTGAACAGCCTCTCCAAAAAGATTTTTTTTGGGGGGGGGGGGGACTGCATCGCGTTTTGCACCGATGCGTGCGAGGACATTTGCCGCCTGATTGTTTTCCCAGGCTACATGGTGAAATTCGAGCCCCTCGAACCGAGCTGACATTTTTAGGACGGCGTTGCGATAGGCTGCCATTTTTGGATCCTTGGCATCAAAGTATCCATTTATTTGGGATATTGCGAGGTGCGAATCCCCCCACACCTCTAGGCGTTGAATGCCCATGGATATTGCCATCCAGAGACCATGTAAAAGGGCCTCATATTTGGCTGCGTTGTTGGAGTCCGTATACATTATCTGGAGTACGTATTGAACTGTATCTCCGGTTGGGGACGTCAAAACGACGCCAGCCCCTAGACCAGCCAACATTTTGGAGCCGTCAAAGTGCATGATCCAGTTGGAATACGCGCCGTACTCTTTAGGGAGTTCGGCTTTCGTCCATTCGGCGACAAAGTCGGCCAGTACTTGCGACTTAATGGCTCGCCGTGGCTTGTAAGTTATGTCGAACGGGAGGAGCTCAATGGCCCATTTGGCAATCCGGCCCGTGGCGTCGCAGTTGTTTATAATATCATTAAGTGGCACTTCTGAGGCTACTGTTATCGAACACTCTTGAAAGTAGTGTCGCAGTTTCTGGGATGCCATGAATATCGCGTATGCTATCTTTTGATAATGCGGGTACTGTGACTTGCATGGAGTAAGGACCGTGGATACATAGTAGACCGGCTTTTGAAGGGGTAATTTATGACCGTCCGTTTCTCGTTCGACGAAGAGCACTGCGCTCACAACTTGATGGGTTGCTGCAATGTATAACAGCATTGGTTCGCCAATGTTTGGCGCGGCCAGGACTGGGTTGGTTGCTAATATGGCTTTTATTTCTTCCAATCTGGCTGTGGCGGCATTCGTCCACTAGAAGTGTTCGGTGCGCCGTAGGAGGCGATAAAGGGGTAATGCCTTTTCTCCCAGGTGGGAGATAAAGCGGCTTAGAGCCGCATGCATTCGGTTAATTTCTGGATTTGTTTGAGGTCTGTTGGGATATCCAACTGTGACAGAGCTCGGATCTTGGCCAGATTTGCTTCAATTCCTATGCCGGATACAATGAAGCCCAGGAGCTTTCCGGCAGGCACACCGAAAACACTTTTTTCTGGGTTGAGCTTGATGTCATATATTCGGAGGTTATCGAATGTGAGTCTCAAGTCATCTACTAGAGAGTTGACATGCTTGGTTTTGACGACCACATCATCTACGTATGCCTGCACTGTTTTGCCGATCTGGTTTGCCAGACATGTCTGAATCATGCGCTGATATGTTGCGCCGACGTTTTTGAGCCCAAAGGGCATTGTGTTGAAGCAGAAGGGGCCGTATGGTGTGATCAATGCCGTTGCGGCTTGGTCGGGCTCCGCCATCTTAATTTGGTGGTAGCCGGAGTATGCGTCGAGGAAACACAATGAGTCATGTCCTGCGGTAGCATCGATAATTTGATCGATGCGGGGGAGGGGGAAGGGATCCTTTGGGCAGGCCTTGTTGAGGTCCTTGAAATCGACGCACAAGCGCCAGGATTTATCCTTCTTTGGTACCATCACCAGGTTTGCTAGCTAGTCTGGGTGTTTTATTTCTCTAATGAATCCGGCCTCCAATAACTTGGCTAGTTCCTCTCCCATAGCTTGTCTCTTAGGTTCAGAGAAACGCCGAAGAGCCTGCTTGACTGGCTTGAATCCTTTTAGGATATTGAGGCTGTGCTCGGCCAGCCTGCGTGGGATTCCTGGCATATCTGAGGGACGCCAGGCGAATATGTCCCAATTCTCGCGCAGGAAATCTCATAGTGTGGCGTCCACGGTGTTGCTTAACCGTGCCCCGATAGTGGCTATTTTTGTAGGGTCCGTTGGATGGACTTGGATTTTGACTGTTTCATCCGCTGGTTTAAAGGAGGTAGACTTGGATCTCTTATCAAGTATCACGTCGTCCCTATCCACCATGGAGCGCAGCGCAGTCAGTTCCTCGGCCGCGAGGGCTTCGGATAATGCCTCGAGGGCCAGTGCGGCTATTTTGTTTTCGGCGCAGAGTGCTGTGTCTGGATCACTGGCGAGAGTGATGATTCCGTTGGGCCCGGGCATTTTGAGCTTCATGTACCCGTAATGGGGTGCGGCTTGGAAGATTGTGAACGCCTCTCGTCCTAAAAGAGCGTGATAACCACTGCTGAACGGGGCCACTTGGAATGTAATTTCTTCGGACCTGTAATTATCCGGCGTGCCGAATACCACATCTAGTGTGATTTTCCCAGCACATCGTGCTTCCCGACTGGGGATGATTCCTCTAAAGGTTGTGCTACTTTGCTCAATGCGGTTCCAGTCTATTTCCATCTTTTGAAGAGTTTCCTCATAGATGAGGTTTAATCCACTGCCGCCGTCCATGAGTACTTTGGTGAGTCGAAAGCCGTCCACGATTGGGCTGAGGACCAGTGCAGCTGGTGCTCGGGCTGTTCGGAATTTAGGTTCATCACTGGCATTGAAGGTGATAGCCGTGTCACTCCATGGATTTATTGCTGCCACATGGCAGATTCGGGCAATGCTGCGGAGTGTTCGCTTGCGCCTATTATTTGATGCGAAGGTCTCAAAGACTGTTAATACCGTATTTGGGATGAGAAGATCCTCACCGCTTTTAGCCACCTGCCGGAGTATCCAACATGCTCTAAGGTTGTGTGTTGGTATGGTATCCGCCGTACTATGAATTTTGCAGGGGCCGTTAAGCCATCCCTCCAATACGGTTCCATGCCCTATATAGGGTTTTTGTTTCTTAGCAACTAGCTCGGGTGTCTTATGATAGTGCACCCTTTTACTTCGGACTGGGTGTATATTTGGAGCCGGATTATCCCAAAATTTCGTTTTGGTTTTCCAGGCGCTTTCCATCGCAAAGTACTTTCGCACTATGGACGCCAAGTCAGCGAAGCGTGATATGTCACGGTGACATAAGGCGTTAAAGATCCCCTTGTCCGTGCAATTATTGCAGAAAAGTGAGATTGCATCTTCCTCACGAAAGTCCTTAACCTTGTTCAACACAAGGAGGAATCTAGCCCAATAATGATGTACTGTTTCATGGGGCTCTTGTCTGATGTTGGAAATATCGTTTATGTCCAGGTGGGTGGGTGGATTTGAGTCCGAACCCCTACCCGATCCGAGACCTAGGGGCCGAGGGGTTTCTGATTTTGGAAGTTCGGATTCCGGTATGTTGCCCAATGAGTCTGGCCCGCTGCCTGATTCTAGGTTCAGGGTTTGAGTGAGGTCCTCCCGTGAACGGGTATCCGGCTGGAGAGCTCAGGTATTCGGACATAGTTAGTCCTCAAAATAGAGGAAGAGTTGCCGCATTGTTCCTCCACAACCGCAACATGATGGGTGACCGGTGGAGAGTTAATCTCCCGTTGATCGGGTTTAATCCCAATCCGATCATAGTCCGTAGCGACTCCCAAGGCGGCGATGTGATCCAAGAGTTCGTTTAGGGAGGAGAGCTCCATTGGATCCATCTGCTCGGCGAATTCCGAGCCGACGTGGAGGCTGTTTTCGATGACCCGAGAAGTCATCGTCGGTGCAGCAGCCGAACAGGCGGTCATGACGAAGCTGCCTAGCCGGAGAGTTTGGCCGACAGCCAGGGCTGCTCCGGCGATAATGTTGTTTTTAACAATGAGATGAGGCATCCTTCCTTACCGTGACGACACAGCGGAACTCTCAATGAAAGCACCAATGTCGGTGTCAAAACCGGCGGATCTCGGGTAGGGGGTCCCGAACTGCGCGTCTAAGGAGGATAGTGACAGGAGGCAGGGGACACGATGTTTTACCCAGGTTTGGGCCCTCTTGATGGAGGTAAAACCCTACGTCCTGCTTGATTTATTCTTGAAGATATGAGTATTACAAGAGTTGATCTACCATGAGATGGGAGAGGCTAAACCCAAGAAGCTAGCCTATGGTATGATTGTATGTTGTCCTACAGGCTAAAACCCTCCGGTTTATATAGACACCGGAGGGGGCTAGGGTTACACAAGGTCAGTTACAAAGGAGGAGATATACACATCCGTATTGCCTAGCTTGCCTTCCACGCCAAGTAGAGTCCCATCCGGACACGAGACGAAGTCTTCAATCTTGTATCTTCATAGTCCAACAGTCCGGCCAAAGGATATAATCCGGCTGTCCGGACACCCCCTAATCCAGGACTTCCTCAGCCGAAAAACGGATCTTTCATGACAAGATTCAGCAAAGCGGCATTTATTTCACAAGATTCAGCATCGGTAAGAGGAGCAATTGGAGTGCTAATAAAATCATTGTTGTTGGTATTGGTAAAGTCACACAATTTAGTGTTATCTTGAGCCATCGTGACAAGCAAGCAATCCAACACACAAGCAAGCAAGAAATGGGCAAAAAGAGGCAAATAGATAAAGAGAGGGAGGATAGAGAGAGAGAGGGCAAATAAAACGGCAAGGGTGAAGTGGGGGAGAGGAAAACGAGAGGCAAATGGCAAATAATGTAATGTGGGAGATAAGGGTTGTGATGAGTGATACGTCTCCAACGTATCTATAATTTTTGATTGCTCCATGCTATATTATCTACTATTTTGGACATTATTGGGCTTTATTATCCACTTTTATATTATTTTTGGGACTAACCTATTAACCGGAGGCCCAGCCCAGAATTGCTGTTTTCTTCTTCTTATTTTAGGGTTTAGAAGAAAAGGAATATCAGATGGAGTCTAAACGGAATGAAACCTTCGGGAACGTGATTTTCTCACCGAACATGATCCAGGAGACTTTGACCCTACGTCAAGAAATAAAGGAGGAGGCCACGAGATAGGGGGGCGCGCCTACCCCCCCTCAGGTGCGCCCTCCACCCTCGTGGGCCCCCTGATGCTCCACCGACATACTCCTTCCTCCTATATATACCTACGTACCCCCAAACGATCAGATACGGAGCCAAAACCCTAATTCCACCGCCGTAACTTCTTGTATCCACGAGATCCCATCTTGGGGCCTGTTCTGGAACTCCGCCGGAGGGGGCATCCATCACGGAGGGCTTCTACATCAACACCATAGCCTCTCCGATGAAGTGTGAGTAGTTTACCTCAGACCTTCGGGTCCATAGTTATTAGCTAGATGGCTTCTTCTCTCTTTTTGGATCTCAATACAATGTTCTCCCCCTCTCTTGTGGAGATCTATTTGATGTAATCTTCTTTTTGCGGTGTGTTTGTTGAGACTGATGAATTGTGGGTTTATGATTAAGATTATCTATGAACAATATTTGAATCTTCTTTGAATTCTTTTATGTATGATTGGTTATCTTTGCAAGTATCTTCGAATTATCAGTTTGGTTTGGCCTACTAGATTGATCTTTCTTGCAATGGGAGAAGTGCTTAGCTTTGGGTTCAATCTTGCGGAGTCCTTTCCCAGTGATAGTAGGGGCAGCAAGGCACGTATTGTATTGTTGCCATCGAGGATAATAAGATGGTTTTTTTATCATATTGCATGAATTTATCCCTCTACATCATGTCATATTGCTTAAGGCGTTACTCTGTTTTCATGAACTTAATACTCTAGATGCATGCTGGATAGCGGTCGATGAGTAGAGTAATAGTAGTAGATGCAGGCATGAGTCGGTCTACTTGTCTCGGATGTGATGCCTATATACATGATCATACCTAGATATTCTCATAACTATGCTCAATTCTGTCAATTGCTCAACAGTAATTCGTTCACCCACCGTAAAATACTTATGCTCTTGAGAGAAGCCACAAGTGAAACCTATGGCACCCGGGTCTATCTTCATCATATTATTCTTCCAATACTTAGTTATTTCCTTTTCTTTTATTTTACTTTGCATCTTTATCATAAAAATACCAAAAATATTATCTTATCATATCTATCAGATCTCACTCTCGTAAGTAACTGTGAAGGGATTGACAACCCCTTATCGCGTTGGTTGCGAGGACTTATTTGTTTTGTGTAGGTACGAGGGACTCGCGCGTAGCCTCCTACTGGATTGATACCTTGGTTCTCAAAAACTGAGGGAAATACTTACACTACTTTGCTGCATCATCCTTTCCTCTTCAAGGAAATCCAACGCAATGCTCAAGAGGTAGCAAGAAGATTTCTGGCACCGTTGCCGGGGAGTCTACGCAAAAGTCAACATACCAAGTGCCCATCACAACCCTTATCTCCCGCATTACATTATTTGCCATTTGCCTCTCGTTTTCCTCTCCCCCACTTCACCCTTGCCGTTTTATTCGCCCTCTCTCTCTCTACCCTCCCTTTCTTTCTCTATTTGCCTCTTTTTGCCCGTTTCTTGTTTGCTTGTGTGTTGGGTCGCCTGCTTGTCTCGATGGCTCTTCCCCGATTTTGTGATCTTCACCTTAAAAGGTTAGAAGAAATCAAAAACAACGTTAGGAGTTTTATGGTCTTGCAATTTGGGCATAATAGTTTCTTTAGAAACGAGCTTAAGGAACAAAAAAGTTTTATGAGTTTTATGAATAAAGAGCTCGATGATATGTCTAAAGAATTTGATGGTTTAAGATCCCAAATTGCTCGTCTTGAGAAATTGACCGCTGAAATTTCAGATAAGCAGGCTAACTTAGTTAATAGGATGGCCGCTAAACTGGATTTTTATGAAAATAAAGATGAAGATCTAAAAGTTATTGATGTGTCCCCTATTAAATCTTAGTTTTGCAATATGAATCTTGATAATGATGGGACTGAATATGATCCACATTTACCTAGAAGGCGCTCAAAAAATTCGGAGTTTTTAGATCTTGATGCTAAATTTGATGAAAGTGGGATTGAAGAAATGAAAACCCTAGATGTTGCTAAACCCACTATTTTGGATTTCAAGGAATTTAATTATGAAAATTGCTCTTTGATTGATTGTATTTCCTTGTTGCAATCTGTGCTAAATTCTCCTCATGCTTATAGTCAAAATAAAGCGTTTACTAAACATATCGTTGATGCCTTGATGCAATCTTATGAAGAAAAACTTGAGTTGGAAGTTTCTATCCCTAGAAAACTTTATGATGAGTGGGAACCAACTATTAAAATTAATATTAAATATCATGAGTTCTATGCTTTATGTGATTTGGGTGCTAGTGTTTCCACGATTCCAAAGACTTTGTGTGATTTGTTAGGTTTTCGTGATTTTGATGATTGCTCTCTAAACTTGCACCTTGCGGATTTCACTATTAAAAAACCAATGGGAAGAATTAATGATGTTCTTATTATCGCAAATAGGAATTATGTGCCCGTAGATTTTATTGTTCTTGACATAGATTGCAATCCTTCATGTCCTATTATTCTTGGTAGACCTTTCCTTAGAACGATTGGTGCAATTATTGATATGAAGGAAGGAAATATTAGATTCCAATTTCCGTTAAGAAAAGGCATGGAAAACTTTCCTAGAAAAAAAATTAAATAACCTTATGAATCTCTTATGAGAGCCACTTATGGATTGCCTACCAAAGATGGCAATACCTAGATCTATCCTTGCTTTTTATGCCTAGCTAGGGGCGTTAAACGATAGCGCTTGTTGGGAGGCAACCCAATTTTATTTTTATTCCTTGATTTTTGCTCCTGTTTAGTAATAAATAATTTACCTAGCCTCTGTTTTGGTTGTGTTTTTTTTGTTTAATTAGTGTTTGTGCCAAGTAGAACCGTTGGGAAGACTTGGGGAAAGTCTTGTTAATCTTGCTGTAAAAAATAGAAACTTTAGCGCTCACGAGAACTAATGCCATTTTTATTTGGAAAGTGCTATTTAGTTAATTATTTTTGCAGATGATTAATAGATAAATTCCTCATTTCCAGAAATTTATTTTAGAATTTTTGGGTTCCAGATCTTGCGCTAGCTACAGATTACTACAGACTGTTCTGTTTTTGACAGATTCTGTTTTTCGTGTGTTGTTTGCTTATTTTGATGAATCTATGGCTAGTAAAATAATTTATAAACCATAGAGAAATTGGAATACAGTAGGTTTAACACCAATATAAATAAATAATGAGTTCATTACAGTACCTTGAAGTGGTATTTTGTTTTCTTTTGCTAACGGAGCTCACGAGATTTTCTACTTTAAGTTTTGTGTTGTGAAGTTTTCAAGTTTGGGGTAAAGATTTGATGGATTATGGAACAAGGAGTGGCAAGAGCCTAAGCTTGGGGATGACCATGGCACCCCCAAGATAATCTAAGGACACTTAAAATCCAAAGCTTGGGGATGCCCCGGAAGGCATCCCCTCTTTCGTCTACTTCTATCGGTAACTTTACTTGGAGCTATATTTTTATTCACCACATGATATGTGTTTTGCTTGGAGCGTCTTGTATTATTTGAGTCTTTAGTTGTTAGTTACCACAATCATTATTGCTGTACACACCTTTTGAGAGAGCCATACATGATTTGTAATTTGTTAGAATACTCTATGTGCTTCGCTTATATCATTTGAGTTATATAGTTTTGCTCTAGTACTTCACTTATATTTTTTAGAGCACGGTGGTGGAATTTTTTTATAGAAACTATTGATATCTCATGATTCACTTAGATTATTTTGAGAGTCTTAAATAACATGGTAATTTTCTTAAATAATCCTAATATGCTTGGAATTCAAGAATAGTAAAAACTTTCTTATGAGTGTGTTGAATGCTATGAGAAGTTTGATGCTTGATAATTGTTTTGAGATATAAAGATGGTGATATTAAAGTTGTGCTAGTTGAGTAATTGTGAATTTGAGAAATACTTGTGTTAAAGTTTGTGATTCCCGTAGCATGCACGTATGGTGAACCGTTATGTGATGAAGTCGGAGCATGATTTATTTTTGATTGTCTTCCTTATGAGTGGCGGTCGGGGACGAGCGATGGTCTTTTCCTCCAATCTATCCCCCTAGGAGCATGCGCGTAATACTTTGCTTTGTTAACTTGTAGATTTTTGCAATAAGTATATGAGTTCTTTATGACTAATGTTGAGTCCATGGATTATACACACTTTTCTTCCTTCCACCATTGCTAGCCTCTCTAATACCGCACACCTTTCGCCGGTATCATACACCCACCATGTACCTTCCTCAAAACAGCCACCATACTGATACGTCTCCGTCGTATCTACTTTTCCAAACACTTTTGCCCTTGTTTTAGAATCTAACTTGCATGATTTGAATGGAACTAACCCGGACTGACGCTGTTTTCAGCAGAATTACCATGGTGTTATTTATGTGCAGAAACAAAAGTTCTCGGAATGACCTAAAACTTCACGGAACAACTTTTTAGGAATAATAAAATATCCTTGCAAAATATGAAGGCCATGGGGTACACCACCTGTCCACGAGGGTGGGAGCGCGCCCCCTACCTCGTGGGCCCCCTGGAGCTCCTCCGACCTCAACTCCAACTCTATATATTAGGTTTCGGGGAGAAAAAAATCAGAGAGAAGAATTCATCATGCTTTACGATACGGAGCCGTCGCCAGGCCCTAAAACCTCTCAGGAGGGCTGATCTGGAGTCCGTTCGAGGCTCCAGGGGAATCCGCCGCCATCGTCATCATCAACCATCCTCCATCACCAATTTCATGATGCTCGCCGCAGTGCGTGAGTAATTCCATCATAGGCTTGCTGGATGGTGATGGGTTGGATGGGATCTATCATGTAATCGAGTTAGTTTTGTTAGGGTTTGATCCCTAGTATCCACTATGTTCTGATATTGAAGTTGCTATGACTTTGCTATGCTTAATGCTTGTCACTAGGGCCCGAGTGCCATGATTTCAGATCTGAACCTATTATGTTTTCATCAATATATGAGAGTTCTTGATCCTATCTTGCAAGTCTATAGTCACCTATTATGTGTTATGATCCGTTAACCCCGAAGTGACAATAATCGGGATACTTACCGGTGATGACCGTAGTTTGAGGAGTTCATGTATTCACTATGTGCTAATGCTTTGTTCCGGTACTCTATTAAAAGGAGGCCTTAATATCCCTTAGTTTCCATTAGGACCCCACTTCCATGGGAGGGTAGGACAAAAGATGTCATGCAAGTTCTTTTCCATAAGCACGTATGACTATATTCGGAATACATTCCTACATTACATTGATGAACTGGAGCTAGTTTTGTGTCACCCTAGGTTATGATTGTTACATGATGAACCGCATCCGGCATAATTCTCCATCACCGATCCATTGCCTACGAGCTTTCCATATATTGTTCTTCGCTTATTTACTTTTCCATTGCTATTGCTATCATAACTACAAAATACCAAAAACATTACTTTAGCTACTGTTACCTTTTGCTACCGTTACCACTACTATCACATTACTTTGCTACTAAATATTTTGCTGCAGATACTAAGTTCCCAGGTGTGGTTGAATTGACAACTCAGATGCTAATACTTGAGAATATTCTTTGTCTCCCCATGTGTCGAATCAATAAATTTGGGTTGAATACTCTACCCTCGAAAACTGTTGCGATCCCCTATACTAGTGGGTTAGCAAGACTATTTTCTGGCGCCGTTGCCGGGGAGCATAGCTCTATTCTTTGAGTCACTTGGGATTTATATCTGCTTATCATTATGAAGAACGTGAAAGATCCAAAAACCAAGATTTATCCCTCAACTACGAGGGGAGGTAAGGAACTGCCATCTAGCTCTACACTTGATTCACCTTCTATTTTGAGTAAGCTTGCGACACCTAAACCTGCTTCTGCTATTCGTTTTGATATGTCGCATGTTATTGATGATGCCACTTCTTCTATACATGATACTTATGATGAAACTACTTCTATGCTTGATACTACTGTGCCACTTGGTGAATTTCTTGATGAACAACTTGCTAGGGCTAGAGAGAATGAAAATATTGAATCTGATAATATTGATGAAAGTGATGATGAAGACTCACCTGTTATTCCTGAGGGTTATGTTTTTGATAAAGAAGCTTCTTTAGCTATTTTAGCTTGCAAAGATAGATACGAACTCAAGAGGTTATTAGCTAAATGGAATCAACAATCTCTTAATGCTAGAATGAAACCTGACCCTGCTTTTGCTACTTCACCTATCTTTGTTACTGATAAGGATTATGAATTCTCTGTTGATACTGATATAATTACTTTGGTTGAATCTGATCCTTTTCATGTCTATGAATCTGAAACTGTTGTGGCACATCTTACTAAATTAAATGACATAGCCACCATGTTCACTACTGATGAGAGAACTCGTTACTTTTATATCCTTAAAATATTTCCATTCTCATTAAAGGGTGATGCTAAGATATGGTTTAATTCTCTTGATCCTGGTTGTGTGCGTAGTCCCCAGGATATGATTTATTACTTCTCTGCTAAATATTTCCCTGCTCATAAGAAACAAGCTGCTTTAAGGGATATATATAAGTTTGTGCAAATTGAAGAAGAGAGTCTCCCACAAGCTTGGGGGAGGCTTCTCAAGTTACTTAATGCTTTGCCTGATCATCCTCTTAACAAAAATGAAATACTTGATATCTTTTATAATGGACTAACCGATGCCTCCAGAGATTACCTGGATAGTTGTGCTGGTTCTGTTTTCAGGGAAAGAACACCAGATGAAGCTGAAATTCTATTGAATAATATGTTGACAAATGAAAATAACTGAACACTTCCTGAGCTAGCACCGGAGCCAATTCCTAAGCCTATTCCTAAACCAACTTCGAAGAAGAGGGGTATTCTATTTCTCAGTCCTGAGGATATGCAAGAGGCAAAGAAATCTATGAAAGAAAAAGGTATTAAAGCTGAAGATGTTAAGAATTTACCTCCTATTGAAGAAATACATGGTCTTAATTTACCGCCTATTGAAGAAACATATGATCTTAATCCTTTACCTATTGAAGAAACTCATGGTCTTGATAACCCGACACAGGTAGTAAAGGTAAATTCTCTCTATAGATATGATAAAGCTGGAATCCCATTTACTAAGTTTGCTAGCCCATGCTTAGATGAGTTTGATAAATTTATGGTTATCAAGAAGATTTTAATGCTTATTTTGGTAGACAATTGAAATACAATTCAAATATGCTTGAACACTTGGGTGATTATTTGGCTAATGTCAAAGGTGAACTTAAAATTATTAGTAAACATGCTTCTGTGGTTACCACTCAAGTAGAACAAGTACTTAAAGCCCAAAATGATTTTCTCAATGAATTGAATAGTAAGGATAATGATAATGCTGTTAGAGTTATGACTAGAGGTGGTAGAATGACTCAGGAACCTTTGTATCCTGAAGGCCACCCTAAGAGAATTGAGCAAGATTCTCAGAGAAATAATGTGGATGCACCTAGTCCTTCTAAAAGGAAGAAAAATAAAAATAATAGGACTTTGCATGCTTCTAGTGAACCTATTACTGAAACACCCGAGAATCCAAATGATATTTCTATTTCTGATGCTCAAACACAATCTGGTAATGAACCTGAAACTAGTGATAATGTTAATGATAATGTTCATAATGATGCTCAACCTAGTAATGATAATGATATAGAAATTGAACCTGCTGTTGATCTTGATAACCCATAATCAAAGAGTCAACATTATGATAAGAAAGACTTTGTTGCTAGGAAACATGGTAAAGAAAGAGAACCATGGGTTCAGAAACCCATGCCTTTTCCTCCCAAACCATCCAAGAAAAAGGATGATGATGATTTTGAGCGCTTTGCTGAAATGATTAGACCTATCTTTTTGCGTATGCGATTAACTGATGTGCTTAAATGAATCCTTATGCTAAGTATATGAAAGAAATTGTTACAAATAAGAGAAAGATACCGAAAGCTGAAATTTCCACCATGCTTGCTAATTATACTTTTAAGGGTGGAATACCAAAGAAACTTGGAGATCCAGGAGTACCCACTATATCACCCTGTGCATTCGGTTTTCTCGGTTTGATTCGGTTCGGTTTATACGGTTTTTGGTTTATACGGTTTTTATACTTTGGTTTATACGGTTTTGTACATAGATACGGTTCGGTTTCGGTAATAACCATTTAATTTCGGTTTGGTTTCGGTAATAACCAAAATAACCAAAGTTGACGTGAATTTTTGAACGACAAATAATTTTTTGGTCACATGATTCAGTTCATGTATGTAGGATAGATTTTTTCTTGTGTGTACTATATACGTAGATCGGATCGTAAGATGATGGACACGATTTAGTAATAAGCATTAGGTGGCAACAAATATGAGAGATTAGGCAGGTTTTGGAGGTCCACGTGACTTTTTCCTAGGCATTACTAGTAGATGGCAGCACATAAGACTGATCACAAGAAGGAAAGAGGAAGCAACAAAAAGAGGAAAGAGAGAAAATCATGCACATCTTCAATGGTCACGAGGCCATGACCAACCTAGTGGGCCCTCTCCAGGCCAATCCTCCTAAGTCCTGACAAAATTGATCAACATTTGTTTTTAGAGGTGACAAAATAGATTGGCTGCCTTTTTTTGAGAAATAATAGATCGACTGCCTGGAGGAGACGAAACGAAGCACTCCATGCATGGCTCGCTTGACAAAAGCTGCCTTATGGGCCGGATAGTTTGAGGCCGAAACAAGCACTGCATGCGATAGGAGGTGCTCTGGTCGGTTGGAGCTGCTGAGATTAGTACAACCTCGCCAGTCGAGCAGCAATGCGGTGGGCTAAGAGCTATAAAAGATGGGCTCCCTGAAGGGTTGGACTCATATCATAGGGTATTAAATCGGACTTCGGTTATTTCGGTTTAACCGAATGGTTTTCGGTTTCTAACCGAAAAAACCAAATGCTAAATGGTTTCTAGAATTGGAAACTGAAACTGAAACCGAAAACTGAAAAAGCTGAAATTTCGGTTCGGTTTGGTTTTTTTGGTTCGGTTTGTGGTTTCTGGTTCAGTTTTTCACACCCTGACCACTATACCATGCTCCATTAAAATAAATTATGTTAAAACTGCTTTATGTGATCTTGGAGCCGGTGTTAGTGTTATGCCTCTCTCTTTATATCGTAGACTTGATTTGAATAAGTTGACACCTACTGAAATATCTTTGCAAATGGTTGATAAATCAACTGCTATACCTGTTGGTATTTGTGAGGATGTGCCTGTTGTAGTTGCAAACATTACTATTTTAATGGACTTTGTTATTCTTGATATTCCCGAGGATGATAGTATGTCTATTATTCTTGGAAGACCCTTTTTGAATACTACAGGGGCTGTTATTGATTGCACTAAAGGCAATGTCACTTTTCATGTTAATGGTAATGAACATACGGTACACTTTCCGAGGAAACAACCTCAAGTTCATAGTATCAAATCTATTGGAAAAATTCCATCGATTATATTTGGAGGTTTTGAATTTCCTCTTCCTACTGTCAAGAAGAAATATGATATTCTTATTATTGGGGATGTGCATATCCCCGTTGAGGTAACATAGTGTTATTCGAAATTTCTACGGTTCCATGTTATTCGGAATGAGTTCGTTAACAAGACTTGATCGACCTTGTTAGTGGATTCCTTTTAATGAGCATGAGATGGATGAAACTAGAAGGCACAACCTTCTGTAGCCTCCTTTTACTTTCTGTTATTTATATTAAATAAAATAAAAATAGTATTTTTCTGTCTATTATCTGATTATCCGTGCAATATAAAAATACCCCGAAAATAAAAGTTCTCCAAATGCCCTGAAATTTAAATATGATTTTTTCTGGAATATTTGAGAATATTTGACACTAAGAACACAACAGGGGGGTCATCCACCTGGCCACGAGGGTGGAGGGCGCGCCCTACCCCCCTGGGCGCCCCCCTGCCTCGTGGTCCACAGTGGCCCTCTCCACTTATCTTTCACCCACACAGTCCTTCTTCCTCCCCCAAACACGAATATCCAGCTCAAACCCGAGTCCAAGCTCATTTTGTTGCCATTTTCTATTTGCTTGCTCAAAGCACCTCTCACAAAACTGCTTGGGGAGATTGTTCCTTGGTATGTGACTCCTCCATTGGTCCAATTAGTTTTTGTTCTAGTGCTTTATTCATTGCAAATTTTTGCTGCTTAGGTGACCCTGTTCTTGAGCTTGCATGTCAAATTTATATGGTCAAAAGTAGTTTTGATGCATGATATAGGCTCTAGGCACTTGTAGGAGTAGTTGCTATCAATATTATTGAGTTTGGTTTACTTTTATTTTGAAGTTACTAAAAATTTCAGAATTTTTCAAAAAATAATGAAGAGACTTTTGAGGGGCTCATCGAGCCGAAGCTCGAAGGAAAAGGCACAGAAGCCCAAATATAATCTGCCTCGCACCACGGAGGTTCGGTCGTGTGAATGGCCTTCCGATGATTTCCTGAGAGCATCCGGGATTTATGAAGATTTTTATGAATTGGCTAAGAATGCAGGCCTCACTGCTTTCCTCCACGACCAACGCGATCAGTATCTCTTACTCAAAGATATCTTTGTGCAAAACTTTCATTTCCATTCTAGGAGCTCACCACCTATGGTGGAGTTTTATTTATATGATGAGCATAAGGAGATGTCACTTTATGATTTTTGTCGGGTTTGTTTGGTCCCTTTCGAGGGCACGACAGAGGAACCACATCGCAGCGATGTGGATGGGTTTATTGATATCATCACTGTAGGGGAAACGAGGAAGGTTTCCGATGCACGAATCACTAGCATACATTTTCCTGTTTTACGCTATTTTGCATTATTTGCTAGTCGTTGCTTAATTGGTCGCGGAAACTGCGGAAACCTTAGTGTTCCTGATATTATTATTTTGCTCCACGGTTTATTCAGTGATAACTCTGTTAGTATGGGCGGCATTATTGCTAAACGGTTAAGTCTGAACCGTACAAAGGGTCCCACCTTTGGAGGCATCTATGCTTCACGCCTAGCTGCACATTTTAATATACCTATTAGGCATTATGAGAAGGAAGAAAAAGTGACGCCTCGTGTTTATTTAGATTATAAGAGTATGGTAGCACATGATTTTATTATTAAGAATAGGGAAGGAGAGCTTAAATACAAATTGTTCTTTGATAAACATCATCTTGAGACTATTACCCTGCCTGCTCCTTCCTTGTTTGATTTATCTGCAGGCTAGTACCTTGTTCCGTTAGAGGCTATTCACGCCTATCGGAACCATACGTCAGCCACAAAGCCAGAGCCGGAACCACAAGTTGATCCTCCACGATAGTCTAATTACTAGTGGGATCCGGATGATTGACAACCAGTGGCAATCAGAGTCTTCTTCTTCGCAGTACGACCCCAACTATTATTATGGATATCCGCCAGGCCAACCAGGGCCATAGACCAACTTAGGCCAAAAAGTCTAAGCTTGGGGGAGTACGTATTTCTCACCGACATTACATTTATATTCACACACTCATTGCCAGATGTCGGTGCTCATACTTTTTCATTGTATCATCCATGCTAGTTTATTTCCCTTTTTATGCTTTCTTCTTGTGTGTTTGATAAACCTTAAGAAAAAAAACCAAAAAAATTAGTTGTAGCTTTTAATTAGTTTACTTTCCATACTTGTAGTAGTAATTAAAAAGAAAACCCAAAAAGATTTCCTGTTCTTCTTTTACTTATTGGGAGCTCTCCCGTGTAAATAGTCTTATTTCTTTTCTTTTCTTTGGGGGCCGATAGGAGAAGACCATAATTAAATTGTTGAAGTGGCTCTTATATGCATTATTGTTGATCTGACAAAAGAGGCCATATTGCCTTGTCTTCTCCTGTTTATTGAATGCTTGTAGATTCCAGCTTAGTCCAACGCACGTGCACTATTATTATTATCCACATCGTTCGGTCGTGCAAGTGAAAGGCAATAATGATGATTATATGATGAACTTATTGAGATGAGAAAAGCTGGTATGAACTCGACCTCTCTTGTTTTTGTAAATATGATTAGTTCATCGTTCCTGATTCAGCCTATTATGAATAAACATGTTTGCAATGACAACTAGAGATCATAGTTTCTTGTGCCATGCTTGATTAGCTAGGAGCTTATAATGGTTTACCTTGCGTGCCAACATGCTATTAAAATGGTTGTGATGTGGTATGATAGGGTGGTTTCCTCCTCTGAATGATTTAAGTGACTTGACTTGGCGCATGTTCACGCATGTAGTTGAAACAAAATCAACATAGCCTTCATGATATTTATGTTCATGGTGGATTATATCCTACTCATGCTTGCATTCAGCGTTGATTAATTTTAATGCATGTTCATTACTGTTGTTGCACTCTAGCTGGTCGCTTCCCAGTCCTTTGCTAGCCTTCACCTATACTAAGCGGGAATACTGCTTGTGCATCCAACTCCCTAAACCCCAAAGTTATTCCATATGAGTCCACCATACCTACCTATATACGGTATCTACCTGCCGTTCCAAGTAAATTTGTATGTGCCAAACTCTAAACCTTCAAATAAATATCATGTTTTGTATGCTCGAATAGCTCATGTATCAACTTGGGCTGCTCGTATCTTCCATGTTAGGCAGGTTATTCTCAAGAGGAGTGGACTCTGCTCCTTACTCACGAGAAAGTGGCTGGTCACCGGGATGCCTGGTCCCATGCTTTATGCAAATCAAATCAAAATAATTGCAAACAAAACTCCCCCTGGGACTCTTGTTAGTTGGAGGCACTCGTTGTTTCGAGCAAGCCATGGATTGATGCTTGTTGGTGGAAGGGGGAGTATAAACTTTACCATTCTGTTTGGGAACCGCCTATAATGTTGCATGGAAGATATTGCCATCTCTTGGTTGTTATGTTGACAATGAAAGTATACCGCTCAAAATATTATTCACCTCTATTTCAAAACCGAGCTCTGGCACCTCTACAAATCCCTGCTTCCCTCTGCGAAGGGCCTATCTATTTACTTTCATGTTGAGTCATCATCCTCTTATTAAAAAGCACCAGTTGGAGAGCACCGCTGTCATTTGCATTCATTACTGTTAGTTTACATTGAGTATGACTTGACTGGATCTCTTTTACCATGAATTACAATGTCTAGTCAGTCCTTGATATTTAAAGGTGCTCTGCATTTATGTTTGCGTTCTCATAAAGGGCTAGCAAGATACCATCTTATCATATCATATTATGATTGTTTTGATAAAGTGTTGTCATCCGAGATTTATTATTATTGCTCGCTAGTTGATTATTCCATTGATATGAGTAAACTTGAGACCTGAGCGTTATTGTGAATGTGGTTAGTCATAATATTTGCTAAAAACTTGAATGCTGGCTTTGCATATTTATAACAACAAGAGCAAACATATTTGTAAAAGTTTTTCTTTATCACTTTCAGTTTATCAACTAAATTGCTTGAGGACAAGCAAGGGTTTAAGCTTGGGGGAGTTGATACGTCTCCGTCATATCTACTTTTCCAAACACTTTTGCCCTTGTTTTGGACTCTAAATTGCATGATTTCAATGGAACTAACCCGGACTGACGCTGTTTTCAGCAGAATTACCATGGTGTTATTTATGTGCAGAAACAAAAGTTCTCGGAATGACCTGAAACTTCATGGAACAACTTTTCAGAAATAATAAAAAATCCTTGCAAAAATGAAGGCTAGGGGGCCCACCACCTGTCCACGAGGGTGGGGGGCGCGCCCCCTACCTCATGGGCCCCCTGGAGCTCCTCCGACCTCAACTCCAACTTCATATATTTGGTTTCGGGGAGAAAAAAAATCGGAGAGAAGAATTCATCGCGCTTTACGATACGGAGCCGCCGCCAAGCCCTAAAACCTCTAGGGAGGGCTGATCTGGAGTCCGTTCGGGGCTCCAGGGGAATCCGTCGCCATCGTCATCATCAACCATCCTCGATCACCAATTTCAAGATGCTCACCACCGTTCGTGAGTAATTCCATCGTAGGCTTGCTGGACGGTGATGGGTTGGATGGGATCTATCATGTAATCGAGTTAGTTTTGTTAGGGTTTGATCCCTAGTATCCACTATGTTATGAGATTGATGTTGCTATGACTTTGCTATGCTTAATGCTTGTCACTAGGGCCCGAGTGCCATGATTTTAGATCTGAACCTATTATGTTTTCATCAATATATGAGAGTTATTGATCCTATCTTGTAAGTCTATAGTCACCCATTATGTGTTATGATCCGTTAACCCCGAAGTGACAATAATCGGGATACTTACCGTTGATGACCGTAGTTTGAGGAGTTCATGTATTCACTATGTGCTAATGCTTTGTTCCGGTACTCTATTAAAAGGAGGCCTTAATATCCCTTAGTTTCCATTAGGACCCCGCTGCCACGGGAGGGTAGGACAAAAGATGTCATGCAAGTTCTTTTCCATAAGCACGTATGACTATATTCGGAATACATGCCTACATTACATTGATGAACTGGAGCTAGTTCTGTGTCACCATAGGTTATGATTGTTACATGATGAACCGCATCCGGCATAATTCTCCATCACCGATCCATTGCCTACGAGCTTTCCATATTGTCGGTGTCAAAACCGGCGAATCTCGGGTAGGGGGTCCCGAACTGTGCGTCTAAGGCGGATGGTAATAGGAGGCAGGGGACACAATGTTTTACCCAGGTTCGGGCCCTCTTGATGGAGGTAAAACCCTACGTCCTGCTTGATTTATTCTTGACAATATGAGTAGTACAAGAGTTGATCTACCACGAGATCGGAGAGGCTAAACCCTAGAAGCTAGCCTATGGTATGATTGTATGTTGTCCTACGGACTAAAACCCTCCGGTTTATATAGACACCGGAAGGGGCTAGGGTTACACAAGGTCGGTTACAAAGGAGGAGATATACATATCCGTATTGCCTAGCTTGCCTTCCACGCCAAGTAGAGTCCCATCCGAACACGGGACGAAGTCTTCAATCTCGTATCTTCATAATCCAACAGTCCGGCCAAAGGATATAGTCCGGCTGTCCGGAGACCCCCTAATCCAGGACTCCCTCAGTAGCCCCTGAACCAGGCTTCAATGATGATGAGTCTGGCGTGTAGTGTTGTCTTCGGTATTGCAAGGCGGGTTCCTCCTCCGAATACACCACGGAAGAATTTGAATACAAGGATAGTGTCCGACCCTGCAAAATAAGTTCCACATACCACCGTAGAGAGAATAATATTACCACAAATCTAATCTGCTGACACGTTTTGGCAGCATGATATCACGCCATGGTCCGGTAATTATTTGAACCGTTTTTCTTTAACCAGCCCCCGCACATAACACGAGGTGGTTTCTTGACACGTCTTGTCAAAGCAGAGATCGTGTTCCCCTTATTACGGGATTCTCATCAATACGGACATGGGTAACCCAACCGCGCCATCAATTACGGCGCTTGGGGGATAAGCGAGTTTTACCAGGCAAGTGTGGGCGCATAGTTCCGTTATAAATGGATACGATCTCACCTTTTTCTACCCACGCCTTCTTCCTCCTTGCTCATCCATTCTCGCGCACTCGAGCTCCAGAGCCCAAGTCCGCATCCTCCTCCTCAACTCTCTCCAAATATGTCCGAAGCGGGAGGCAAGTGGATTGACTCCTCCATCACGAAGGGGCACATCAAAAAGTTACATGGAGCCGGATACTTAGCCGCAGATATCGCGCACCGGCTGCCAGCCGCGGGGCAGGTCGTCCCTACCCCGGAACCTCACGAAAGGGTGGTTTTCCTCCCCCACTTTGTTCGCGGACTGGGATTTCCCCTCCATCCATTTGTCCGCGGCCTCATGTTCTATTATGGGCTGGACTTTCATGATCTGGCCCCAAATTTCCTCCTCAACATCTCGGCGTTCATCGTCGTGTGCGAGGCTTTCCTCCGCATCTGGCCCCACTTCGGCCTATGGCTGAAGACCTTCAACATCAAGCCGAAGGTTGTAGGCGGCCAACAAGCGGAATGTGGCAGAGCCATGGTGGGCAAAATGCCCAACGTTGCATGGCTCGAGGGCTCCTTCGTGGAGACCGTAAAGGGGTTGCAATCGGTGTGGTTCTACATCACCGAGCCGCGCGACACCAACTGGGTGGCGGCCCCCGAGTTTCAGTCCGGAATCCCCACGTGGCTTACTTCCTGGAAGGAGAAGGGCCTGTCCTGGGGTTCATCGGTGGAGTTGGACGGACTCTAGAAGTGTATCCGGAACATGACAAGCAAGAAACTTAAGCTTGTCAACAAAGTCCAGGTCATGCTCTTCCGCCGGATCCTCCCGTGTCAACAACGGGATTTCAACTTATGGGAGTTCGACCTAGCCCGACACCAGACTCTAAGCGAGATCTTCGACACGACGCACAAAGACGTCTGGAGGGTGCTGTTCAAGGGCGCCGAGGTCCCTCCCTCTCTCACCAAGGATCACGGGCTAAGCGCGAAGCGCCCTGTGAATCTGGTAAGTTCTGTACATCTGGTAGGATATTTATTTCCCATAGCTTAACCATGTGTGGGGTCTGAGCTCCCATGCCTTTGACAGGACTGGGTGGAGGCATTGGAGCAGATTGACTGTCCGGCCCCTCTGCCCGAAGACACTGCAGACGCTCTCCTGACGGAGATGCGGACTCCGGCTCCTTACGAGGTGCCGGAGAAGACCAAGAAGAAGGCCAAGGGAAACCGAAAGAGTTCCCAGCGCCAGGTGGTATCGGACTCATCGTCTGATAACACCGATACACCCTCCTCCCGTGAAAACGAGGAGAAGGAAGATGAAGATTCTCCCCCTCCAGCCGGGGGAGACAAGAAAAGGAAGGCCACCCCAACCGGGGATGCTGAAGGGTCCAAGAAGGGAAGAACTCTCCTTCCGGACTGCTCCACCACCGCCGCCGACGGCGATGATGAGTGGCTGCTTATGGCCAAGCCCCTGGCGAAGTCGTAAGTATTCGCATACCAGAGTAACTCATAGCATACCTTTGTGGCACTGCTTCTCCTAACGCCGAATATGATTATGCAGTCCACCCCAAGCCCATATCGATGTATCATCGCCGGACGGTTCCTTGGACTCGTCGGACATGAATAGCAATCCACTTCTGACCGCCTCCTCCCCTTTCCCTACGGACAATGTCGAGGTATTGTCTCAAGGGGCACCGAGCCGGGGAGTGACAGTCTCGGAGGCGCCTCAAGGCGACCTTCTGGACTCCAGGAGCAAAGGGAGCAAGGTTCCTGGGGGCCCCAAGTTCGGCTCTCAGCCGAACACCGCGCCGGAACCTCCAGTGGTTCCGGACTCGGGTAGGCGGCCCCCTTCCAAAAGGGGTAAGACGCCCGTGCTAGTGACCTCTGTCCATCCAGAGGCACCGGACAACCTGCTGGGAGCGCTTCGCGGCGCTTCCATCGACGAAGAGCACCGCACTATTATGAGTGCGGTGATCAAGAAGATTCAGTCCGCCAAGAGCGGACTGACTGAAGCCTGTGCCAGCCTTCTAACAGGCTTTGAGGTAAGTATTTAAAATATAGGAAAAATATTACCGCATAGACAGTAGCCCCTGATGCTCTGTTTGGTGTTCACAAAGAAAAGCCGAATAGAGGATCAAATAATATCTGCAGGAGTATAATATAAGTATGCCTATATGCCGCACTGACTGCGGAGGTCGCCGCACTGAAGCAGGACCTCAAGGGGTCCGAGAAAGAGCTCGACCTTGCCAAGAGGCAGCTCGAGGAGAACAAAGGTAAGTAATACCTTGTGTGTATATATATATACAAAAGATGCGATTGCGAAATGACAGGATCATCATGAATTTGCCAGAGGCCGAAATGACCGAAGTGGCGACCCTGAAGCAAGCGCTGCCCGAGGCCGAAAACAAAGCGGCCCAGGAGCGCACCGAGCAGGAAAAGCAAGAGGCACGGGTGGGCGAGGTGTAGCAAGAGCTCCAGGCTCTCGTGACGAAGCACGAGGCTTTGGAGCTTGACTCAAAGACGTGAGAGTTTGATCTTGCCACGGCCCTTGAGAGCGCAAAGAATGCCAAGGCCGAAGCCCAAAAAGCCCTCCAGGAGATTGAGGCGATGAGTAAGATAGCGGCGGGTAAGGCATTCAATATGCAAAGCAAGCATCTGCAAGTAAATTACTTGTTACTTACCCGAGTCCGGAGCTCTCCAGGAGCATTCGCAGATTTGCCCCGCAGCGTGTCGAATGCCGCGGAATATTACCAGGCCGAGGAGGGAAGCTCGACGGAGAAGTTGTTATGGTCTCAGTATGCTAGGACCGAACACCCGATGCCTATGAGCGACCAGCTGAAGCAACTGGTCGAGCTGCACAAGGCGGCCGAACAGGCCATGAAGGGCTTTATAGTCCGGATGTGGCCTGGCGACTCCCTTCCCAATAGCTACTTCGGCCTGGTGAGACGGCTTGTGGATGACTGCCCATGGCTGGAAGTCATCAAGCGGTCCGTCTCCATCGAAGGTGCACGCCGGGCTTTTGCCCGTGCAAAGGTGCACTGGGCCAAGATGGACGCCGAGAAGCTGGTGAAGGAGGGGCCGCCGCAGGGCAAGGAGCATCGCCACCCCGAGATGTATTATGAGGGTGTCCTGAAGGGTGCCCGCCTTGTAGCGGAAGAGTGTGCGAAAGATGTAATATTTGAATGAACTTGCTCGTGTGATCCTGTATTATGAAAACTTGTTCATATGCGCTATGCAACGCTTGTTTGAATTTAAAATATTACCTTCTGTTCGGCTGTTTATCAAATCTGACAGATGGCTAGTCATCGGCTTCTTCCCCGATGCCACGAGTGCTGGGGTGTTCGGGATAAACCTGAGCACTCTTGTTCCCATTTTTGGGTCCTTCGAGGGAGGTTCTCAGCACAACGAACAAGGCAATCGGACTATAATGCTTTATCACTCTCACTTAGCCATAGAATTCTATAATTTAAATTTTGGTGAAGCCCCTAGTATTCGGAAGGCCGAATTCGGGGCGCTATACATGCCTTAAGCCGGGCAAAGCCGACTCCTCGCTCTAAGCGGCATGTCTTTAGGGACTCGAAACCTCTCGAACAGCGACCAACCTCTCGCCTTATCATGCCAGTCAGTTTTAGCTTTCTCTACTGAGGTGCTTAGCCTAGCTGAACCGGGGCACAATCACAGTAGTTCTCCAAGTGCTACCTTAGCCGATATAGCGGAACGTAAGGTACCAAAACATGGGAGCCGGGCAAACCCAACTATTGACCCAAGACATGATTTGGAGCTGATGCATATAATGCTATAAGTTTGGGGTGTTGCACTGTCGAAAGTGTTCGGACTTCTCACACCGTATTATGGGGTATGCTTAAGCCCCTGGCGTATCAGCCGTACCAGAGTGTACGGGTGCTGAATGTCATGAATGAACATATATATATATATATAAAGAGGAATAAAGAATGCAATAATAGTCTAGTGCTATGCATTGTTTATTCAAAAAGGTGCGTTAAAGCAGAATGATACAAGTAGTGCGATAAGCAAAAAGTAGGACTATTTGACATGTCCCCTCCAAGGGCAAGCTGAGGAATGGTATTTAAAGTAGGTATTTCACTCGTTGTCAGAGACCACCTGGGAGTTCCGTAGTGCGACGTAGCTTTCTGCCTCCTTGGTTGTTGCATCGTGTGTCCGGCAACCATGCTACCGGACGGGGTTTCCAGAGATTAAAGTCCTGAAAGAGAGAAAAATAACAAAGCAGGAAGCCCCTAGTGCGGTTGAGCCGCGTCTTGGGGCGTGCCGTAGTCGTACCCCCTCCCCACCTATGCCCATGGTATTTTTAATGCGTAATTATGAACGCGTGGCACGGATTTTGCCGTTTGGCTGGTACTGGGGTGGGGGCCGCATTGTTATGCGAGCTCGAAACGTGCCAGGCGGTCTTGTTGCCGATTACTCCGGGCGCGCTTGAAGGTGTCCGGGTCTTGAACCGCCGAACTGGTGGATTGCCTTAAGAGGCTGCTTTGCACTTCTGCTGCGAGGGCCGCAGTGTGCTCCTCCGTACGGAGAGAGCACTTTGTGTTTCCATTGATTGTGATGACCCCCCGATGTCCTGGCATCTTGAGCTTGAGATATGCATAGTGTGGTACTGCGTTGAATCTCGCGAATGCGGTTCGCCCGAGCAGTGCATGATAGCCACTGCGGAACGGGACTATATCGAAGATTAACTCCTCGTTTCGGAAGTTATCCGGGGATCCGAAGACCACTTCCAGTGTGACTGAGCCTGTGCAATGGGCCTCTACACCTGGTATGACACCTTTGAAGGTCGTTTTTGTGGGTTTGATCCTTGAGGGGTCTATACCCATTTTGCGCACTGTGTCCTGATAAAGCAGGTTCAGGATGCTACCGCCGTCCATAAGGACTCGAGTGAGGTGAAATCCATCGATGAATGGGTCTAGGACCAGTGCGGCGAATCCGCCATGACGGATACTAGTGGGGTGGTCCCTGTGATCGAAGGTGATCGGACAGGAGGACCAAGGGTTGAACTTTGGGGCGACTGGCTCCAACGCATATATGTCCCTGAGCGCACGCTTCCGCTCCCTCTTGGGGATGTGGGTTGCGTATATCATGTTCACCGTCCGCACTTGCGGGGGAAACCTCTTCTGTCCTCCAGTGTGCGGCTGCCGGGGCTCCTCCTCGTCATCGCTATGCGGCCCCTTGTCCTTGTTTTCGGCAATTAACTTGCTGGCCTGCTTGAACACCCAACAATCCCTGTTGGTGTGATTGGATGGCTTGTCTGGGGTGCCGTGTATTTGACACGAGCGATCGAGTATACGGTCCAAGCTGGACGGACCCGGCGTACTTTGTTTGAATGGCTTTTTCCGCTGACCGGGTTTAGAGCCTTTGAATCCGGCATTGACTGCTATATCCTCGGTATTGTCGCTGTTAATGCGACGCTTGGGTTTGTTGCGACGTGACCTGCCATTGCCATCCTTGGTATCCGAAGTACCATGGTTCTTTGATATATTATTGCTGCGAGCCAGCCAGCTGTCTTCTCCCACGCAAAAGCGGGTCATAAGTGTCGTGAGGGCTGCCATAGATTTCGGCTTTTCCTGGCCAAGGTGCCGGGCGAGCCACTCGTCGCGGATGTTGTGCTTAAAAGCTGCTAGGGCCTCTGCATCCGGACAGTCGACGATTTGATTTTTCTTTGTTAGGAACCGTGTCCAGAATTGCCTGGCCGATTCCTCTGGCTGCTGAATTATGTGGCTCAAGTCATCGGCATCTGGTGGTCGCACATAAGTGCCCTGGAAGTTGTCAAGGAATGCGGCTTCCAGATCTTCCCAAAAGCCAATGGATTCTGCTGGCAGGCTGTTGAGCCAATGCCGAGCTGGTACTTTGAGTTTAAGTGGTAGGTATTTGATGGCGTGTAGATCGTCAACGCGGGACATGTGGATGTGCAGGAGGAAGTCCTCGATCCATACCGCAGGATCTGTTGTGCCGTCGTATGAGTCTATATTTACGGGTTTGAAACCATCTGGGATTTGATGATCCATTACTTCGTCTGTGAAGCATAGGGGGTGTGCGGCGCCTCTATACTGGGCTATATCGCGACGCAGCTCAAATGAGTCGTGTCCGCTGGGTTCGGCCCGGCGTGACGGTTATCGTCTCACATAGTGGCGCGCCCTCGCGATCCGTAGATCGATCTTGCGTGTTTTGCTTTGTCCTCCTATACGTCTCGCGGGTCTGGAGTATTTCCCCATGTCTTGACATTTTTATTTGAGTGGCGTCGGGGTGCGGGCTGAACTTCTGGCTGGAATGCCTCTTTGTCGCGGCCACGAGGTGGCCGATCAGCCGCGTCGTACGCTGGGGATGTAGGTTTTGGTGCTTCCTCCTCCAGTCGGGGTAGCAACCTGTGCTTTGGGTAACTCTTGGAGGGGCATTTGAGTTTATATTCCTCGGCCGCAAGGACTTCAGTCCATTTGTCAGCTAGCAAATCTTGATCAGCTTGAAGCTGTTGTTGCTTTTTCTTAAGGCTATTTGCCGTGGCTATAAGCCGGCGCTTGAAGCGCTCTTGTTCAACAGGATCCTCAGGCATGACAAATTCGTCATCGTCGAGGCTTGCCTCATCTTCGGAGGGAGGCATGTAATTATCATCCTCCGCCTCTCCATCTGCCGCATTCTCGGGAGGGCTGGTGTCGGTGTCAAAACCGGCGGATCTCGGGTAGGGGGTCCCGAACTGTGCGTCTAGGCCGGATGGTAACATGAGGCAGGGGACACGATGTTTTACCTAGGTTCGGGCCCTCTTGATGGAGGTAAAACCCTACGTCCTGCTTGATTAATATTGATGATATGGGTAGTACAAGAGTAGATCTACCACGAGATCAGAGAGGCTAAACCCTAGAAGCTAGCCTATGGTATGATTGTATGTTGTGATTGTTGTCCTACGGACTAAAACCTCTTCGGTTTATATAGACACCGGAGAGGGTTAGGGTTACACAAGGTCGGTTACAAAGGAGGAGATATCCATATCCATATTGCCTAGCTTGCCTTCCACGCCAAGTAGAGTCCCATCCGGACACGAGACGAAGTCTTCAATCTTGTATCTTCATAGTCTAACAGTCCGGCCAATAGAGATAGTCCGGCTGTCCGGAGACCCCCTAATCCAGGACTCCCTCAGTTGCCCCTGAACCAGGCTTCAATGACGATGAGTCCGGCGCGTAGTATTATCTTCGGCATTGCAAGGAGGGTTCCTTCTCCGAATACATCACAGAAGAATTTGAATACGAGGATAGTGTCTGACCCTGCAAAATAAGTTCCACATTCCACCGTAGAGAGAATAATATTTTCGCGGATCTAATTTGCTGGCATGTTTTGGCAGCATGATGTTATGTCATGGCCCGGTGATTATTCGAACCGTTTCCTTTAACCAGCCCCGCACATAACGCGAGGCAGTTTTTCGACACATCTTGTCAAAGCAGAGATCGTGTCCCCTTATTACGGGATTCTCATCAATACGGGCGTGGGTAACCCAACCACGCCATCAATTGCGGTGCTTGGGGGATAAGCGAGTTTTACCAGGAAAGTGGGGACGCTTAGCTTCGTCCGCCGATATAAAGGGATAAGGATTCACCTTTCTATCCACACCTTCTTCCTCCTTTGCTCATCCATTTTCACACACTCGAGCTCTAGCGCCCAAGTCCACACTTCCCACCTCAACCTTCTCCAACCATGTCCGGAGCGGGAGGCAGGTGGATGGTCTCCTCCGTCACGGAGGGAGACATCAAGAAACTGAGGAGAGCCGGATACCTACCCGACGACATCGCGCACCGGCTCCGAGATGAGGGGCAGCTCATCCCCACCCCCAGGCCCCATGAGAGGGTAGTATTCCTCACCCATTTCCTCCGCGGACTGGGATTCCCTCTCCATCCATTCATCCAAGGGCTCATGTTCTATTACGGCCTGGATTTCCATGATTTGGCCCAAACTTCGTCCTCAACATCTCGGCGTTTATCGTCATGTGCGAGGCCTTCCTCCGCATCAAGCCCCACTTCGGCTTATGGCTGAAGACCTTCAATGTCAAGCCGAAGGTGGTGGGCGGCCGCCAGGCGGAGTGCGGAGGCGCCATGTTGGGCAAGATGCCCAATGTAACATGGCTCGAGGGCTCCTTTGTGGAAACCATAAAGGGGTGGCAATCGGGGTGGTTCTACATCACCGAGCCGCGCGACCCTGTATGGGCAGCGGCCCTCGAGTTCCGATCTGGCATCCCCACGCGGCTCACCTCCGGGAAAGAGAAGAGCATGTCCTGGGGTAGTTCGGAAGAGCTGAGCGGACTCCAAACATGTATTCAAAACATGGTGAACAAGAAGCTCAAGCTTGTCAACATAGTCCAAGTTATGCTCATCTGTCGGATCCTCCCGTGCCAACAACGGGAGTTCAACTTGTGGGAGTTTGACCCGACGCAGCACCGAACTCTGAACAGGCTCTTCGACACAACTCATGAAGATGCCTGGAGGGTGTTGTTCAAAAGTGCCGAGGTCCCCGCTCCTATTACTGAGGATCGCGGATTCAGCGCGAAGCGCCAAGCCAGTGCGGTAAGCTGCTTTACCTTTCACAGGGTACTTATTTTTTTATAGATTGACTCTATGCGGGATCTAAACTCCCGTACCTTTGACAGGACTGGCAGAAGATGGCCGGACAGATCGACAGTCCGGCTCCTTTGCCCGAAGGCCCCACAGACGCTCTTCTGGCGAAGATGTTGACTCCTGCCGCTTATACGGTGGTGGAGAAGACCAAGAAGGCCAAGGGAACCCGAAAGAGTTCCCGACGCCAGGCGTCGTCGGACTCATCGTCCGATGACTCTGCGGCGCACTCTTCTCCTGAAGACGAGGAAGAAGAAGAAGAAGATGCTCCCCCACCGACTGAGGGAGACAGGAAAAGGAAGGCCGCCCCAACTGGGGAGGCCGGAGGGTCCAAGAAGGGAAGGACTCTCCTTCCGGACAGTTCCACCGCCGCCGACGAAGGCAAAGATGAGTGGTTGCCCAGGGCCAAGCCCCCGGGGAGATCGTAAGTATTCGGATACCAGAGTAACTCATGGAATTTCTTTGTCGCACTGTTTTCGCTAATCGCTGAACATAATTATGCAGGCCGCCACGAGCCAATACCGAGGTTTTTGGAAATATGCCCTAGAGGCAATAATAAATTAGTTATTATTATATTTCCTTGTTCATGATAATCGTTTATTATCCATGCTAGAATTGTATTGATAGGAAACTCAGATACATGTGTGGATACATAGACAACACCATGTCCCTAGTAAGCCTCTAGTTGACTAGCTCATTGATCAATAGATGGTTACGGTTTCCTGACCATGGACATTGGATGTCATTGATAACGGGATCACATCATTAGGAGAATGATGTGATGGACAAAGACCCAATCCTAAGCCTAGCACAAGATCATGTAGTTCGTATGCTAAAGCTTTTCTAATGTCAAGTATCATTTCCTTAGACCATGAGATTGTGCAACTCCCGGATACCGTAGGAGTGCTTTGGGTGTGCCAAACGTCACAACGTAACTGGGTGGCTATAAAGGTACACTACAGGTATCTCCGAAAGTGTCTGTTGGGTTGGCACGAATCGAGACTGGGATTTGTCACTCCGTGTAAACGGAGAGGTATCTCTGGGCCCACTCGGTAGGACATCATCATAATGTGCACAATGTGATCAAGGAGTTGATCATGGGATGATGTGTTACGAAACGAGTAAAGAGACTTGCCGGTAACGAGATTGAACAAGGTATCGAGATACCAACGATCGAATCTCGGGCAAGTATCGTACCGCTAGACAAAGGGAATTGTATACGGGATTGATTAAGTCCTTGACATCGTGTTTCATCCGATGAGATCATCGTGGAACATGTGGGAGCCAACATGGGTATCCAGATCCCGCTGTTGGTTATTGACCGGAGAGTCATCTCGGTCATGTCTGCATGTCTCCCGAACCCGTAGGGTCTACACACTTAAGGTTCGGTGACGCTAGGGTTATAGAGATATTAGTATGCGGTAACCCGAAAGTTGTTCGGAGTCCCAGATGAGATCCCGGACGTCACGAGGAGTTCCGGAATGGTCCGGAGGTAAAGAATTATATATAGGAAGTGCTATTTCGGCTATCGGGACAAGTTTCGGGGTCACCGGTATTGTACCGGGACCACCGAAAGGGTTCTGGGGGTCCACCGGGTGGGGCCACCTGCCCCGGGGGGCCACATGGGCTGTAGGGGGTGCGCCTTGGCCTGTATGGGCCAAGGGCACCAGCCCCAAGAGGCCCATGCGCCAAGAGATAAGGGAAAGGAAGAGTCCTAAAAGGGGAAGGCACCTCCGAGGTGCCTTAGGGAGGATGGACTCCTCCCTGGCCGCACCCTTCCTTGGAGGAAGGGCCAAGGCTGCGCCCCCCCTCTCCCTTGGCCCTATATATAGTGGGGGGAAGGGAGGGCAGCCACACCTAAGCCCTGGCGCCTCCCTCTCCCTCTCATGACACATCTTCCTCCTCCCGCAGCGCTTGGCGAAGCCCTGTTGGAATCCCGCTACTTCCACCACCACGCCGTCGTGCTGCTGGATCTCCATCAACCTCTCCTCCCCCCTTGCTGGATCAAGAAGGAGGAGACGTCGCTGCTCCGTACGTGTGTTGAACGCGGAGGTGCCGTCCGTTCGGCGCTAGGATCATCGGTGATTTGGATCATGACGAGTACGACTCCATCAACCCCGTTCTCTTGAACGCTTCCGCGCGCGATCTACAAGGGTATGTAGATCCACTCCTCCCTCGTTGCTAGATGACTCCATAGATAGATCTTGGTGACACATAGGAAAATTTTGAATTTATGCTACGTTCCCCAACATAGGTATAATCGGACGGCTCCTTGGGCTTGTCGGACATGGATAGCGATCCAGTCCTGACCGCCACCTCCCCTCATCCCGCCGACGACGCCGAGGTGTTGTCTCAAGAGGCACCGGATCGAGGGGAGACAGTCCTGGAGGTTCCTCAAGGCGACCTTCCGTACTCCGGGAGCCGAGGGAACGGGGCCCCTGAGAGCTCCGAGTTCGGCTCTCAGCCGAACACCGCGCCGGACCCTCCAGCGGTTCCGGGCTCGGACAGGCGGCCTCCTTCTAAGAGGGGCAAGACGCCTGTGCCGATGACGTCTGTCCATCCAGAGGCGCCAGACAGTCTGCTGGAAGCGCTTCGCAGCGCTTCCATCAACGAGGAGCACCACACTATCATGAGTGCGGTGATCCAGAAGGTTCAGTCCGCCAAGATTGGATTGACTGAAGCCTGTGCCAGCCTTCTAACAGGCTTTTTGGTAAGTGTTTTAAAATGTAGTAGAAATATTACCGCATAGACAGTAGCCCCTGATGCTTTGTTCGGTGTTCACAAAGAAAAGCCGAAGAGAGGATCAAATAATATCGCAGGAGTCTAATATAAGTGTGTCAATATGCATATGCAGGCTTCGATGCTGGCGTCCGCCGCACTGACTGCGGAGGTCGCCGTACTGAAGCAGGACCTCGAGGGGTCTAGGAAAGAGCTCGGCCTTGCCAAGAGGCAGCTCGAGGAGAACAAGGGTAAGTAATACCCTGCCTATAGATATGTATATATAAAAGAAGACGCGATTGCAAAATGACAGGATCATCGTATATTTGCCAGGGGCAACGACCGAGGTGGCGACCCTGAAGCAAGCGCTAACCAAGGCCGAAGATAAAGCGGCCAAGGAGCGCACCGAGCGGGAAAAAGAAGAGGCTTGTGTGGGCGAGGTGCAGCAAGAGCTCCAGGCTCTCGTGACGAAGCATGAGGCGTTGGAGCTTGACTCGAAGACGCGAGAGTCTGAGCTTGCCGCGGCCCTCAAGAGCGCAAAGAGTGCCAAGGCCGAGGCCCAGAAGGCCCTCCAAGAGATCGATGTGATGAAGAAGATTGCGGCGGGTAAGGCTTTCTATATGCAAAGCAAGCATGTAAAAGTAAATTACCGATTACTTACCCGAATCCGGAGCTCTCCAGGAGCATTCGCAGATTTGCCCAGCAGCTTGTCGGATGCCGCGCAGTTTTACCAGGCCGAGGAGGGAAGCTCAACGAAGAAGCTGTTCTGGTCTCAGTATACTGGGACCGAACACCCAATGCCTCTGAGCGACTAGCTAAAGCAGCTGGTCGAGCTGCACAAGGCGGCCGAACAGGCCATGAAGGGCCTTATAGTCCGGCTGTGGTCTGGCGACGTCCTTCCGAAGAGCTACTTCGGCCTGGTGAGGCGGCTTGTGGATGCCTGCCCATGGTTGGAGGTCATCAGTGGTCCTTCTGCATCGAAGGTGCACGCCGAGCTTTCACCCGTGTGAAGGTGCAGTGGGCCAAGCTAGACGCTGTGAAGCTGATCAAGGAAGGGCCGCCGCAGGGCAAGGAGCATCGCACCCCCGAAATTTATTATGAGGGTGTCCTGAAGGGTGCCCGTCTTGTAGCGGACAAATGTTCCAAGGATGTAACATTTGAATAAACTTGCTCGTGTGATCCTGTATGATGAAAACTTGTTTCATATGCGCTATGCAACGCTTGTGCGAATTTAAAATATTACCTTCTGTTTGGCTGTTTATCCAATCTGAGAGATGGCTAGTCCTTGGCTTCTTCCCCCATGCCACTAGTGCTGGGGTGTTCGGGATAAACCTGAGCACTCTTGTTCCCATGTTTGGGTCCTTCGAGGGAAGTGCTCAGCACAACGAACCAGGCAACCAGACTAATAATGCTTTATCACTCTCACTTAGCCATAGAATTCTATAATTTTAAATTTTGGCGAAGCCCCTGGTATTCGGAAGGCCGAATTCGGGGCACGATACACGCCTTTAAGCCAGATAGGGCCGGCCCCTCGCCCTAAGCGGCATAAGTCTTTAGGGACTCGAAAACCTCACCGAACAGCGACCAGTCACTCGCTTTATCATGACAGTAAGTTTTAGCTTTCTCTACTGAGGTGCTCAGCCCGGCAGAACCGGGGCACAATCGCAGTAGTTCTCCTAGCGCTACCTTAGCTGATAGAGCGAAACATAAGGTACCAAAACATAGGAGCCGGGCAAACCCAACATTTGACCAAAGACATGATTCGGAGCTGATGCATATAATGCTATAAGTTCGGGGTGCCGCACTTGTGAAAGTGTTCGGACTTTTCACACCATATTGTGGGGTACGCAAGCCCCTGGTGTATTGGCCGTACCAAAGTGTATGGTTACAAAGCGTCATTAATGAACACACACATATATATAACAGGAATGCAATAATAGTCGTGATGTTATGCATTGTTTATTCAAAAAGGTGTGTTAAAGCAGAATGATACAGATAGTGAGATAAGCAAAGAGTAGGACTATGTCCCTTCCAAGGGAAAGTTGAGGAATGATATTAAATCGAATATTTCGCTCATTACTGTAATCAACCTGGGAATTCCATGGTATAACGTAGCTGTCTGCCTCCTTGGTTGCTGCATCATGTGTTCAGCAATAGTGCTGCCGGGCAGTGTTTCCAGAGATTAAGGTCCTGAAAAAAAGTAAGATAACCAAACGGGAAGCCCCTAGTGCGGTTTAAGCCGCGTGTTGGGGCGTGCCGTAGTTGTGCCCCCCTCCCCATCTGTGCCCATGGTATTTTTAATGTGTAATTATGTACGCGCGGCACGAGTTTCGCCGTTGGGCTGGGATTGGGGTGGCCGCTGTATTGCTACGCGAGCTCAGATCGCGCCAGGTGGTCTATTTGCCGATTGCTCCGAGTGCACTTGACGGTGTGCGGGCTTTGAAGCGCCGAACTGGTTGATTGCCTTGAGAGGCTGCTTTGCGCTTCTGGTGCGAGGGCTGCGGTGTGCTCCTCTGTTCGGAGAGAGCGCTCTGTGTTTCCATTGACTGTAATAACTCCGCGAGGTCCTGGCATCTTGAGTTTGAGGTATGCATAATGCGGTACCGCATTGAATCTAGCAAATTCGGTTCGCCCGAGCAGCGCGTGATAACCACTGTGGAACGGGACTATATCGAAGATTAACTCTTTGCTTCGGAAGTTATCCGGGGATCCGAAGACCACCTCCGGTGTAATTGAGCCTGTGCAATGGGCCTCTACACCTGGGATGACGCCTTTAAAGGTCGTTTTTGTGGGTTGATCCTTGAGGGGTCTATACCCATTTTGCGCACTGTGTCCTGATAAAGCAGGTTCAGGCTGCTGCTGCCATCCATAAGGACTCGAGTGAGGTGAAATCCGTCAATGATTGGGTCTAGGACCAATGCGGCGAATCCGCCATGACGGATACTAGTGGGGTGGTCCCTGTGATCGAAGGTGATCGGACAGGAGGACCAAGGGTTGAACTTTGGGGCGACGGGCTCCAACGCATATACGTCCCTGAGCGCATGCTTCCGCTCCCTGTTGGGGATGTGGGTTGCGTATATCATGTTCACCGTCCGCACTTGCGGGGAAACCTCTTCTGTCCTCCAGTGTGCGGTTGCCAGGGCTCCTCCTCGTCATCGCTATGCGGCCCCTTGTCCTTGTTTTCGGCAATTAACTTGCTGGCCTGCTTGAACACCCAACAATCCCTGTTGGTGTGATTGGCTGGCTTGTCTGGGGTGCCGTGTATTTGACACGAGCGATCGAGTATACGGTCCAAGCTGGACGGACCCGGTGTACTTTGTTTGAATGGATTTTTCCGCTGACCGGGTTTAGAGCCTTTGAATCCGGCATTGACTGTCGTATCCTTAGTATTTTCACTGTTAATGCGGCGCTTATGTTTGTTCCGACGTGACCTGCTATTTCCGTCCTTGGTATCTAAGGTACCATGGTTCTTTGATATGTTATTACTGCGAGCCAGCCAGCTGTCTTCTCCCGCACAAAAGCGGGTCATGAGCGTCGTGACAACTGCCATAGATTTCGGCGTTTCCTGACCAAGGTGCAGGGCTAGCCACTCGTCTCGGATGTTGTGTTTGAAAGCCGCTAAGGCCTCCGCATCTGGACAGTCGACGATTTGATTTTTCTTTGTAAGGAACCGAGTCCAGAATTTCCTGGCCGACTCTTCTGGCTGCTGAATTATGTGGCTGAAGTCATCGGCGTCTGGTGGTCTCACATAAGTGCCGTGAAAGTTGTCGAGGAATGCGGCTTCCAGATCTTCCCAACAGCTAATGGAGTCCACTGGCAAGCTGTTAAGCCAGTGTCGCGCTGGTCCTTTGAGCTTTAGTGGGAGGTATTTGATGGCGTGTAAGTCATCACCGCGGGCCATGTGGATGTGGAGGAGGAAATCCTCAATCCATACAACATGATCTGTTGTGCCGTCGTATGATTCAATATTTACAGGTTTGAAACCTTCTGGGAACTGATGTTCCATTATTCCATTACTTCGTCTGTGAAGCATAGGGGTGTGCGGCGCCTCTGTATTGGGCTATATCGCGACGCAGCTCGAATGGGTCTTGCCGCTGTGTTCGGGCCCGGCCGGATTTGCTTTTACTGTATCCGGCATGATGTTTATCGTCTGCAGAGTGGTGTGCCGTCGTGATCCGTAGATCGATCTTGCATGCTTTGCTTTTCCTCCAATATGTCTCAGGTCTGCGTATCTCCCCATGCCTTTTTATTTGAATGGCGTCGGGGTGGAGGCTGAGCTTTTGGCTGGAATGCCTCTCTATCGCGGCACCGAGGTTGGCGATCAGCCGTATCATACGCTTCTTCCTCCAGTCGGGGTAGTAACCTGCACTTTGGGTAATTCTTGGAGGGGCGCTCGAGTTTATATTCCTCGGCCACGAGGACTTCAGTCCATCTGTCAGCTAGCAGATCTTGATCAGCTTGAAGCTGCTGCTGCTTTTTCTTCAGGCTATTTGCTGTGGCCATAAGCCGGCACTTGAAGCGTTCTTGTTCGACGGGATCCTCTGGTACGGCGAATTCACCGTCGCCGAGGCTTGCCTCGTCTTCGGAGGGGGGCATGTAATTGTTCATCCTCCTCCTCTCCGTCTGCCGCTCTCTCAGGAGAGCTGGCTCCTTCATCCTCCTGCTCAAATCTTGCTGGAGGGGATTGTTGTTGTCTTCGGCACTATCCGGAGTGTTATTATCTCCTGTGCCGGTATCACCACTTTTGCTTTGGCGGGACTTAGAGCGGGCCGCTGACGTCGGCGCTTGGGTTGCTTCTTGGAGGGGTCATCCTCCGCTATCTCGTCGCCATTGCCTTCGTTGGGTGTATCCACCATGTATATGTCATATGACGAGGTGGCTTTCCAGTGCCCTATAGGCGCTGGTTCATGTTCGTCTCCTACATCGTCGTCCATACCCGATGTCTTCGGAGTCGAAGTCGAGCATGTCGGTTAAATCATCGACAGTGGCTACTAAGTGGGTGGTGGGTGGGCATCGAATTTCTTCGTCGTCGCATCCCAATCCTGTTGGCCATAGTCCGGCCAGGGCTCTCCTGACAAAGAGAGAGACCTTAGTGAATTCAGAATGTCGCCGAAGGCGAGTGCTGAAAGATATCCGCGGCGGTGAATCCATGATCGGCGCCCAATCGGATTCGGATTGGCAGGGGGCCGCGGATGGTTCGGAGTCCGGAAAGAGTCCCGGCCTTGGAGTCACAGGCTGCGCAGAGGGTTAGGCTGGTGTTCGGCTCGATCGCCGTTGAGACTGCAGCCCCTGAGGCGGTGCTAACCACCGTTCCTCGATTGGCGCAGTGGCTCCGAGCTAGGGGTCGGAAGCTGATGAGGGCGCGACCTCTGGGGTACTGCTCGGCGGCAGAGCTAGGTCATACCCATCATGACAGTGCGGCACGCCCGGCTATGGCTCGAATCCGTCGAAGATCAAGTCTTCCGCGGATGTCAGCCGTGTAGTTCAAACTTCCAAATCTGACCTGACGGCCAGGGGCGTAGCTTTCAATTCTGCTCCAGATGGCCAAGCGAATTAGCCCGCAATGCAAATCCGCCGAATACGAAGATCTGTCCGGGGAGAAAAGTCTCACCCTGGACCGCATCGCTATCGATGATAGTAGGAGCCATCAAGCCTAACGGCGACGACACAGAGGAACTCTCAATGTCTCAATGAAAGCACCAATGTCGGTGTCAAAACTGGCGGATCTCGGGTAGGGGGTCCCGAACTGTGGGTCTAGGCCGGATGGTAACAGGAGGCAGGGGATATGATGTTTTACCCAGGTTCGGGCCCTCTTGATGGAGGTAAAACCCTACGTCCTGCTTGACTAATATTGATGATATGGGTAGTACAAGAGTAGATCTACCACGAGATCAGAGAGGCTAAACCCTAGAAGCTAGCCTATGGTATGATTGTATGTTGTGATTGTTGTCCTACGGACTAAAACCTCTTCGGTTTATATAGACACCGGAGAGGGTTAGGGTTACACAAGGTCGGTTACAAAGGAGGAGATATCCATATCCGTATTGCCTAGCGTGCCTTCCACGCCAAGTAGAGTCCCATCCGGACACGAGACGAAGTCTTCAATCTTGTATCTTCATAGTCTAACAGTCCGGCCAATAGAGATAGTCCGGCTGTCCAGAGACCCCCTAATCCAGGACTCCCTCAGCTGGCTTCTCCATCCTCCTGCCTAAAATCTTGTTGGAGGGGATTGTTGTCGTCTTCGGCACTGTTCGGAGTGCTATTATCTCCTGGGTCGGTGTCACCGCTTTTGCTTTGGTGAGACTTAGAGCGGCGCCACGGACATCGGCGCTTGGGTTGCTTCTTAGAGGGGTCATCCTCCGCTGTCCCATCGCCATTGCCTTCTTTGGGTGTGTCCACCATATATATGTCATGTGACGAGGTGTCTGTCCAGTGCCCTGTGGGCAATGGTTCTTGTTCACCTCCTGCATTGCCGTCCATGCCGTTGATGTCTTCGGAGTCGAAGTCGAGCATGTCGGTCAAATCATCGACAGTGGCAACCAAGTGCGTGGTGGGTGGGTGGCGAATTTCTTCGTCATCCGCTTCCCAATCCTGCCGGATCTAGTTCGGCCAGGACTCTCCTGACAAGGAGAGAGACCTTAATGAGTTCAGTATGTCACCGAAGGGCGAGTGGTGAAAAATATCCGCGGAGGTAAACTCCATGATCGGCGCCCAGTCGGATTCGATAGGCACGGGCACAGGCGGTTCGGAGTCCGTGGCCGGGGAAGAATCCGATAGTTCGGCATCGTGGCTCCCGTGAAGGGTAAGGTCGATACTCGGCTTGATCACCGATGAGAGTGCGACCTCCGTGGCAGGGTCTATCCACCCGTCCATGGATGGCGCAACTGGGTCCGAATTGAGGGTCGGAGCGGTCGCTGGCGCGATCTCCTGAACACTGTCCGATGGCAGAGCTAAATCATGCTCATCGTGACCGTGTGGCGCACTAGGCAGGGGCTCGAATCCGTCGAAGATCAAGTCTCCACGGATATCGGCCGTGTAGTTTAGGCTTCCAAACTTGACCTGGTGGCCAGGGCGTAACTCTCGATCTGCTCCAGATGGCCAAGCGAGTTGGCCCGCAGTGCGAAGCCGCCGAACACAAAGATCTGTCCGGGGAGAAAAGTCTCACCCTGAACTGCATCAGTATTGATGATTGAAGGAGCCATCAAGCCTAATGATGACGACATAGAGGAACTCTCAATGAAACCACCAATGTCGTTGTCAAAACCGGCGGATCTCGGGTAGGGGGTCCTGAACTGTGCGTCTAAGGTGGATGGTAACCGGAGGCAGGGGACATGATGTTTTACCCAGGTTCGAGCCCTCTTGATGGAGGTAAAACCCTACGTCCTGCTTGATTTATTCTTGATAATATGAGTAGTACAAGAGTTGATCTACCACGAGATCAGAGAGGCTAAACCCTAGAAGCTAGCCTATGGTATGATTGTATGTTGTCCTACGGACTAAAACCCTCCGGTTTATATAGACACCGGAAGGGGCTAGGGTTACACAAGGTCGGTTAAAAAGGAGGAGATATACATATCCGTATTGCCTAGCTTGCCTTCCACGCCAAGTAGAGTCCCATTCAGACACGGGACGAAGTCTTCAATCTCGTATCTTCATAGTTCAACAGTCCAGCCAAAGGATATAGTCAGGCTGTCCAGAGACCCCCTAATCCAGGACTCCCTCACATATATTGTTCTTTGCTTATTTACTTTTCCGTTGCTATTGCTATCATCACTACAAAATACCAAAAACATTACTTTAGCTACTGTTACCTTTTTCTACCGTTACCACTACTATCATATTACTTTGCTACTAAATACTTTGCTGCAGATACTAAGTTTCCAGGTGTGGTTGAATTGACAACTCAGCTGCTAATACTTGAGAATATTCTTTGGCTCCCCTTGTGTCGAATCAATAAATTTGGGTTGAATACTCTACCCTCGAAAACTGTTGCGATCCCCTATACTTGTGGGTTATCACATACCTACCTATTATGGCATTTCCATAGCCATTCCGAGATATATTGCCATGCAACTTTCCACCATTCCGTTTATTATGACACACTCCATCATTGTCATATTGCTTAGCATGATCATGTAGTTGACATCGTATTTGTGGCAAATCCACCATTCATAATTCTTTCATACATGTCACTCTTGATTCATTGCATATCCCGGTACACCGCCGGAGGCATTCATATAGAGTCATATTTTGTTCTAAGTATCGAGTTGTAATTGTTGAGTTGTAAGAAAATAAAAGTGTGATGATCATCATTATTAGATCATTGTCCCAGTGAGGAAAGGATGATGGAGACTATGATTCTCCCACAAGTCGGGATGAGACTTCGGACGAAAAATAAAAAAAGGAAAGAAAAGAGGCCATAAAAAAAGGAAAAGGCCCAAACAAAAAAATGAGAGAAAAAGAGAGAAGGGACAATGTTACTATCCTTTACCACACTTGTGCTTCAAAGTAGCACCCATGATATTCATCATAGAGAGTCTCTCATTTCGTCACTTTCATATACGGGTGGGAATTTTTCATTATAGAACTTGGCTTGTATATTCCAATGACGGGCTTCCTCAAAATGCCCTAGGTCTTCATGAGCAAGCAAGTTGGATGCACACCCACTTAGTTTCTTTTGTTGAGCTTTCATATACTTATAGCTCTAGTGCATCAGTTGCATGGCGATCCCTACTCACTCACATTGATATCTATTGATGGGCATCTCCATAGCCCGTTGATACGCCTAGTTGATGTGAGACTATCTTCTCCCTTTTTGTCTTCTCCACAACCACCATTCTATTCCACATATAGTGCTATATCCATGGCTCACGCTCATGTATTGCGTGAAGATTGAAAAAGTTTGAGAATGTCAAAAGTATGAAACAATTGCTTGGCTTGTCATCGGGGTTGCGCATGATTTAAATACTTTGTGTGGTGAAGATAGAGCATAGCCAGACTATATGATCTTGTAGGGATAACTTTCTTTGGCCATGTTATTTTGAGAAGACATGATTGCATTGTTAGTGTGCTTGAAGTACTATTATTTTTATGTAAATATTAAACTTTTATCTTGAATCTTTCAGATCTGAATATTCATACCACAATTAAGAAGAATTACATTAAAATTATGCCAAGTAGCACTTCACATCAAAAATTATCTTGTTATCATTTACCTACTCGAGGACGAGCAGGAATTAAGCTTGGGGATGCTTGATACGTCTCCAACGTATCTATAATTTTTGATTGCTCCATGCTATATTATCTACTGTTTTGGACATTATTGGGATTTATTATCCACTTTTATATTATTTTTGGGACTAACCTATTAACCGGAGGCCCAGCCCAGAATTGCTTTTTTTTGCCTATTTTAGGGTTTCGAAGAAAAGGAATATCAAACGGAGTCCAAACAGAATGAAACCTTCGGGAACGTGATTTTCTCACCGAACATGATCCAGGAGACTTGGACCCTACGTCAAGAAATAAAGGAGGAGGCCACGAGGTAGGGGGCGCGCCTACCCCCCTAGGCGCGCCCTCCACCCTCGTGGGCCCCCTGTTGCTCCACCGATGTACTCCTTCCTCCTATATATACCTATGTACCCCCAAACGATCAAATACGGAGCCAAAACCCTGATTCCACCGCCGTAACTTCCTGTATCCACGAGATCCCATCATGGGGCCTATTCCGGAGCTTCGCCGGAGGGGGCATCCATCACGGAGGGCTTCTACATCAACACCATAGCCTCTCCGATGAAGTGTGAGTAGTTTACCTCAGACCTTCGGGTCCATAGTTATTAGCTAGATGGCTTCTTCTCTCTTTTTGGATCTCAATACAGTGTTCCTCTCTTGTGGATATCTATTCGATGTAATCTTCTTTTTGCGGTGTGTTTGTTGAGACCGATGAATTGTGGGTTTATGATCAAGATTATCTATGAACAATATTTGAATCTTCTTTGAATTCTTTTATGTATGATTGGTTATCTTTGCAAGTCTCTTCGAATTATCAGTTTGGTTTGGCCTACTAGATTGATCTTTCTTGCAATGGGAGAAGTGCTTAGCTTTGGGTTCAATCTTGTGGTGTCCTTTCCCAGTGACAGTAGGGGCAACAAGGCATGTATTGTATTGTTGCCATCGAGGATAACAAGATGGTTTTTTTTTATCATATTGCATGAATTTATCCCTCTACATCATGTCATCTTGCTTAAGGCGTTACTATGTTTTCATGAACTTAATACTCTAGATGCATGCTGGATAGCGGTCGATGAGTGGAGTAATAGTAGTAGATGCAAGCAGGAGTTAGTCTACTTGTCTCGGACGTGATGCCTATATACATGATCATACCTAGATATTCTCATAACTATGCTCAATTCTGTCAGTTGCTCAACAGTAATTCATTCACCCACCGTAAAATACTTATGCTCTTGAGAGAAGCCACTAGTGAAACCTATGGCCCCCGGGTCTATCTTCATCATATTAATCTTCCAATACTTAGTTATTTCATTTGCTTTTTACTGTGCTTTTATTTTACATTTCATCTTTATCATAAAAGTACCAAAAATATTATCTTATCATATCTATCAGATCTCACTCTCGTAAGTAACAGTGAAGGGATTGAAAACCCCTTATCGCGTTGGTTGCGAGGAGTTATTTGTTTTGTGTAGGTACGAGGGACTCGCGCGTAGCCTCCTACTGGATTGATAACTTGGTTCTCAAAAACCGAGGGAAATACTTACGCTACTTTGCTGTATCATCCTACCCTAGGGGGGTAGGCGCGCCCCCTACCACGTGGCCTCCTCCTTTATTTCTTGACGTAGGGTCCAAGTCACCTGGATCAAGTTCGGTGAGAAAATCACGTTCCCGAAGGTTTCATTCCGTTTGGACTCCGTTTGATATTCCTTTTCCTCGAAACCCTAAAATAGGCAAAAAACGGCAATTCTGGGCAGGGCCTCCGGTTAATAGGTTAGTCCCAAAAATAATATAAAAGTGGATAATAAAGCCCAATAATGTCCAAAACAGTAGATAATATAGCATGGAGTAATCAAAAATTATAGATACGTTGGAGACGTATCACGTTCCGCTCTGTTGCCTCCCGGAGGTCGGCGGCCAGATCAATCCGCTGGGTTGTGGTGGAAGTCTTCGCCGACCCCACGATGGAGGCGGCGGCCGACTTCTCAAGAGAGAGCGGGGCCCTAAATCAAGGGAAACAAAGCGAAGAAATTCAGACAAGATTAGCAGGAAAGGAGAAAGTATGAGAGGAAGGCAGTACCTACGCGGAAACCAGCTGCGGTTCCTTCACCGACTTGCGGAAGCGATTGGTTTTCGTGGCCGCTTCATCCCACTTGGTCGCCCCGGCCAAGCCCCTGGGCTTCTTCGGCCAGCTGCCGAACAGGCTTGGCACGGCCCTGGGCTTATGCGCACCACCTTGGGCTGCCGGCGCGGCAGACGAGCTCGCGCCCTGCTGGTCGGACCCCGGTTGGCGGCACGGGACGACTTCCCCCGCATCATCATCTAGCCAGTCCTCAAGGCTGGCTCCAAGCCTCGAGCCGCCCACTGCGCCGCCCCATCCCTCAGCATCGTCCTCCAAGGACGCCGCCCCCAAGTCAAGGTCATCCATGCCGCTCTCTGCTCGGTCAGGAAGAAATTGACGCTCCGGCCCCGCGTCGCCGGTTGCCGGCCGGAGGAGGGCGCTTTGTTCGGAGTGCCGACTGGTCAAGTTAGACGAATGGAACTCGGCAAAAAGAAAGAGAGAAAGAGAAGGAAAGTAAATTTACCATAGGCGGGGGGTTGGCGCGAGAATACGGCTCTTTGCCGAACCGCTACTCTTCCGTGAGTTTGTAGTTCGCAAGGTAGTTCACCATATGAGCTACCTCTGCATGAGGCATCTCCTTGGTGCATAGCTGGCTTGGGTCCCGATGCCCGCTCATCTGACAGATCATGTGAGGGCGGCCCTAGAGCGGGAGCACCCGGCGCGCCACGAAGGCGGATAGCAAGTCGGGCCCGGTCAGGCCCTCCAACTGTACCAACACCCGGAGCCGCGCGATGGCGGCGGCTCCAAAAGGCGATAGCGTCTTGGCCCGGTATGACCAGTTGGGCCGCCTCCCTGCCGGCGGGCCGGCAGGTTGACCCAGTCACCCTCCGCGAAGACGCTCTTCACATAGAAGTATGACTGCTGCCACATCTTCACCGACTGGATTAGCGTGATGGGAGGAAATGGATTGTCGCCTCCCGGCCTCCGCACCGCGATGAAGGCACCGCATTGAGCCGGCACGCTGATAACCCACAAGTATAGGGGATCAATTGTAGCCTCTTTCGATAAGTAAGAGTGTCGAACTCAACAAGGAGCTAAAGCTAGAACAAATATTCCCTCAAGTTCTGTCGACCACCGATACAACTCTACGCACGCTTGACGTTCGCTTTACCTAGAACAAGTATGAAACTAGAAGTACTTTGTAGGTGTTTTTGGGTAAGCTTGCAAGAAAGTAAAGAACATGAAAATAAAAGCTAGGGGCTGTTTAGATAAAGACACAACTAAATTAGTTTTAGTAGAGAGCTTTTGTCAACAAGAAAGTTATTTGTCCCTAGGCAATCGATAACTAGACCGATAATCATTATTGCAATTTTATTTGAGGGAGAGGCATAAGCTAACATACTTTCTCTACTTGGATCATATGCACTTATGATTGGAACTCTAGCAAGCATCCGCAACTACTAAAGATTCATTAAGGTAAAACCCAACCATAGCATTAAAGTATCAAGTCCCCTTTATCCCATACGCAAACAACCTACTTACTCGGGTCTGTGCTTCTATCACTCACGCCACCCACCATAAGCAAATCATGAACATATTACAAACCCTACAGCGGGAACCCCTCACACTTGCGCGACACGGAGAGCACCATAGGACAGCACCAATAATAAAACATACAACTCAAACCAATCTTGATCATCAAATAGCCATTAGGACAAAACAGATCTACTCAAACATCATAGGATAGCCATACATCATTGGGAAATAATATATAGCGTTGAGCACCATGTTTAAGTAGAGATTACAGCGGGTAATAGAGAGGTTACACCGCTGCATAGAGGGGGGAAGAGTTGGTGATGATGGCGGTGAAGTTGTTGGTGAAGATGGCGGTGATGATGATGGCCCCGGCAGCGCTCCGGCGCCACCGGAAGCAAGGGGGAGAGGGCCCCCTTCTTCTTCTTCTTCCTTGACCTCCTCCCTAGATGGGAGAAGGGTTTCCCCTCTGGTCCTTGGCTCCCATGGCGTGGGAGGGGGAGAGCCCCTCCGAATTTGGATCTATCTCTCTATTTCTCTCTGTTTTTGCGTTCTGTTCTGGCTCTGTTTAACCGTTTCGTATATATATGGAGATTCGTAACTCCGTTTGGCCTGAAACCTTGGCCGTGATTTTTTCCGAATATTAGCTTTCTTGCGGCAAAAGAAGAGTGTCAACTGCCTTACGGTGGGCTCACGAGGGAAGGGGTGCGCCCAGGGGGCAGGCGCGCCCCCTGCCTCGTGGCCACCTTGGGCACTGGTTCACGTTGATTTTCCTTCCAAATTTTCCATATTTTCCAAAAATAATCTCCGCCCATTTTTATCCCGTTTGGACTCCGTTTGATATGGATATTCTGTGAAATCAAAAACATGCAACAGACAAGAACTGGCACTGGGCACTGGATCAATATGTTAGTCCCAAAAATAATATAAAAAGTTAGCAAAAAGTATATGAAAGTTGAATAATATTGGCATGGAACAATCAAAAATTATAGATATGACATAGACATATCACCATCCCCAAGCTTAATTCCTGCTCGTCCTCGAGTAGGTAAATGATAAAAAAGATAATTCTTGATGTGGAATGCTACCTAGCATAATCTTGATCATATGTCTAATCATGGCATGAATATTAAGACACGAGTGATTCAAAGCAATAATCTATCATTTGACATAAAAACAATAATACTTCAAGCCCACTAATAAAGCAATCATGTCTTTTCAAAATAACAAGGCCAAAGAAAGTTATCCCTACAAAATCATATAGTCTGGCTATGCTCCATCTTCACCACACAAAATACTCACATCATGCACAACCCCAATGACAAGCCAAGCAATTGTTTCATACTTTTGACGTTCTCAAACCTTTTCAACTTTCACGCAATACATGAGCGTGAGCCATGGACATAGCACTATAGGTGGAATAGAATATGATGGTGGAGGAGACAAAAAGGAGAAGATAGTCTCACATCAACTAGGCGTATCAACAGGCTATGGAGATGCCCATTAATAGATATCAATGTGAGTGAGTAGGGATTGCCATGCAACGGATGCACTAGAGCTATAAGTATATGAAAGCTCAAACTGAAACTAAGTGGGTGTGCATCCAACTTGCTTGCTCATGAAGACCTCGAGCATTTGAGGAAGCCCATCATCGGAATATACAAGCCAAGTTCTATAATGAAAATTCCCACTAGTATATGAAAGTGTTAACTCAAGAGACTCTCTATATGAAGAACATGATGCTACTTTGAAGCACAAGTGTGGTAAAAGGATAGTAACATTGCCCCTTTTTTGCCGGCTTCTTTGCCCCCCCTTTTTTTATTTAGGCTTCTTTGGCCCCCCCCTTTTTTTGGGCAATGCTCTAATAATGATGATCATCACACTTTTATTTACTTACAACTCAATATTACAACTCAATACTAGAACAAAGATATGACTCTATATGAATGCCTCCGGCGGTGTACCGGGATGTGCAATGATCTAGCGTAGCAATGACATCAAAAAACGGACAATCCATGAAAACATCATGCTAGCTATCTTACGATCATGCTAAGCAATATGACAATAAATGCTCAAGTCATGTATATGATGATGATGATGGAAGTTGCATGGCAATATATCTCGGAATGGCTATGGAAATGCCATAATAGGTAGGTATGGTGGATGTTTTGAGGAAGATATAAGGAGGTTTATGTGTGATAGAGCGTATCGTATCACGGGGTTTGGATGCACCGGCGAAGTTTGCACCAAATCTCGAGGTGAGAAAGGGCAATGCACGGTACCAAAGATGCTAGCAATGATGGAAGGGTGAGAGTGCGTATAATCCATGGACTCAACATTAGTCATAAAGAATTCACATACTTATTGCAAAAATCTATTAGTCATCGAAACAAAGTACTACGCGCATGCTCCTGGGGGGATAGATTGGTAGGAAAAGACCATCGCTCGTCCCCGACCGCCACTCATAAGGAAGACAATCAATAAACACCTCATGCTCCAATTTTGTTACATAACGGTTCACCCTACGTGCATGCTACGGGACTTGCAAACGTCAACACAAGTATTTCTCAATTTCACAATTACTCGACTAGCATGACTCTAATATCACCACCTTTATATCGCAAAACTATTGCAAGGAATCAAACATATCATATTCAGCGATCTACAAGTTTTATGTAGGATTTTATGACTAACCATGTGAATGACCAATTTCTGTCCTCTCTCTAAATAGATATAAGTGAAGCAAGAGAGTTTAATTCTTTCTACAAAAGATATGGCCATGCTCTAACAAGTATAAGTGAAGCAAAAGAGCATTCTACAAATGGCGGTTGTCTAAGTGAAGAGAAATAGGCAATCCAAACTTCAAATGATATAAGTGAAGCACATGAGGCATTCTATAAAGCCATACTCAAAAGATATAAGTGAAGTGCAATGAGCATTCTATAAATCAACCAAGGACCATCTCATACCAGCATGGTGCATAAAAGAAAAATGAAAACCTAAATGCAAAAGATGCTCCAAGATTGCACATATCGCATGAACGAAACGAATCTGAAAACATACTGATATTTGTTGAAGAAAGAGGGGATGCCTTCCCAACATCCCCAAGCTTAGATGCTTGATTCTCCTTGAATATTTACTTGGGGTGCCTCGGGCATCCCCAAGCTTGAGCTCTTGCCTCTTCCTTCTTCTCACATCGAAACCTTCTCAATCATCGAACACTTCATCCACACAAAACTTCAACAGAAAACTCGGTAAGATCCGTTAGTATAATAAAGCAAATCACTACCCTAAGTACTGTTGCAAACCAATTAATATTTTGTTTTTTCATTGTGTCTACTGTAATATAACTTTTCCATGGCTTAATCCACTGATATAAATTGATAGTTTCATCAAAACAAGCAAACTATGCAGCAAAAACAGAATCTGTCTAAAACAGAACAGTCTGTAGCAATCTGAACATTCACCATACTTCTGATACTTGAAAAATTCTTCCAAAATTAGGAAAAATAAACAATTCGTACAGAAAGACAGTGCAAAAAGAATCAAAACCATTTGACGTTCCAGTAAAAAACTAAAATTCACGCACTACAGCCAAAGTTTCTGTCCTGCACCGCACAAACCAAGAAGCATCGTAAACATCCTAAAGGCAAACCTTGGCACATTATTTTTATAATACAATGGAATTGTACAAGGGGATAATTACTTTTGTTGAAAAGTTTCTGTAATTAAGATTCACAAAGTTCCCATGGGCGTGAACAAAGTTCAAGGACGTCCCCCATTTTCACAATGCTCGTCTCTATCGCTTTCACTTTCCTTTTTGAAAAAGTTTTGGGTTCCCCTCTTTATTTTTGTTGTTTTTAAACTATATAAAAGCACTCAACAGAAATAAATGACTCTCTAAAACTTCCGGGTTGTCTCCCTGACAGCACTTTCTTTAAAGCCATTAAGCTAGGCATATAGTGCTCAAGTAGTGAATCCACCCGGATCCCAAGGTATATCAAAGCCAATTTTAATTAGAAATGATTTGGCATTTAGTAATGAGCACAAAGCAACATATATCATGCAACAACAAAGTCTAACTCTCTTCCTATGCATCGGCATGTCACAAAAGAACAATTCATGCACACAAAGTAAAGGCCAATGCATAGTATAAACAGTTTCTTGCAATTTTACCATGTTGGAAACATAGAGAGGTGGAGATATAGTTCCTCTCTCATAATAATTGCAAGTAGGAGCAGCAAGCACATGCATATTATATCATCAAAATCATCATGTGCAATGGTAAAAGGCAACCCATCAATAATCCTTAATAAGTGCAAACTTCTCCGATATAGTGTAGTTTGGAGAATTCAAAAAGATAATAGGACTATCATGCGTGGGTGCAATAGCAACAATTTCATGTTTAACATAAGGAACTATAGCAAGTTCATCTCCATAAGCATAATTCATATTGGCATCTTGGCCACAAGCATAGCAAGCATCATCAAAAAGGGATATTTCAAGATAATCAACGGGATCATAACAGTCATCATATAGCAATCATCCTTCGGTAAGCAGGAAGGGGAATTAAACAATGTATGAGTTGAAGAGTTACTCTCATTAGAAGGTGGGCACGGGTGATCAATCCGCTCTTCCTCCTTTTGTTCTTCGCTCTCCTCATCACCCTTTTCATCCAATGAGCTCACAGTTTCATCAATTTCTTCTTCCATAGCTTCCTGCAAAATATTAGTCTCTTCTTGGACAGCGGAGGCCTTCTCAATAAATGCATTAATATAGTAATTGTATTCATAATTTTCATAGCAATATCTAAGTATAGCAAGATTTTCAGGCCTATAAACATCATCATCTAAAGCTTCATACTTTTCAAACAAAGAATCAATTTCATAAGCAGCCTTAAAAGCAACAAATTCTTCTATTTGTTCCACATCATAGTAATCAAATATACCATTAGCATAAGAAGATAAGGTTTCATTAACATTAAATTTTCATGAAAAGGGAAGGTGTGGAGCCTTCATCCTAGAGCAACAAGTAATATCATATCTCAAGCATAGTTGCCAAGCATACCAACGCAACATAATAAATTGGTCGCATAATAGTTTCCCTTTTGTGTCAAGCGATAATCCCTAAAGTATTCACGTTGATCCAACGTGTCTCCCATTATAAAGTTGAATGGGGTTTTCTCAAGATTATCAAAGTAGTACTTAATATCTTTCACATAATGAGAATCGAGGGTTTTAGGAGTTACCCCATCTCCATGAGTAGCAAGTACACCTAATTTTTTTGGTATTTTGTGTTCCATATCCATAACTAAAGATAGAAAACAACTAAGAACAACAAATAAAAATTACTTAGTGATACAGCAAACAAGCACACAAGAGAATATTCACCCCACGCTATTGCTCCCTGGCAACGGCGCCAGAAAAAGGTCTTGATAACCCACAAGTATAGGGGATAAATTGTAGCCTCTTTCGATAAGTAAGAGTGTCGAACCCAACGAGGAGCTAAAGCTAGAACAAATATTCCCTCAAGTTCTATCGACCACCGATACAACTCTACACAGGCTTGACGTTCGCTTTACCTAGAACAAGTATGAAACTAGAAGTACTTTGTAGGTGTTTTTGGGTTAGCTTGCAAGAAAGTAAAGAACACGAAAATAAAAGCTAGGGGCTGTTTAGATAAAGACACAACTAAATTAGTTTTAGTAGAGAGCTTTTGTCAACAAGAAAGTTATTTGTCCCTAGGCAATCGATAACTAGATCGATAATCATTATTGCAATTTTATTTGAGGGAGAGGCATAAGCTAACATACTTTCTCTACTTGGATCATATGCACTTATGATTGGAACTCTAGCAAGCATCCGCAACTACTAAAGATTCATTAAGGTAAAACCCAACCATAGCATTAAAGTATCAAGTCCCCTTTAACCCATACGCAAACAACCTACTTACTCGGGTCTGTGCTTCTGTCACTCACGCCACCCACCATAAGCAAATCATGAACATATTGCAAACACTACAGCGGGAATCCCTCACGCTTGCACGACACGGAGAGCACCATAGGACAGCACCAATAATAAAACATACAACTCAAACCAATCTTGATCATCAAATAGCCATTAGGACAAAACAGATCTACTCAAACATCATAGGATAGCCATACATCATTGGGAAATAATATATAGCGTTGAGCACCATGTTTAAGTAGAGATTACAGCGGGTAAGAGAGAGGTTACACCATTGCATAGAGGGGGGAAGAGTTGGTGATGATGGCGGCGAAGTTGTTGGTGAAGATGGCAGTGATGATGATGGCCCCGGCAGCGCTCCGGCGCCACCGGAAGCAAGGGGGGAGGGCCCCCCTTCTTCTTCTTCTTCATTGACCTCCTCCCTAGATGGGAGAAGGGTTTCCCCTCTGGTCCTTGGCTCCCATGGCGTGGGAGGGGCGAGAGCCCCTCCGAGATTGGATCTATCTCTCTGTTTCTCTCTGTTTTTGCGTTCTGTTCTGGCTCTGTTTCACCGTTTCGTATATATATGGAGATCCGTAACTCCGATTGGCCTGAAACCTTCGCCGTGATTTTTTTTCCAAATATTAGCTTTCTTGCGGCAAAAGAAGAGCGTCAACCGCCTTACGATGAGCTCACGAGGGTAGGGGGCGCGCCCAGGGGGCAGGCGCGCCCCCCTGCCACGTGGCCACCTCGGGCACTGGTTCGCGTTGATTTTCCTTCCAAAATTTCCATATTTTCCAAAAATAAGCTCCGTCCGTTTTTATCCCGTTTGGACTCCGTTTGATATGGATATTCTGCGAAACCAAAAACGTGCAACAGACAGGAACTGGGACCGGGCACTGGATCAATATGTTACTCCCAAAAATAATATAAAAAGTTGCCAAAAAGAATATGAAAGTTGAATAATATTGGCATGGAACAATCAAAAATTATAGATACGACGGAGACGTATCACACGCCCGTGACAACGGTGCCAAGCTTGGTGTAGAAAAACTTCCCCCAAAGCTCGATGGTGGGGAGAACGCCGAGGAAGCCTTCGCACAGAGTGACGAAGGCGGACAGCAGCACCACCGTGTTCGGGGTGAGGTGGTGCTGGAGGTTGTAGAATTCGAGGAAGGCCCGGAAGAAGCCGCTCGTCGGCAGGCCGAGGCCACGTAGGCAGTGCAAGCGAAAGACGACCCGCTCGCCCTCCTCCGGCGCCGGCGAGATCTCCCCTCTGGCGCGAGGCGAACCCTCACGTGGTCCTGGCTGGGCAGTCGCCACGTCTGGCGGAGGAAGTCGATGTGGTCTCCATGAACTGTGGAGCCGTCCCAGGCTCCGGCGCGCGCCATGGGGACGAGAGGTTGACGGACGAGGTCGACGGAGACGAACTGCGGCAGCGCTTCGGCGGCGGGGGCTCGGGGCGCTGCGGCGAGAAGAAGAAGAGGGAGGGAGAGTGGGGTGGAGGGGCACGCGTGCTTCGCCGCTCCCTCTCCTCCCTCTACTTATAGCCTACGGGCTACGAAGCCGAGGGGGTGGGCGTGGGAACGTGGGGTTTACTGTGCCCGCGACCCCACGCTCCGGCCTTTACCGCATGGGTACTGCGCGCAGCAACTCCGCAGGGAAACCCAACCGCCCTGTCTCGGTCACAGCGGATCCGCTCGTGGCCCGAGGCCCGATAGTGGCGGGCCCAACCTGCGGTCGCGTCCCGTCACGCGCGTGGGCTGGCAGACCAACCTGGCTGGCCGGCGCCATGTGGAACGCCCACGACGGGTGGCGGGCAGAGAAGCTTAGCAAGCATGCCACCTTGTTCCCGCCGATGCATTCGAGATCCCAGAAGGATCCGACTGGACCTATCCGACTCCTGCCAACCGGCTCCCCAGAAGTCGGATGAAATTTCCTCCAGAGCACTTGGAGGAGGAAACTGTTGAGGCTCCCCGGTTCCGCGAACCGTGGTCCCTCACCAGCTTCGGGGACTACTGTCGGAGTAATGGGCCATGGGTAGCCTAACCCGAGCCCCTGAACCTTTCAAGACCATGGGGCTGGTTGCGCCCCTCAAGACGTCAAGATAGATCTCCGCCTTCTGGCGGCCGAGTTCCAGAAGACGGCGTCACGACAGGACGACTACTAGTGAGCGGCCTCCAGAGAGGCCGGTGTCGGTGTACTAGAGTAGGGGTACCCTAGTATCCCGAACTTGTGCACGGGCAGTCGCAGCATCCCGCAGCAAGGCTTGCCGGGTGACCGCCAAGGTCCTCCGTGGTTCCTTTGGAGCCATTCAAGGACAAAGTATCCAAGCCAAGGAGACAAGACCCCGGCAAGAGGAGCTTGCCGGGAAGGCCAACCGAGGCATCTCAAGGAACTTGCCGCGACGCGCCACGCGTCCCGGCAAGGCCCGGTGAGCGACAAGCTCTCGGACGCGACAAGACAACGACCGCGGCAAGGCGCTTGCCGCGGCAAGCCACCACTCTATGTCCGCGCTCCAGCACATCCACCAATGTGTCGCTCTGGGACCCTTCCAGGCATACGTGGCGGGAGGCTGTGCAGCCATCGGTGCGTGGTGGCAAGCGGCGCTGACAAGATTGCCATCGTGGCGAGCGGTGGCGTCCCTGACGGTCCCTTTTGCACTATTTAGGCGACGCAGACGAGCATTTAATGCCCTTGTCCCCTGCCGTCAGGGTTAGGTATGATACACAGTAGAAGGTAGCTGTACCAACCGCAACTCCTTTCCATTTTTACCCTTGTCTATGTTGCCACCTGTCGGTGACCCCTTGAGCATATAAAAGGAGGCCCATGCGCAACGTAGAGGGGGGAGGAAGAGAACACTCACGCTCGGTCTCGTTAGCTGCTGGGGTGTACTGTAGCACTCTGCGCTCCTGAGCAAGAACTCAATACAAACCACAAAGCAGGAGTAGGGTTTTACGCATCCGTGCGGCCCGAACCTGGGTAAACTGCTCGTGTGCTTCGCCTCGATCCGCTCTTCGTGCGACCCTCGCCCCCGCCGAACCGAAAGGGACTCGGTCCGCCGGTCCCATAGGTGCTCGTGGATTAGTCCCCCGACATCTTTGGCGCGCCAGGTAGGGGAGTCGAGGTTGTGTGAACCAGATACGGCGTTCACACGAGCTAGATCTTCATCATCTTCATCGACATGCCGCCGAAGAAGAAGGCTTCGGAGGCGGCTGCTCCGTCCACGCCGAACCCACCACCGCCGGAGCAAACGGCTGATGGGGCAGACGCCGGCGGAAGAACGGGCGTCGACGAGGGAGCTCACGGTGCTGCCAGGTCCAAGGACAAGGCTGTGCTGTCCATCGGTGACGTAGCCGGCTCCCACAACGACCGGGCGCACTCCAAGACCTCGGCGTCCGTACATGCACCGCGCCCATCTCAGGAGGCGCGGGACCGGCAGCGTCATGGTACTCACGGTACCATGCGTTTGCTGGACCAAGATCGAGCTGGTGGATCTCAGAGTGCTCAAGACCAGCATGCACGCCAACATGCTGGCACAAGCGAGGCACGGTCGCCTGGACGGGATACTGCTCCTTCTAACATAGTTAGAAGTCCGAGCATATCCCGATCCTTGCACTGTTCGCCACCGCCACCCGCCACTACAGCAGAAGCTTTGGCGCGAGCTCAACTGCTCCTGGACTACCCTCCAACGGCAGACAAGATCGACAACTGGAGGGCCACCATTCAGAGTCTCATCGGCTTCGCCAACGGCGACACTCAATGGCAGCCGAGCACGTCGCAGCCGCGGCAAGTCAGCCAGTGTCACGACCGGTTTTCCAATAAAAATATTTATTGAGAAACCAATCTTTTGAGTCCAGTATGAGAAAAATTCTCCTTACCGGTAGACAAATTCTTGATACAATAAGCCAGTAGCATAAAATATATTACAGGGTCGAACTACGGTTGCTCAACCAAATTATTACAAGCATGCCAATAATTATACATAATGGCGGACATGACACAGTGGTGTGGAGGCATACTACTGACTCGAGGATAGGGCGGTGGTGGAAAAACACAGCGGGGAGAGAGATACAAGACTCTAAAACTGGCATCTCATCGAGCGTCGAGGTGAGGCTCGATGAATTTATTTGGTAGCGGAAGCGGATATGATACAGTGACCAAATCCAGGGTCATACGAGACTGACTGGGATTCCTCTAGGCGTTGGACTCGCTATCAAAATCTTCATCCATGTGATCGCCTTCGTCAGCATCTGGCCGAATCAACAAGCCAGGTGAGTACTTTGAAAGTACTCGCAAGACAGTTCGGACGTAAGATATAACAAATGCATGCATGGATGCGTCATGTTTAACTTTTAACAGTGGCACATTAATTCGTAAAAACAAGACAGGTAAAAAGGGAGTCGGCGGTAGTCCGCTCGAAAACCCAACAAAATAACTGTAAACCCAATCAGGGTCGGAAGCGACACCTCGATAGGAATATAAATAAATAAATCACACCGCAGTCGGGCGTCTAGGCGACACCACATAAAGGGCTTTAAAAGAAATGCCACAGTCGGGCGTCTGAGCGACGCCACATAAAGGGCTTTAAAAGAAATGCCACAGTCGGGCGTCTGAGCAACGCCGCATAAAGGGCTTTAAAAGAAATGCCACAGTCGGGCGTCTGAGCGACATCACAGAAAGGGCTTTTATTGAAAGTAAAATATAACAATGCCACAGTCGGGCGTCTGAGCAACATCGCAAAAAGGGCTTTTATTCACAAGTAAATAATACTCATAATAAACATTCAATTCATGAAATTAACGGGTTAGTCCATCCACAGGAATAATCATTTAACCGGACTTAGCACTCATGCGATTCACCGGAGTCTCTGTCATCAAACTAGCACTTGTCAGGATAAGATAATACTGAACTTCGACATGGAATAGATGATTCAAGGAATATATGACTCTGCAGAGTTTGTACAAAAATTTCCCACAGCCAACGGATTTCCGTAGTCACGAAGGACTAGTTCCGTTTACGGTATTTCGGAAGAAAACACAGCTAACCAGTACACACCCATCCTACCTCTCGATGCTAGGAATCATCCTAGACATCGTCCAAGAAAAACTTTTGAGACGGGGATATCACAATCTCGAATAGCATGGGATCAAATTTATATACGCGCGCTCTAAGGGGTGCCCCCCTCTCGGTCCCAACCGGAAACACCCATGCCCCCTGACCGGATGACTGGCTTTAATCCAGGGCCATGGAACCATCATCACGGCCTCTCCTTTTTGGTGTGTACCAGGTAAGCGGTTTACAACTTACTACGCCATATTCCTTGCGGAAAACATGTGGTAGTACAGGGAAGGAAGAATGGAAGGAACTGGAATGATACGGGTTGACACTGAAGTCATATAGTCTGGCATAAGACTGGCATGCTACAACACTGCCATCTTACCCATCCTCATGCCAACACATGGCCATTCATACTCACATCCATCCACTTATGGATCATCGAACTCACTTACCTCAACAATGCATGGAAATAACGTTCATCGGTATGCTCAACAACATGCCATGAGACTAACTAAATGCAAAACATGCCAAGACACTCATCATATCAAAAGTTCAAACATGCTTGCCTGGTTCGGAGTAGTCGGAGCCTAGCTCGGTGAAGTTTGCGGTTCCGTCACCTCCTTCGGTATCTACGGTATAAAGAAAATATATGCGCTATCGTAAAATACCACGAGGTGCACAAAAGTATTCCAAATATTTTTCAAATAAATCTGATAAAAAACTAGACAGAATTTTAAAGAGGACAGAAAAGGAATCAATCAAAAATACTATTCTGTTTAGAAGTTATAAAGGTTTTTGGTCCAGGGACTCATCTGTAATGAAACAGAAAGTTTCCAGGGGCTAGCTTATAAAAACAGAAAACGTTCCAGTCTTGAATACGCCAGCCCAGAGGGGAAAGCGTATTTTGCCCGAAGGCGTTTTTAGAAAACGATTCGTTTAAAAAGATCTGAGAGGCTGACGGGCGGGTCCCACTCGTCAGGTTTAAACTTTCAAACGGGGGACGAAGCTCGTCGGCGCCCGAGAGTCGCGATGGTCGCCGGCGGCGATCCACGGCGAGGCAGGGAGATCGGAGAGTACCTCCGTGTTCAGGGCGCCCTTCCGCGTCGGTTGGTGGTGGTGGTGGCGGTCGGCGAGTACCACGTCGACGGCGAGCCTTGCTCCGGCGGACGGCGGTTCGGGTGGTTGTGGACCTCGTCGGAGAGAGCTGTGAAGATCAAATTGGGGAGGGGGTTAGACCTCTGGATGTGGTACGAGGTTACGGGCGAGAGTAGGGTGGCGGAGGAGTTCTCACCGGAGTGAATCAAGACGGAGGCCGAGGCGGAACGAGGCGGCCGGAGTCGGGGGAGGAGACCTCCTCGAGGCTCCTCCAGTGGCCTGGCGGGGTGTTTGTGGGGTGCAGTGGTTGTGCGTGCTCGAGGGCGAGCTCGGGTCTCCTTTTATAGGCGATCCGAGGCGGTGGTCGTGAACGTGGATCTCCGGCGATGGTTACGGTGGCGCAGTGCTTGGTCAGGGGAGATTAGGGAGTTGGGCGTCATCGTGGAGGTCTACTGGTTCCATTCAGACGCTAACCGGACTTGGATTAGAAACTTAGGGCAGGCTTTGGTCAGAACGGGACGGCGCGGGTCCGTTGGCGGCAGAGAGCGCGTCCAGTGCTGTTGGGCCATGGCGACGGTGCAGCGGGGGTGCGCTGGCGTGCATGAGGCCACGCGGAGAGCCAGGGAGCGTTGGGCAGCGCCAAACGGCGTTGAGCCGCCGTTCTGCTTCCTGTCGGTCGCTACGGTGGTTCGGCCGCCGCAAGACATGCCGGCGCAGGTGGGCCAGGGCACCGCCGACACCGGGAAGGCGCCAAGCGCGCGTGTGGTGCTCCAGACAGGAGGAAGAGGCGGCGAGGAACGTGCCAAGGGCACTGTCTACGCGTGATTGAAACTGACGAACGAAAACGACACTGAATCTGAATATTCCTGAATATGAACAGCAACAGTGCATGCAAGGTGTTCTACAGAATGAATTTGGCCTCTGGGGATTTTTCCTTGAGCTGATTTTTGGTGGAGTGGCTACTCATTGCTCCAGTAGGCTGCCTGAATTTTGGTGGAATTTTTGGAGAAGTGTGGATATGAATTTCACCAAATTTGGCAAATCTGGTCCAAACTTGCAGAGACTGAAATTTGAAAAATTTGAAAAGAGGAGGAGTGGATCAAGATGGTTCTGGGTTGTGGGTACAAAGGACTATCCAGGAGAGTTGGTTTGAGGTCAAAACTCAAATGCAAAAGGGTACTTGCTTTGAAAATCTCTCAGGCTCCAAATAATTTGCAGAAATGATTTGAGGGGAAAAATAATTAGAATAAAATCCAAAACTTGCTTGGATTAGTTGGGACAGAGAACTTAGGTTGATTACAAGGAGGAGGGGAGGTTTTGGAGGGGTTTTACCACATGGGAAAAATACAAAGTCATGGGTGGTTTCCAAGATATGAAAATCCCAAATTTTCATAGAGTTTCTTTTTAAAAGAAAAAGATTAAACTCCCAAAATAATTTGAGAGGGAACCAACAGAGAAGAAGTTTCAAAAGATCAAACACTATAGTTTGAAGAAAAATAAAATCCTTGCCAAAGAAAAGGAAGTTTTTAAGAGGAAGGATTTCTGGAAAAGAAATTTTAAATGCCCTCTTTTAAAAAAAATCCAACAAAGTTTTTGATGAAAACCAATTAAAATTTTTGGAGTGTCACAACACCTACCCCCTTAGGAAAAATCTCGTCCCCGAGATTTCAGCTGATCCTTAAATAAGTATGGATGTTCTGTCCGAAGAAAATCCTCTCTTTCCCAAGTTGCTTCACTTTCGGTGTGATTGCTCCACTGAACTCTGAAAAACTTGATGGTCTTCTGTCGGGTTCTCCTTTCAGACTCCTCTAATATTTTTACTGGGCGTTCCCGATAAGTGAGGTCTGGCTGCACGTCAATGTTCTCATGGGATACTTGCTTCTCTGGTTTGCTTACGCACTTCCTTAATTGAGAGACGTGGAACACGTCGTGAATGTCGGACAAGTCTTCGGGTAAGTCTAGCTGGTAGGCTACAGTGCCTCTTCGTGCCACTATGCAGAATGGTCCAATGAATCTTGGTGCTAACTTTCCTTTAATCTTAAACCGTTGCAGTCCCCTCATAGGTGATACTCATAGGTACACAAATTCACCGGGTTCAAAATTGACCCCACGATGTTTCTGATCGTAATAACTCTTCTGTCGGCTTTGAGCGGTCTTGAGTCGGTCCCTGATTAGCTTGACTTTTTCCTCGGCTTCTTTGAGCATGTCTGGGCCGAAGATACGGCTGTCTCCGGTCTCTGACCAATTTAGCGGGGTACGACACCTCCGTCCGTATAGGGCTTCAAAAGGTGCCATTCGCAGGCTGGCCTGGTAGCTGTTGTTGTATGCGAACTTGGCATATGGCAGACTTTCTTCCCAACTGGTTCCATAGGTGAGGACACATGCTCTCAGCATGTCTTCTAAAATTTGGTTTACGCGTTCAGTCTGTCCATCAGTCTGGGGATGGTAGGCTGTACTGAAGGCCAATTGAGTTCCCAGAGCCTGTTGTAAATGATCCCAGAATCTCGAGACAAATTGAGTGCCTCTGTCGGATATTATAGTCTTCGGGACTCCATGCAGACAAACTATACGGGAGAGATAAATCCTGGCAAGCTTCTGAGTGTTGTAGGTTGTCTTTACTGGAATGAAATGTGCCACCTTGGTTAATCTATCGGTGATGACCCATATGGCATCATTCCCGTGTCGTGACCGAGGTAGTCCAACAATAAAATCCATCCCTATTTCATCCCATTTCCACTCAGGTATTTTGTTTGGTTGCAGTAGTCCGGCTAGTTTTTGATGCTCAACTTTTATGCGTTGACAAGAATCGCAACATGCAACAAATGTGGCTATGTCCCTCTTCATACCGTGCCACCAAAATCTTTCCTGAATATCCTTATACATTTTGGTTCCTCCAGGGTGGATTGAATATGGAGTGGTGTGTGCTTCAGCTAGGATTTGCTGTCTGAGGTCCTCTATGTTTGGCACGCAGAGTCTGTCCCCGTACCGTAATATTCCATCATCGCCTATGACAAACTCCGAGGCCTTGCCCATACTCACCTTTCTTTTAATTCCTTCAATGCTGGGGTGACCAGGCTGAGCTTCTTTAATTCTCTCCACAAGGTCGGGCTTTATTTCCAAGTTTGATATGGTGCCTTCCACGATCATTAACAAGTTGAGTTTGGCAAATTCTTGTTGGAATTCAGGTCTCAAACTTTGCAGACTATTTTCGTCGGAGCTGGGGTTCCGACTAAGAGCATCGGCCACTACATTTGCTTTCCCTGGATGATAGTGGATACCAACATCATAATCCTTTACCAATTCCAACCAGCGTCATTGCCGTAAGTTCAGTTCTGGCTGTGTGAAAATATATTTGAGACTTTTATGGTCCGTGTATATTTCACATCGATTCCCAAGTAAGAAATGCCTCCATTCCTTAAGTGCATGAATGACTGCTGCCATTTCTAAGTCATGAGTGGGATAATTTTCCTCATGCTTGCGGAGTTATCGTGAAGCGTATGCGACAACCTTGCCTTCTTGCATCAACACGCACCCGAGACCTTTTCGGGATGCGTCACAGTACACCTCAAAGTTTTTGTGTATGTCTGGCACAATTAATACCGGTGCTGTGGTTAATTTCCGTTTTAACTCTTGGAAACTTTTTTCGCAGGCTTCTGTCCATTCAAACTTCTTGTCCTTCTTGAGCAACTGCGTCATTGGCTTGGCTAGGGTGGAGAATCCTTCAATAAATCTGCGGTAATATCCAGCCATTCCCAAGAAACTTCGTACGTCCGTTACGCTGGCTGGTGCCTTCCAGTCAAGTATGCCCCTGACTTTCTCCGGGTCCACTGCGATACCGTCTTGGGTCAGCACGTGACCTAGAAAGCCTACTTGTCTTAGCCAAAATTCGCACTTGCTGAACTTGGCATACAATTGATGTTTCCTGAGTTCTCCTAGCACAATCCTGAGATGTTCCGCGTGCTCTTCTGGTGTTTTGGAGTATATCAGAATATCATCGATAAATACCACAACGAACTGGTCCATAAACTTCATAAATACTTTGTTCATGTGGTGAACAAAATATGCGGGGGCGTTTGTTAATCCAAAAGGCATAACTGTGAACTCATATAGTCCATATCTGGAGGTGAAGGCTGTTTTAGGGATATCTTCTGTTCGCACTTTTAATTGATGGTATCCTGACCTTAAGTCAATCTTTGAGAATACCTTGGCCTGAGCGAGCTGATCAAATAAATCATTTATTCGTGGCATCGGGTATTTGTTCTTGACTGTGACCATGTTAAGTGCTCGGTAGTCTATGCACAATCTTAGTGTTCCATCCTTCTTTTTGGCAAATAAAATTGGTGATCCCCAAGGTGAGGAGCTGGCTCGAATGTATCCCTTGTCCAGTAATTCCTTTATTTGTTTCTTCAACTCAATCAACTCGGATGGTGCCATTCTGTATGGTTTCTTGTATATGGGGGTGGTTCCTGGAGCTAGCTCAATGCTGAATTCTATTTCTCGGTCTGGTGGCATGCCTGGTAGTTCTTCGGGAAATACATCTGGAAATTCACATACCACAGGAACCTCGCTTAACTCAGAAACGTCCACCTTATTCAATCTCGGCTGCCGGGGTATTTTTCTTTCCTTGGCTGATACTTTTATTGTCTTCCCGTGGTGGTGCGTGAGAATTACGGTCCGGTTGAAACAGTCAATAAAACCTTTGTTGGTGGTTAACCAGTCCATCCCTAGGATGACATCTAGTCCTTTATTTTCCAACACAATAAGATTGGCGTAAAATTTCAATCCTTCGAACTCTATAACCACATTCTGACAGTAACTCTGAGTAACTTGCTGAATCCCAGGGGACTTGATGATCATGGATTTTTCCAAGGGAAACATCGAAAAATTATTTTGCAAAGCAAAACTTTTCGAAATGAATGAGTGAGAAGCTCCAGAATCAAACAAAACCGTTGCAGGTATTGTGTTGACAGGAAACGTACCGAGTACGATATCCGGAGCGTTTTGTGCTTCTTCTTTGGTCATGTGGTTTAGATGACCCTTCCTGTGGTTGTTGTTGGGGTTGAAATTGTTGCGCTTGGGCGCTGAATTATTTCCACCATTGTTTGGCTTCGGGGTCGAGTTCCTTGGCTTGGGGCACTGTTTGGCGTAGTGCCCGTCTTCTCCACAAGCGTAGCAAGTAACGCCTGGGCGATATGTGAACTCTTTGTCCCTTGCATGGAAATTCTTGGTTGGGCGTGAGATGTTTGTCGTAGGTTTGTGTGTCCCACCTTTCTGAAAATCTGTCCTGCTTCGGTGGTTGCGCGCAAGAGTAGTCTGGTCTCTTTTTCGCTTGCGTAAATCCTCCAAGCTACGTCTCTCATTTTCCAGAGTAATAGCTTTGTCCACTAGTGTCTTAAAATCTGGAAAAGTGTGAACGACCAGTTGGCATTTAAGCGCGGGCGCCAGACCGTCAAGGAATTTCTCCATCTTCTTGCTTTCAGTCATACGTTCTTCATTGGCGTAGCGGGACAATAGAGTAAATTGACCATTGTATTCTGACACTGTCATGTTCCTTTGTTTGAGGTCATCGAACTCTCTCTTCTTGATTTTCATAATACTCTTGGGAATGTGTGCACCACGGAAACCTTCCTTGAAATCATCCCAGGTTATATCATTTTCATTGGGGTGCATGTGCAGAAAATTCTCCCACCATGATGCAGCTGCTCCTGTGAGATAGTGCGGAGCATATAGTACTTTCTCGAGATCTGAACATTTTGCAATAATTAATTTTCTCTCCATATCTCGAAGCCAATCCTCGGCTTCAAGAGGTTTGTCAGTATGAGAAAATGTTTGGGGACGTGTCTTCTGTAGCTCAGATAACTTGGAATGCTGCTGATACTGTCCATGGTGATTTCCCATGTTGATGACTTGGTTCATCATTTCCCGATGTTGTTGCTGACTCTGCTCATAAAGGTGGCACATTTGTGAAAGTGCCAATTCATTGCCCTGTTGGCTTGACTGTCCTTGTGTGAACTTGTTGCTGGGTTGTGTATCATAATTTTCCTCTGGTGGAGTTGGCATGGAACGAGTCCAAGGACGAGACATTTTTCACTCTGGGGATATATTTTGTAAAACCCATAAGAAAAGCGAAAAGAGTCGCAAAAACAATTCCATAAATGCATAAAGCTGGTAAATAAAAATTAAATAACCAAGCTTACTTAAGAAAAACAAATCGATCTGCGCACGGAGAAGGACTGCTCATTACATATCTTACACGCGAGCGGTAATTATACAATACATCACTCAGGATATGCGTACATAATCCTGACATGTTATTTAGGCTAGTGCACTCCTCCAGATCCTACATGATGCGCAAACAAGCTACTTCTCACAACCTATGTACATATAAACATATCATACAAAGCGGTACATTGCATGGCGGCTAAGCGTACTCAGGCGGAGATGTTGACGATCTCCTTTGCCCTGCCGAGGGTGAGGCGTAGCGAGGCTGGGGACTCGACTTCCTCCTCGCTAATAGGCTCCATACGTGTAGTGTTGCGCTGAGTAGATGGAGCGGTTGCCAGGGGCGGAACAACACGAACAGGAGTGGGCATGCAGGGTGGTGCAGTGCGCGCTGGAGTGGGCGCAATAACTTGGTTGAACTCTTCGGTAGAAGGCAGGCGACGAGTAGGTGCATAAGATGCTGAGGACGAGACCAAAGTCAGTGGCGGTGCGGTGGGTAGGAGCTCCCTCCTGTTGGCAGCACAGCCATGAACTGAGTCCATGCGGGCAGCCACGAAGTCGTCCACCAGGTTGTCGAAGGCTGCCTCCAGGGCCCGGAGATACTCAATGAGCATCTCAAAAGCCTCGTCTCGTTCTCCTCTGGGGCAGGAGAATGCGTAGTGACAGGTGTAAGGCACATGGCATGGAAGATAACGGTAACGACGAGTCTTCATCACGGGGAGGACATCCCTGAGACGAGCTATCGCCTCGCGAGCTGCCATCTGCATAGCATGCCTCTCCGTAGGCATGGCTCTTCCAAAGAACCGGAAGCGACGTAACTCACCACGCCCCCCCTTGAACTGCACCGCGGCCTGGTGCATGGTCAGACTGTCGTTGACTCGGTGCTGGCAGAGTGTGAAGACTGGGCGCACAGATGGCCCCATCGCGACCTGAACGATGAAGGAAAGAAGCTTGACGAACCCATCAGGCACGTTGGCGAAGGTCTGAGACTCGCAGCTGTTGTCGGCCATCTACAAAAGTAGGCAAAAATTCTGCATGGTCAGATCATAAATTTATGCTGACTGACAGAAAATGACTACAATCAAGAAAATACGAAAAGGCTCAATCATGCTAATAACCAATTAGCGATCGCTCCTAGTGGCTTCCTACAGTCAGCCTGGCTCTGATACCAAGCTTGTCACGACCGGTTTTCCAATAAAAATATTTATTGAGAAACCAATCTTTTGAGTCCAGTATGAGAAAAATTCTCCTTACCGGTAGACAAATTCTTGATACAATAAGCCAGTAGCATAAAATATATTACAGGGTCAAACTACGGTTGCTCAACCAAATTATTACAAGCACGCCAATAATTATACATAATGGCGGACATGACACAGTGGTGCGGAGGCATACTACTGACTCGAGGATAGGGCGGTGGTGGAAAAACACAGCGGGGAGAGAGATACAAGACTCTAAAACTGGCATCTCATCGAGCGTCGAGGTGAGGCTCGATGAATTTATTTGGTAGCGGAAGCGGATATGATACAGTGACCAAATCTAGGGTCGTACGAGACTGACTGGGATTCCTCTAGGCGTCGGACTCGCTATCAAAATCTTCATCCATGAGATCACCTTCGTCAGCATCTGGCCAAATCAACAAGCCAGGTGAGTACTTTGAAAGTACTCACAAGACAGTTCGTACGTAAGATATAACAAATGCATGCATGGATGCGTCATGTTTAACTTTTAACAGTGGCACATTAATTCGTAAAAACAAGACAGGTAAAAAGGGAGTCGGCGGTAGTCCGCTCGAAAACCCAACAAAATAACTGTAAACCCAATCAGGGTCGGAAGCGACACCTCGATAGGAATATAAATAAATAAATCACGCCGCAGTCGGGCGTCTAGGCGACACCACATAAAGGGGTTTAAAAGAAATGCCACAGTCGGGCGTCTGAGCGACGCCACATAAAGGGCTTTAAAAGAAATGCCACAGTCGGGCGTTTGAGCGACGCCACATAAAGGGCTTTAAAAGAAATGCCACAGTCGGGCGTCTGAGCGACGCCGCATAAAGGGCTTTAAAAGAAATGCCACAGTCGGGCGTCTGAGCGACATCACAGAAAGGGCTTTTATTGAAAGTAAAATATAACAATGCCACAGTCGGACGTCTGAGCGACATCGCAGAAAGGGCTTTTATTCACAAGTAAATAATACTCATAATAAACATTCAATTCATGAAAATAAACGGGTTAGTCCATCCACAGGAATAATCATTTAACCGGACTTAGCACTCATGCGATTCATGGGAGTCTCTGTCATCAAACTGGCACTTGTCAGGATAAGATAATACTGAACTTGGACATGGAATAGATGATTCAAGGAATATATGACTCTGCAGAGTTTGTACAAAAATTTCCCACAGCCAACGGATTTCCGTAGTCACGAAGGACTAGTTCCGTTTACGGTATTTCGGAAGAAAACACAGCTAACCAGTACACACCCATCCTACCTCTCGATGCTAGGAATCATCCTAGACATCGTCCAAGAAAAACTTTTGAGACGGGGATATCACAATCTCGAATAGCATGGGATCAAATTTATATACGCGCGCTCTAAGGGGTGCCCCCCTCTCGGTCCCAACCGGAAACACCCATGCCCCCTGACCGGATGACTGGCTTTAATCCAGGGCCATGGAACCATCATCACGGCCTCTCCTTTTTGGTGTGTACCAGGTAAGCGGTTTACAACTTACTACGCCATATTCCTTGCGGAAAACATGTGGTAGTACAGGGAAGGAAGAATGGAAGGAACTAGAATGATACGGGTTGACACTGAAGTCATATAGTCTGGCATAAGACTGGCATGCTACAACACTGCCATCTTACCCATCCTCATGCCAACACATGGCCATTCATACTCACATCCATCCACTCATGGAATTTTCGACAAACTCTACTTGCCTCATCGTTGCATGTAACTATGACATTCGTCGGTGAAGATGTGCTATCATTGCATACTAGTGCACCAATAAAGGAACTCTAGCGGTTATCGTTCTCGCTACTAAACTATGCCAAAACACAATCTATCATTCCATTAACCGTCTCTAATAAGGTTATCAATCATGCTTGCCTGGTTTGCAGATGTACGTCGGTAGCTTATGCTCGGTTCGAAATTTGCGGATCCACATGTCCACAATGTCTCATAGGTCCTCTCGGAGTATGCAAACCACCGGTCATATGACTATCTGGATAAGATAAATATACGCGCCATACGAGCTAGTCCAACTAGATCGGTCGAATACCCAAGCGATGGAGGTAGCAATCCAGAAATATTGTGTTTAGGTTTCCACATTGATTTCTTACTAAATCAAATACTGATAAACAAATCTAGAGTACATTAAAATTTTATGAAGAGGAACAGAACAAGCGAATTCTTACCCGGGTATCACAACACAATTCTAATTTCTTGTTATAAAAAGTATAAGGGTTTTTAACCCAGGAGGAACCCGAAATCTGATATAATGAAAGACAACAAAAATTAGTTTACCAAGGGGACTAGCTTATAAAACCACAGAAAACATGAGACATTCGGTAGCGAACTAAAACGCTCAAGCATCTCAAGAGAGTGAAAGCGAGCATTTGGCAGAAGGCGGTCTTTTTTTCACTTAAAAAAACGCTTTCGCGGTTCTAGAAAAAGGACGAGATGTGCTAAACGGGGCGGGCATATCACTGCCGTTCAGATTTGAAATTACCAAAAACGGAGTGCGCCTAGATTTCCATTTTCACCGGTGGCAAACGACGAGCCGTGGTGGTCGCCCGCGGCGATCCACAGCGACGCGCAGGGGGATCAGAGGGTACTCCGTGTTCAGCCGACGTCCATGTCACCAGCACGCGTGTCGAGATTGGAATTGGCTAGGTGTTGAGTGGTCCGTCGGCGGGTAATCCGGACTGGACGACGTTGCGAAGACCTTGTCTTCGACGACGCATGACGGCGGATTCGGGTGGCGCGACTGGGCCTCGTCGGAGGAGAGAAGTCTGCGATAGGGTGCCAAATTGAGGCAGCGCGGCGTTAGACCTCTGCCGCTCACGATTTAAAGGAGGCTTGTTTATGAAGCGATGATCTGAGGGGCGCCGGGAGAGAGCGGTCCACCGTTGCAAACCGGAGGGCACGTAACCGGACGTCTGGATGGCACACATTTAGGAGCCGCGGTATCGAGAGTGCGTGTACGAGAGTTCGGTCCGAGAGAAGGTATCGTATCTCACTAACCTCGTGAGTGTCCACCCCCTGTTTGGCGGCCAACTGAGTCGTGTAGGTGTGCTGGCGGGTGTTTAGTGGCAGAGGGGAGGTGTGAGCTCGAGAGCGAGTTCGGGAGCCTCCTTTTATAGGCGGTCCGAGGCGGTGGCCGAGAACGGGGTTCTCCGGCGAAGCTTACGGCGGCGCAGGGCATTGGTCGGGGAGGTTTAGGGGTCGAGCGCCGTCGTGGGGGTCCACTGGGTTCGTTTTGGTGCTAAACTAGCCAGGGTTTGGGTGTTTAGGGGGACCTCGACGGAAGCGGCGCGGCGTAGCATCCGCAAGTGTTGTCACAGAAGAGCTTGATGGCCCCGACGCATTGGGTATGACTCCTAGGTTGATGATGAACTCCTTCACCCAAATTGCTTCATGCGCTGCCTCCGAGGCTGCCATGTACTCTGCTTCACATGTAGATCCCGCCACGACGCTTTGCTTGCAACTGCACCAGCTTACTGCCCCACCATTCAAAATATACACGTATCCGGTTTGTGACTTAGAGTCATCCAGATCTGTGTCGAAGCTAGCGTCGACGTAACCTTTTACGACGAGCTCTTCGTCACCTCCATAAACGAGAAACATTTCCTTAGTCCTTTTCAGGTACTTCAGGATATTCTTGACCGCTGTCCAGTGTTCCTTGCCGGGATTACTTTGGTACCTTCCTACCAAACTTACGGCAAGGTTTACATCAGGTCTGGTACACAGCATGGCATACATAATAGACCCTATGGCCGAGGCATAGGGGATGACACTCATCTCTTCTATATCTTCTGCCGTGGTCGGACATTGAGCTGAGCTCAATTTCACACCTTGTAACACAGGTAAGAACCCCTTCTTAGAATGATCCATATTGAACTTCTTCAATATCTTATCAAGGAATGTGCTTTGTGAAAGACCTATGAGGCGTCTCGATCTATCTCTATAGATCTTGATGCCTAATATATAAGCAGCTTCTCCAAGGTCCTTCATAGAAAAACTTTTATTCAAGTAGGCCTTAATGCTGTCCAAGAGTTCTATATCATTTCCCATCAAAAGTATGTCATCTACATATAATATGAGAAATGCTATAGAGCTCCCACTCACTTTCTTGTAAACGCAGGCTTCTCCATAAGTCTGTGTAAACCCAAACGCTTTGATCATCTCATCAAAGCGAATGTTCCAACTCCGAGATGCTTGCACCAGCCCATAAATCGAGCGTTGGAGCTTGCACACCTTGTCAGCATTCTTAGGATCGACAAAACCTTCCGGCTGCATCATATACAATTCTTCCTTAAGGAAACCATTAAGGAATGTCGTTTTGACGTCCATTTGCCATATTTCATAATCATAGAATGCGGCAATCGCTAACATGATTCGGACGGACTTCAGCTTCGCTACCGGTGAGAAAGTCTCATCGTAGTCAACCCCTTGAACTTGTCGATAACCCTTAGCGACAAGCCGAGCTTTATAGATGGTCACATTACCATACGCGTCTGTCTTCTTCTTAAAGATCCATTTATTTTCTATGGCTCGCCGCTCAACGGGCAAGTCAGTCAAAGTCCATACTTCGTTTTCATACATGGATCCTATCTCGGATTTCATGGCTTCTAGCCATTTTTCGGAATCCGGGCCCGCCATCGCTTCTTCATAGTTCGAAGGTTCACCGTTGTCTAACAACATGATTTCCAAGACAGGGTTGCCGTACCACTCTGGTGCGGAAGGTGTCCTTGTGGACCTTCGAATTTCAGTAGGAGCTTGATCAGAAGTATCTTGATCATCATCATTAACCTCCTCTCTAGTCGGTGCTGGCACCTCAGGAACATTTTTTTGAGTTGCGCCATTTTCCGGTTCAAGAGGTAATACTTCATCAAGTTCTACTTTCCTTCCACTTACTTCTTTCGAGAGAAACTCTTTCTCTAGAAAGGACCCATTCTTGGCAACAAAGATCTTGCCTTCGGATCTGAGGTAGAAGGTATACCCAGTAGTTTCTTTAGGGTATCCTATGAAGACGCATTTTTCCGACTTGGGTTCGAGCTTTTCAGGTTGAAGTTTCCTGACATAAGCATTGCATCCCCAAACTTTTAGAAACGACAACTTAGGTTTCTTACCAAACCATAATTCAAATGGTGTGGTCTCAACGGATTTCGACGGAGCCCTATTTAAAGTGAATGCGGCGGTCTCTAAAGCATACCCCGAAAAGGATAGCGGTAAATCGGCAAGAGACATCATAGATCGCACCATATCTAATAGAGTGCGATTACGACGTTCGGACACACCATTACGCTGAGGTGTTCCAGGCGGCGTGAGTTGTGAAACTATTCCACATTTTCTTAAGTGTGTGCCAAACTCGTGACTCAAGTATTCTCCTCCTCGATCTGATCGTAGGAACTTGATTTTCCTGTCACGTTGATTCTCAACCTCACTCTGAAATTCCTTGAACTTTTCAAAGGTTTCAGACTTGTGTTTCATTAAGTAGACATACCCATATCTACTCAAGTCATCAGTGAGGGTGAGAACATAATGATAGCCACCGCGAACCTCAACACTCATTGGACCGCACACATCAGTATGTATGATTTCCTATAAGTTGGTTGCTCGCTCCATTGTTCCTGAGAACAGAGTCTTGGTCATTTTACCCATGAGGCATGGTTCGCACGTGTCAAATGATTCATAATCAAGAGAATCTAAAAGTCCATCTCCATGGAGCTTCTTCATGCGTTTGACACCTATGTGACCAAGGCGGCAGTGCCACAAGTATGTGGGACTATCATTATCAACCTTACATCTTTTGGTACTCACACTATGAATATGTGTAGCAATACGCTCGAGATTCATTAAGAATAAACCATTTACCATAGGAGCATGACCATAAAACATATCTCTCATATAAATGGAACAACCATTATTCTCAGATTTAAATGAGTAGCCATCTCGAATTAAACGAGATCCCGATACAATGTTCATGCTCAAAGCTGGCACTAAATAACAATTATTGAGGTTTAAAACTAATCCCGTAGGTAAATGTAGAGGCAGCGTGCCGACGGCGATCACATCGACCTTGGAACCTTTCCCGACGCGCATTGTCACCTTGTCCTTCGCTAGTCTCCGCTTATTCCGCAGCTCCTGCTTTGAGTTACAAATGTGAGCAACTGCACCGATATCAAATACCCAGGAGCTACTACGAGTGCTGGTAAGGTACACATCAATTACATGTATATCACATATACCTTTTGTTTTGCCGGCCTTCTTGTCTGCTAAGTATTTGGGGCAGTTCCGCTTCCAGTGACCACTTTCCTTGCAATAAAAGCACTCAGTCTCGGGCTTGGGTCCATTCTTTGGCTTCTTCCCGGCAGCTTGCTTGCCGGGCGCGGCAACTCCCTTGCCATCCTTCTTGAAGTTCTTTTTACCCTTGCCTTTCTTGAACTTAGTGGTTTTATTGACCATCAACACTTGATGTTCCTTCTTGACTTCTACCTCTGCTGATTTCAGCATAGCAAATACTTCAGGAATGGTCTTCTCCATCCCCTGCATATTGAAGTTCATCACAAAGCTCTTGTAGCTCGGTGGAAGCGACTGGAGGATTCTGTCAATGACCGCATCATCCGGGAGATTAACTCCCAGCTGAGGCAAGCGGTTATGTAACCCAGACATAGTGAGTATGTGCTCACTGACAGAACTATTTTCCTCCATCTTACAGCTGAAGAATTTGTCGGAGACTTCATATCTCTCGACCCGGGCATGAGCTTGGAAAACCATTTTTAGCTCTTCGAACATCTCATATGCTCCATGTCTCTCAAAACGCTTTTGGAGCCCCGGCTCTAGGCTGTAAAGCATGCCGCACTGAAGGAGGGAGTAGTCATCGGTACGTGCCTGCCAAGCGTTCATAACGTCTTGTTCTGCAGGGAGAACAGGTGCGTCACCTAGCGGTGCTTGTAGGACATAATCTTTCTTGGCAGCTATGAGGATGATCCTCAGGTTCCGGACCCAGTCCGTATAGTTGCTGCCATCGTCTTTCAGCTTGGTTTTCTCTAGGAACGCGTTGAAGTTGAGGACTACGTTGGCCATTTGATCTACAAGACATATTGTAAAGGTTTTAGACTAAGTTCATGATAATTAAGTTCATCTAATCAAATTATTCAATGAACTCCCACGTAGATAGACATCCCTCTTCTAGTCATCTAAGTATAACATGATCCGAGTCAACTAGGCCGTGTCCGATCATCACGTGAGACGGACTAGTCAACGTCGGTGAACATCTTCATGTTGATCGTATCTTCTATACGACTCATGCTCGACCTTTCGGTCTTCTGTGTTCCGAGGCCATGTCTATACACATGCTAGGCTCGTCAAGTTAACCCTAAGTGTTTTGCATGTGTAAAACTGTCTGACACCCATTGTATGTGAACGTAAGGATCTATCACACCCGATCATCACGTGGTGCTTCGAAACGACGAACTTTAGCAACGGTGCACAGTTAGGGGAGAACACTTCTTGAAATTGTTGTGAGGGATCATCTTATTTACTATCGTCATTCTAAGCAAACAAGATGAAAAACATGATAAACATCACATGCAATCAAATAATAATAGTGACATGATATGGCCAATATCACACAGCTCCTTTGATCTCCATCTTGGGGCTCCATGATCATCTTGTCACCGGCATGACACCATGATCTCCATCATCATGATCTCCATCATTGTGTCTCCATGAAGTTGCTCGCCAACTATTACTTCTACTACTATGGCTAACGCGTTTAGCAATAAAGTAAAGTAATTTACATGGCGTTTCTCAATGACACGCAGGTCATACAAAAATAAAGACAACTCCTATGGCTCCTGCCGGTTGTCATACTCATCGACATGCAAGTCGTGATTCCTATTACAATAGCATGAACATCTCATACATCACATATAGATCATTCATCATTCATCACAACTTTGGCCATATCATATCACAAAGCACTTGCTGCAAAAACAAGTTAGACGTCCTCTAATTGTTGTTGCATGTTTTACGTGGCTGAAGTAGGGTTCTAGCAAGAACGTTTTCTTACCTACGTGAAAGCCACAACATGATTTGTCAACTTCTATTTACCCTTCATAAGGACCCTTTTCATCGAATCCGCTCCAACTAAAGTAGGAGAGACAGACACCCGCCAGCCACTTATGCAATTAGTGCATGTTAGTCGGTGGAACTGGTCTCACGTAAGCGTACGTGTAAGGTTGGTCCGGGCCGCTTCATCCCACAATACCATTGAAGCAAGATAAGACTAGTAACGGCAAGAAAGTTGACAACATCTACGCCCACAACAAATTGTGTTCTACTCGCGCAAGAAGAACTACGCATATACCTAGCTCATGATGCCACTGTTGGAGAACGTTGTAGAAAACAAAAATTTTCCTACGGTTTCACCAAGATCCATATATGAGTTCATCTAGCAACGAGTGATTACATGCATCTACGTACCTTGTAGATCGCGAGCGGAAGCGTTCAAAGAACGGGGATGATGTAGTCGAACACGACGTGATCCAAATCACCGGAGATCCTAGCACCGAACGGACGGCACCTCCGCGTTCAACACACATACGGAACAGCCACGTCTCCTCCTTCTTGATCCAGCAAGGGGAGAGGAGAGGTTGAGGGAGATGGCACCAGCAGCAGCACGACGGCGTGGTGTTGACGGAGCTGCAGTACTCCGGCAGGGCTTCGCCAAGCGCTATGGAGGAGGAGGAGGTGTTGGAGAGGGAGAAGGAGGCAACCAAAGGCGTGGGATGAAAGCCCTCCTTCCCCCACTATATATAGGAGGGCCAAGGGGGGGCGCCGGCCCTAGGAGATCCAATCTCCTAGGGGGTGCGGCCAAGGGGGAGGAATCCCTCCTCCCCAAGGCACCTAGGAGGTGCTTTCCCCTCCTAGGACTCTTCCTCCTTGAAACCCTAGGCGCATGGGACTCTTGGGGCTGGTGCCCTTGGCCCATGTAGGCCAAGGCGCACCCCCTACAGCCCATATGCCCCCCCGGGACAGGTGGCCCCACCCGGTGGGCCCCCGGGACCCTTCCGGTGGTCCCGGTACAATACCGATGACCCCGAAACTTGTCCCGATGGCCGAAATAGCACTTCCTATATATAATTCTTTACCTCCGGACCATTCCGGAACTCCTCGTGATGTCCGGGATCTCATCCGGGACTCCGAACAACATTCGGGTTACTGCATATACATATCCCTACAACCCTAGCGTCACTGCACCTTAACTGTGTAGACCCTACGGGTTCGGGAGACATGTAGACATGACCGAGATTGCTCTCCGGTCAATAATCAACAGCGGGATCTGGATACCCATGTTGGCTCCCAAATGCTCCACAATGATCTCATCGGACGAACCACGATGTCGAGGATTCAAGCAACCCCGTATACAATTCCCTTTGTCAATCGGTATGTTACTTGCCCGAGATCCGATCGTCGGTATCCCAATACCTCGTTCAACCTCGTTACCGGCAAGTCACTTTACTCGTACTGTAATGCATGATCCCGTGACCAGACACTTGGTCACTCTGAGCTCATTATGATGATGCATTACCGAGTGGGCCCAGTGATACCTCTCCATCATGCGGAGTGACAAATCCCAGTCTTGATCCATGTCAACCCAACAGACACTTTCGGAGATACCCGTAGTATACCTTTATAGTCACCCAGTTATGTTGTGACGTTTGGTATACCCAAAGAACTCCTACGGTATCCGGGAGTTACACGATCTCATGGTCTAAGGAAAAGATACTTGACATTGGAAAACTCTAGCAAACGAACTATACGATCTCATGCTATGTTTAGGATTGGGTCTTGTCCATCACATCATTCTCCTAATGATGTGATCTCGTTATCAATGACATCCAATGTCCATAGTCAGGAAACCATGACTATCTGTTGATCAACGAGCTAGTCAACTAGAGGCTTACTAGGGACATGTTGGTGTCTATTATTCACACATGTATTACGATTTCCGGATAATACAATTATAGCATGAATAAAGACAATTATCATGAACAAGGAAATATAATAATAATGCTTTTATTATTGCCTCTAGGGCATATTTCCAACAGTGAGCAACCCTCCCACTCGGGGGCTTAGCTGCAGTCCAGTACTCGCCTAAGTTTAAAAAATCCTACCGAGTGGTGAGAACCCTCCCACTCGGGGGCTTAGCTGCAGTCCAGTACTCTCCTAAGTTTGTAAAATCCTACCGAGTGGTGAGAAACCCTCCCACTCGGGGGCTCAGCTGCAGTCCAGTACTCGCCTAAGTTTGTAAAATCCTACCGAGTGGTGAGCAACCCTCCCACTCGGAGGCTTAGCTGCAGTCCAGTACTCACCTAAGTTTGAAAATCTTACCGAGTGGTGAGCAACCCTCCCACTCGGGGGCTTAGCTGTAGTCCAGTATTCGCCTAAGTTTAAAAAATCCGTCCTTATCCGCAAGGACGACGGAGTGCAAGTCGACTACAACCTTCTCCTTCGGAACTGCGCCACAAATACAACATGCGCTCCATCACCATCTGCAAGGACGACGAGGTGCAGGTCGACTAGAACCTTCTCCTTTGGAGCTGCGCCACAAATACAACGTGTGCTCCATCCCCATCCAGAAGGACGACGAGGTACAGGTCGACTGCAACCTTCTCCTTAGGAGCTGCGCCACAAGTACAACGTATGCTCCATCCCTATCTGCAAGGGCAACGAGGTGCAAGTCGACCGCGACCTTCTTCTCCAAGCTACGCCACAAATACAATGTGCGCTCCATCCCTGTCCGCAGGGACGACGAGGCGCAGGTCGATTGAAGTCTCCACTTCAAGGCTACATCTCAAAGAGTAAATTCCACGCGAAGGTAAATACAAGCATATTCGGAAATAAACCAAGTTCAGATAGATCCTAAAAGTTTCAGGCGACGTATCAAAAGTATTCGAGCATCAAGCGCGAAGGAGTTTAACGGTTACACAGACACTCGGCATTCCGAGGCAAATAAAGGTGGAGCATAATGTTTTTCGGTCACGCGTCAGGAGAAGGACTGGCTGGGTCACAGAAACTGTCAAGGTCTATGATGTCTGCAATACGGGTGGCGGCTTCAAGGAAAGTGTCCATGAAGGACTGGAAAGTGTGTCTCTTGGCATTAGCAACCTTGAGTTCCACCAGCTTGTCTTCTTTGACGTCTTTTCAGTGCACTCGGACCAGGGACAACACGACATCAGCGCCACAGCGGGCGGATGACTTCTTCCATTCTTGCACTCGGTCAGGGATTTGATTCAGTCGAGCCATCAGGGACTCGAGATCCTGGGACAGTTCCGCCTGAGGCCAGAGTTCAGCATCAACCCGAGTCATTGCCGCTTTCAGGCGGGCAAGATAAGTAACCGCGCTGTCCATGCGAGATTCCAACCGCAGCACATTCATCGCAGCATCATCCTTGACTGGACAGTTTATGGGGTCAAGACCCATCTCGACCCGCCCAGTTTCCGCTTCAAAGTCTTGACAAAACTCTGCACAGTCGAGTGAATGGTGAGTCGACGATATAATTAGACTTGACAGTCGATAGAAACAAGTCAGTCAACCATCAGTACCTTCAAGGTTTAAGACTAGCTTTGCAGCAAGCTGGCCCAGATAAGACTCCAACTCGCCCTTCTTAACTTTGAGGCTCCCAAGCTCGTCAGTCAGCTTGTCCTTGCCCTTCTTCAATCGCTCGACCTCCCGATTGGCATCAGAAACATCAGTCTTCAGTTTGGAATTCTCTTCTTCTAGCTTGCCGACCGAAGCAAGCTTCTTGTCGGCAATCGCAGTTTTCTCTCGCGCTTCCTTCTGTGCAGCAGCAAGATCCAGATCCTTCTTCTCCAAAGCCTGCTTCATTTTCTCTAAAGAAATAACACTCTTCAGACGGGCTTGGAGTTGACGGTTTTCACTATGTACATCTGCTCGAGTGGAGTCACTCGGTTAAAAAAACGGAAAGGAAAAGTGCCAGCAACAGTGAGATAAATAGTTCATGATCGGTTACCTCCCATGGCAGCTACTTCATCATGAGCAGTCTTGAGATTCTTTTTGGCCAGTTCCAGATCAAGGTTGAGGCTGATTTGTTGCTGGTTCAGTGTAGAGAGTTGAGCACTGAGATCACAAGATTTCTGCGGTCAACACATAAGACTTGTCAGTCGACTGAAATGAAATACATCACTGCGACAGCTACTCCAAGACTACCATCGAATAAAAAAAGAAGAGAGGTTCAGATTCTCAGACCACAGTCGACTGCCCGCAGTCAACTATGGTCTCGGGGACTACACCCAATGGGTGCACTTAGCGTGCCCCCACTGGTTTTAATTCCACTCGGCATGGTCCGCCCAGCGCGAGTTGTAAAAAAGAAAGTTCAGATTCCCAGACCACAGTCGACTGCCCGCGGTCAACTATGGTCTCGGGGACTACACCCAGTGGGTGCACTCAGAGTGCCCCCACTAGTTCAAAGATTCAGCTTGAGTCGATCCAAAGTGACTTATACAATTTCAAAACAGCCACACCCCAGTGGGTGATCAGACGAGAAATATGACCAACTAACCTGGACATTGGTTTGCAGAGTAGCTCCGGCATTGAAGGCCACCTGGCTGGCCTCATGCACCACTTTCATTTGCCCCATCACAAGATTTAACTGAAGAAGAGCTTCCTTGGCAGCAGTCGATGGGTCGTCCAAAGTCTGATACGCAGTAAAAAGCGATGCTAGCAGAGCAGTCGAAGCAGCTGCAGGATCTGAAGTGTGGAGTTGTATTGGTGCAGCAGAAGTCTGAGCAGCTGATCCTGATGGACAACCAGTCGACAGCGGGACAGCGAAGGTGACGTTGGTTCGAGCCGGATCTGTCGATTGCTCGACTGCCACCCCAGGCGTCATGGTCGACTGAAGAACCTGGACCTCAGGCGCTTTCTCGCCCAGTTCCTTGTCTTTCCTCCTCCTCCCCTCAGCAGTACTTCTTCTTCATCATCCGGGAGCACAACAACGTCCCGTGGAACTACAATAAACAGAGAAAGTCGTATGGATAGCTGACAAACAATCTAGTCGTCCAAATAAATTCGAATCGGGCAGACTTACTGGCTTTGGAGGTAGCTGCGTCGTCGGTTTCCTCGTCAACCAGATTCTTATCAATGTCCATGTCAGTCGCAACTGAGGTTGGGCTGTAAAGGTTCATCACCCACTCGGTCAGAACAAAAAAGTCGGTCGGAACAAGAAAATACAGGAAGACCATTTACCCAGAAGCAACAGGAACGTCCATCTTGATTCTAGGCAAGGTCTTCTGAGCCTTCGAAGGATTGACCTTGGGCTGCTTGGCGACCTTCTCAGCCAATTCTAGAGTCGGAGACCGAGCGCGTTTTTGAGATGGAGCACTCGACGCCACAGCTTTACCGCGCCTGCCTATGGGATCATGGTGCTGCTTGGTTCGATGTTCAGAACGAGGCGGTGAGTCGGCTACTTCCTCATCGCCCGACTCATCACTCTCATCTTCATCATCGTCGGCTGGTGACTCCCACTTGCCGCTCTCCTCCACACTGTCCTCGTCCTCTTGGTCTTGCTCCAGAGCTTGTTCACCATTGGGCATTGAATACATCTCCGTGTAAATCTACAATACAAGGAGCCAACTGCAAGTCAGTCGAATCAACAAACAGTCGGAAAACACGTTTAAAAGCTCAGTTGAAATGGCCAAACCTTGTCTGGTTGGTTTCTGTCGCTGAAAGGGTTGACTCTCCTGGTGCCCCTGGGGTTGTCCTTGTTCCCGGTCACTGTTTTGGCCGCCACCTCCTCCGGATGAACCCGAGCGGTGTCACCAGCCTCGGAGTACATCCACATGGAGTGGTTGGATGCGCCGACTGAGGAACACCTCTAGTAGATCCATGCCAGTGACACCTTGGTTGATCAACTGAACCACTCTCTTGACAAGCATGCCTGTCTCCGCCTTCTCCGCGGCAGTCACTTTCAACGAAGATGGAGTTTGAACATGATCAAAAGAGAAAGGAGGAAGTCCAGTCGACTGGCCTGGCGTCACGATGTCCTGGCAGTAGAACCAGGTCGACTGCCAGCCCCTGACCGACTCCGGAAGAGTCATCGAGGGAAAATAACTTCTTTTCCTCTTCTGAATACCCAGACCCCCACACATCTGGATAACATGGGTTTTCTCGTCGTTCGAGTTCGCTCTCTTCACTGTTTGGGAGCGGATGGCAAAGATGTGCTTGAAAAGACCCCAGTGCGGTCGACACCCCAGTAAATTCTCGCACATGGATACGAACGCGGCAAGATACGTGATGGTGTTGGGAGTAAAATGATGGAGTTCGGCCCCAAAGAAATTCAAGAAACCCTGAAAGAAGGGGTGTGGAGGGAGCGAGAAGCCGCGGTCGACATGGGTGGCGAGCAGAACGCACTCACCCGATCGCGGCTGTGGTTCCGTTTCCCCCTCCGGGAGCCGCGGAGACTCGTGGACGATCAGCCCTAACTCGGCCATATCATCCAAGTCCTCCCGTCGAAGCAAAGATCGGATCCAATCTCCCTGGATCCAACCCGACGGCAGCCCTGAGCGCGATGAAGACCCCCGATTCGTCTTCCCGCTTTTCGCCGCCCCCGATGCCTTCTTCACGCGTTCCAACACCACCGTTCTCTCCTTTCCCATGGCGGGGGAGTGGTGACATCGAGAGTGGAGAAGCCGGATGGGGTGAAGGAGCAAGAGGAAGAAGGAGAATGGGCACGCACAGTGCGGACGCCTCGGTCTCGCCGCTTTTAAAGGCCCACTTCCGAGTGGCTGACGCGTGGGTCAGGGCGATCCTGTCAAATCCCTCAAACAGTCACGCACGGGATATGTGGCAAAAAAGGTGGCGCAGAAATCGAAACGCCCTGTCTATCCACTCCGCTTACCACGGCAAGTTCCGTCTAGCGCGCTCCTGCCAAAATTTCGAATCCCGCGAAATCCGGGATCCTCAGCAATTGATCACGCAAAAGATTTCGCATCAAAGATGACACTCGGCAGGCGACGTTACAAAAACCAATCGGTAATTCCTGAATCGATCAAGGCGACTGAAAGGAAGCCGAAAGTTCCAACACTGGCCTCCATTCAGAGATGAATTCTTGAGAAAGGCAAGAGTCAAGGCAAGATCAACTTCAACCTTCTTTTCACTCAGACCTCAATCCATTCGGGGGCTAATGATGAGGACATAGACCTGGGGTAGGGTAATAGGCCTGACCTATACGCCCTACCTAAGGTCCTTGCCCTAGAAGCAAAGAAGTTCAAGAGTAAACAAGGTGGACCCAATAAAGGCGTCGAGCGCAATCCATTCGACCTACCATTCACTCGGAGACTTCTTCTTCTTTGAGTCACTCGACTATTCAACCACTCGACCATGTAAAAGACCACTCGATGTACAAGAAGACCTAAAGCCGTTCTGCACAGCAACGGTCGGGCATTTACTCATATATTTAATGATCATTTGTAGCACTTTATTACAGACGTTACCTGTAACGCTCTCTCTTTATGAACATTGAACCCTATGCAATGGAGGGGAGCTGGGGTCCTGGCGCACTCTATATAAGCCACCCCACTCCTCTGGGACAAGGCTTCACACCCCCTGTAACTTACACGCATATAATCCAGTCGACCGCCTCCGGGCTCCGAGATGTAGGGCTGTTACTTCCTCCGAGAAGGGCCTGAACTCGTAAAACTCGCGTGTACAACTCCTCCATAGCTAGGATTTTGCCTCTACATTCCTACCCCCCATTCTACTGTCAGACTTAGAACCACGACACCGGGCGTAGCCACACTCGGTTCAACTAAAGTTGGAGAAACTGACACCTACCAGCCACCTATGTGCAAAGCACGTTAGTAGAAACAGTCTCGCATAAGCATACGCGTAATGTCGGTCCGGGCCGCTTCATCCAACAATACCGCTGAACCAAAGTATGACATGCTGGTAAGCAGTATAAATTGTATCACCCACAACTCACTTGTGTTCTACTCGTGCATATAACATCTACGCATAAAACCAGGCTCGGATGCCACTGTTGGGGAACCTAGTAATTTCAAAAAAATTCCTACGCACAAACAGGATCATGGTGATGCATAGCAACGAGAGGGGAGAGTGTTGTCTACGTACCCTCATAGACCAAAAGCGGAAGCGTTAGCACAACGCGGTTGATGTAGTCGTACGTCTTCATGATCCGCCCGGTCCAAGTACCGAACGCACGGCACCTCCGAGTTCAGCACACGTTCAGCTCGATGACGTCCCACGAACTCCGATCAAGCAGAGCTTTGAGGGAGAGTTCCGTCAGCACGACGACGTGATGATAGTGATGATCATGCTACTAACGCAGGACTTCGCCTAAGCACTGCTACGATATGATCGAGGTGGATTATGGTGGAGGGGGCACCGCACACGGCTAAAAGATCAATGATCAATTGTTGTGTATCGAAGGGGTGCCCCCCTCCCCGTATATAAAGGAGTGGAGGAGGGAGAGGGCCGGCCCTCTCTATGGCACGCCCTAGGGGAGTCCTACTCCCACCGGGAGTAGGATTCCCCTTTTCCTAGTAGAACTAGGAGCCCTTCCAAGTAGTAGGAGTAGGAGAGAAGGAAAGGGAAAAGAGAAGAGAAGGAAGGAGGGGGCGCCGCCCCTCCCCCTAGTACAATTTGGACTAAGCATTGGGGCGCGCGCAGCCTCTCCTCTCTCTTTCCCCTAAAGCCCAATAAGACCCATATACTCTCCGGCGAATTCCCCCAATTCTCCGGTACTCCGAAAAATAGCCGAATCACTCGGAACCTTTTCGATGTTAGAATATAGTCGTCCAATATATCGATCTTTACATCTTGACCATTTCGAGACTCCTCGCCATGTCCCCGATCTCATCCGGGACTCCGAACTAACTTAGGTACATCAAAACACATAAACTCATAATACAAATCGTCACCAAAACTTTAAGCGTGCGGACCCTATGGGTTCGAGAACTATGTAGACATGACCGAGGCATGTCTCCGGTCAATAACCAATAGCGGAACCTGGATGCTCATATTGGCTCCTACATATTCTACGAAGATCTTTATTGGTCAAACCGCATAACAATGTACGTTGTTCCCTTTGTCATCGGTATGTTACTTGCCCGAGATTCGATCGTCGGTATCTCAATACGTAGTTCAATCTCGTTTTCGGCAAGTCTCTTTACTCGTTCCGTAATACATCATACCGCAACTAACTTAGTATTTACAATGCTTGCAAGGCTTATAGTGATGTGCATTACCGAGTGGGCCGAGAGATACCTCTCCGACAATCAGAGTGACAAATCCTAATCTTGAAATCGCCAACCCAACAAGTACCTTCGGAGACACCTGTAGAGCACCTTTATAATCACCCAGTTACGTTGTGACGTTTGGTAGCACGCAAAGTGTTCCTCCGGTAAACGGGAGTTGCATAATCTCATACTCATAGGAACATGTATAAGTCATGAAGAAAGCAATAGCAACATACTAAATGATCAAGTGCTAAGCTAACGGAATAGGTCAAGTCAATCACATCATTCTCCTAATGATGTGATCCCGTTAATCAAATGACAACTCATGTCTATGGCTAGGAAACATAACCATCTTCGATTAACGAGCTAGACAAGTAGAGGCATACTAGTGACACTCTGTTTGTTTATGTATTCACACATGTATCATGTTTCCGGTTAATACAATTATAGCATGAATAATAAACATTTATCATGATATAAGGAAATAAATAATAACTTTATTATTGCCTCTAGGGCATATTTCCTTCAAGGATGTCAATCCAATGGTTGGTAGGCAGAATCGTTTGTTGACTAGTAAGTCGACACCACCTTGGATAGGCTTTTTCCTCGTGGGTCCCAAATGACAGAATCCAACTCTATCATGGCCATGCAGCCTTTCTTATGCAAATTTACAGCCCATTTGGTGTGCTAGTTGAAAATAAGTTTGTGGGTGTTGGTGGGGCCAATCACTTGGGTTCTGTAATGCACAGTGAGCTCAAGCAGCCGGCAAGAGTGATGTTATTTCCCTTGGTTGGGATTTGTTACAATATTTCTCTCTTCATTAAACAAATGGCAAGCCATTTGCCTTGTTTCAAAAAAACATGACAATCACAGCCGAATTGAAAAGGGCAACAACATCTAACTCCAGCTTACAAACTATACAAAATCACGAGGGTTAATTGTTCATCAGGTTTAGACAAAACCCAGATTGAACATCGCAATAACATCTAACTCGACCACTATTTTTGGCTGGCAAAATAAAATGGATCAGTCTGATCCCTAAAATGAACACTTATCATGGATTTGTCACGACAGATGTCCTCGTGTAAGGACTTAGTCGTGAGGCCAACACATATACGTGGTAGCTTGAAGGGGTTGAGTGGGATAAGAGACACGAGGTTTTTTACCCAAGTTCGGCCCCTCTCGGTGGAGGTAAAAGCATACATCCTGCTTCATTGATATTGATGATGATGACGATCTCGGTTACAAGGGCGATGTTTCACTACCTCTATCTCGAGAGCATCTACTTTGATCTTGTCTAGACTTGTCTGTCTGTCTCAAACTTGTCCCTCTTAGGGTGCCCTGTCCCTCCTTATATAAGTTGGAGGGAGGGTTACATGTGGAGTCCTTTAGGACTAGGACTAATCTATTACAAGTAGAGTCCTAGTCTTGCTTCCCTTGTAAGGGAAATATTCCTGATGCCTTTCCTCTTAAGCCAGCCTCCCATAACATGAGCCGGCCGTCTGGGCCTGGGCCTTGTCATCCATCTGACCCGCCATCAGGGTCATCAGTGAATCACCAAACCAGTGAGTCGCCAGTCTTCAGGCGGGTTACCAATGAACCGCCAAGTCTCGGTTGGGTCATACCGCGGGGTATATCCCCAACATTAGCCCTTAGTTTAATTTGGATTTATCCATGTTAAATTGATTCTGTGTCGGGGGTTGGGTGCGACATATGCCAAAGGATGGCTTATCATGGTGGGAGGGAGTAGAACGTCGCCGGTGCCTAGAAGCGGGATGAGACGTAGACACGAACTCTGGCGTACTTTACCCAGGTTCGGGGCTCTCCTAGGAGATAACACCCCTAGTCCTGCTCTACGGGGTCTCCGCATGGTCACTAAGGCACAAGTGGTACAATGGTGCTCCTCGAGCTGTTTGCTAGAGGTGGAAGAAGGCAGGCACACTCTCTTCTCCTCTAGGTATGGGTCTAGTTCTAACCGGTTGGAACCCTTTGCATGGGTGCCCTGGGGGTTTATATAGGCCTACCCCTCCCAGGGGTACATTGGTTATCTACCGGGTGTAGGACCCGGCTGTCAGTGTCTCCGGTCGCCGGCTCCTCCGCCAGCTGCTGGGGCCCGCCGCCGGGTGGGCCCCGCCGACTGGTCTGGTACGGAGCCGACAAGCCGCTCCCGCCGCTCGCAGGTCTTGCCGGCTGCTGATCACTGTAGCAGTGGTGCTAATGACACAGGCTTGGTCGGGGAGCGTGGCTACAGTCCCGCCGCCTGGTGGGCAATTACTGTAGCCACACCGCGTCCCATTTGGTTGATGGTGCACGGGGCCCAAGGGAGGGATAAGCCGCCTGCTGGAAGCCGACTTCCCTTAGGTCTGGCTGCCCTGACTTCTTCCATCTTCAGGGCTCTCACTGCCTGGTAGGGCCCACCACCTGCAAACCGTACCGACAGGCCGTCGTGGGAACAGGGCTCCGCCTGTCAGGGGTGACGTTTTGGGGGGAGAGGCAACAGTGCCACGTCGTGCAGAGATGTCCGCCTGTACGGGGCATTATGGCCATGCCCGACCCTGGATTCAGGGGCATGGCTATGTTGTAGCCATGCCTGGTCTTGTCTCTTTGATGAGGGCGCAGACTTTGAGGGCGCCACGGGCCGACTGCTAGGGGCCGGCTGTCGGGGGACTAATCCACGAGCACCTATGGGACCGGCGGACCGAGTCCCTTTCGGTTCGGCGGGGGCGAGGGTCGCACGAAGAGCGGATCGAGGCGAAGCACACGAGCAGTTTACCCAGGTTCGGGCCGCATGGATGCGTAAAACCCTACTCCTGGTTTGTGGTTTGTATTGAGTTCTTGCTCGGGAGCGCGGGTGCTACAGTACACCCCAGCAGCTAACGAGACCGAGCGTGAGTGTTCTCTTCCTCCCCCCTCTACGTTGCGCATGGGCCTCCTTTTATATGCTCAAGGGGTCACCGACAGGAGGCAACGTAGACAAGGGTAAAATGGAAAGGAGTTGCGGTTGGTACAGCTACCTGCTACAGTGTATCCTTACCTAACCCTGACGGCAGGGGACAAGGGCATTAAATGCCCGTCTGCGTCGCCTAAATAGTGCAAAAGGGACCGTCAGGGACGCCACCGCTCGCCACGATGGCAATCTTGTCAGCGCCGCTTGCCACCGCGCACCGCTGGCTGCACAGCCTCCCGCCACGTACGCCTGGAAGGGTCCCAGAGCGACACGTTGGTGGATGTGCTGGAGCGCGGACACAGAGTGGTGGCTTGCCGCGGCAAGCGCCTTGCCGCGGTCGTTGTCTTGTCGCGTCCGAGAGCTTGTCGCTCACCGAGCCTTGCCGGGACGCGTGGCGCGTCGCGGCAAGTTCCTTGAGATGCCTTGGTTGGCCTTCCCGGCAAGCTCCTCTTGCCGGGGTCTTGTCTCCTTGGCTTGGATACTTTGTCCTTGAATGGCTCCAAAGGAACCACGGAGGACCTTGGCGGTCACCCGGCAAGCCTTGCCGCGCGATGCTGCGACTGCCCGTGCACAAGTTCGGGATACTAGGGTACCCTACTCTAGTACACCGACAGGAGCCCCCGGGCCTGGGCCATACATGGTGCCGAGCGCTATTGGGCCAGGCCCAAAACAGGGCACGGGCACGCGCGGCCTGGGTTACGCCGTATCTCTCCCCGTATCCACCGCGCCCTCCCCGAACGGCACGCGTTGAATGCGGCGTCGTGGGATAGATCGTGGGTGCTTTCTTTATTCGGAAAGGCGGAACGTCCGCCCCCTCCCTCTTTATAAGCATGGGAAACAGGGGTAGTTCGCCCATTCGCCGGTTGCTACTCCAATCTCGGAAACCTCCGCCGCTCCCTCGTCTTCCCAAAGCTGAAAGAGAGCAGCGCCCCGCCCCCATCGCCACCAGCACCACCAACGCCGTCGACCTCCTCCACCACTTCCGCCATGGCTCCGAGAGCCGACAAAGGGAAGGTTGTGAAGTCGACCGAGGCGCAGCGGCTTGCGGCGCTGCAAAAGGAGCGGGCAATCTTCCCCCCCAAGCTCGCCGCGAGGGAGCTGAGGGAGAATTACTACCTCTTCTAGTCGACGGAGACGCGAGCGCATCCGCGCACGAAGGTACTTCCAGCCACCGCTTGGGAAATGGCTCCAAACGGATATCCTTTCTTCGCCTTGTTGTTCCGCCGCCGGTTTTTCTTTGCCGGGGCAGCATCCTCGCTGTCAGATCCTCCTGCTCCTGTATTCTCTCCGGGGAGTTTCCTCCCTTCCTCAGCACGTGCACACTTGTCGGCCAGGGCATACAGCTCACTAACGTCTCTGATCTTGCACATCGCCATCTCCTCCCGCATCCTGCGGTTACGCACGTTCTGATGGAACGCGCTGATGACCGTGGCAGGGTGGACATCTGGGATGTTGTGCTGTACACGGCTGAATCTCTGAATGTACTTGCGCAGGGGCTCTCCTTCCTTCTGGGCGAGCAGATGAAGGTCACTCTCTTGGCCATGAGGTTTGTGGCCGCCTGTAAAGGCGCCGACAAACTGATGGCATAGGTATTCCCAGGAGGATATGGAGTTGTCCGGAAAGTGCATGAGCCAGGACCTGACGTTGGGCTTGAGCACCAGTGGGAAGTAGTTGGCAAGGATCTTGTCGTCCCGCCCCCCGGCAGCCTGCACCGCGATGGTGTACATGCTGAAGAACTCCGTCGGATGCGACTTGCCGTCGTACTTCTCTGGTACGTCTGGCTTGAAATTCTTTGTGCTGGGCCACTGGACTTGCCGCAGCTCACGAGTAAACGCAGGGCAACCTACCGCGTACGGCAAGTCGCCTGGTTCCCCTGGCGCATGCATGTCGACAGAGGGCCCAGCGCGCTGGTCCGATTGACGTCGCGCTTCTCTTCGGCGCTCGATGCGAGTACGAGCGTCTTCTTGCTGTCGTTCGTGAAGAACTTGGCGCTGATCGCGACGAGCTCGTGGATCTGATGACGCGGTGGAGTCACTGTCGAGGTGGATCCGGCGAGTCGGCGATCTTGGCCTTCGGGGCGGAGAGTGCACAGTGGTTGCACCCCCGCTGGTCTTGTCGCCACCGGCTCGTGCCTGGCTGTGACACTCCAAAAATTTTAATTGGTTTTCATCAAAAACTTTGTTGGATTTTTTTAAAAGAGGGCATTTAAAATTTCTTTTCCAGAAATCCTTCCTCTTAAAAACTTCCTTTTCTTTGGCAAGGATTTTATTTTTCTTCAAACTATAGTGTTTGATCTTTTGAAACTTCTTCTCTGTTGGTTCCCTCTCAAATTATTTTGGGAGTTTAATCTTTTTCTTTTAAAAAGAAACTCTATGAAAATTTGGGATTTTCATATCTTGGAAACCACCCATG